>NC_048591.1:25244166-25577500 GCF_013265735.2 Oncorhynchus mykiss | reverse complement strand
GGAAGGCTCAAATCTCCCATTCTCACTTTTGGTCTGCTGCCAGGAAAGTAATGGTTACGGCTCACAAAAAGAGACAACACTTTTCATTTATTACTATAAATTATAGGAACATCAGGTGAAGAAAGAGGGGCAGAAAAAACAATAAAATGGATGAATGATATGAACAGGGGAGTAGGAAAAAATAGAGATATTAGGCTGGGATGGACACATTAGGTCCAGAAGTGAAGCAACCCCCCCCCCCCCCCTGTTCTTCCCCCCATCCTCCCCCTCATCCTCCTCCCTCCTACTCGCAACCTCCTCCTCCTCCTATTCACTCTCCCTCTCCCCCCCCCTCCCTTGTACTCTGCCTCCCCTCCTCCTCTACCTCCTCCTCAGCACACTGAACTCTGGGCCTCATCAGAGTAGAGCTACATCTCTCTCTCTCTCTCTCTCTCTCTCTCTCTCTCTCTCACACACTCTCTCTCTCTCTGTTTCTCTCTCTCTCTCTCTCTCTCTCTCTCTCTCTCTCACTCTCTCTCTCTCTCACTCTCTCTCACTCTCTCTCTGTAATGTGAAGCAGCTGGCGCTTCAAGGGTGTAGGAGAACCAGACAGACCATTCATAACCCTTCAGTGGGTTTAAATGAAGGCTGTTCCACTACTAGGCCAGGGGAGTGTGGGAGGAGGATGGGGGGGTCAACTCCCCCACCCCCCGTCCAATGAATATGATATCTCAGACAAGTGACTTCGACTTTAACTTAATTTCTTCTCATTTGTTTTAAGCTTCCTCCAATCTTTTCATATTCCCTTTCCAGCCATACAATTATATTGTAAAGAAGGTAAATTACATGAGTAGAGTAGTGGTTTGAGAGTAACAAACCAGACCGATAAATACTATATGAAATGCCTGCTGTGTTAGTAACATTCATAGACCCTGAAAACACTACTGCTTTTCATTGTTCTGAACTGACCCACCACACTCATAGAGCTGAACCTCACATTCTGGGGTAGTACTACTCAGTCTCATAAAGATACACACGTTTACAGCCTCTATCACAGTGTCAGGTATCACTCCACTGAGTCATTGTTTGATGGCATTTGAACTTAATACAAAAAACATGTTTCCTTAAAATACTTATTGTTGTGTGAGGAGTAAAGTCAGGCAAAGTTAAGGGGAAACTGTCGTTTGTCAGCTATTGTCGGAAGATAAAATCCAGATCTCTGTTTCCAAGGTCACCCCCCCCCCCCAAAAAAAATGATGCGTAATAGTCGTAGTGAGCCAGGTGTTCTGAAGTGTCACCTCAGCCTACCCAAATCTCCCCTGCTGTTCACAAGCAGCAATCATGGGCCCTGAAGCATTTCATTTACTGTCTGCTGGGGCCTCAGTGAGGAGTGGGGTTGTAGAAAATTGAAATAAACTTTTATGTGGCCCTACCTAACAGGGTTAATGGATCCCATATGTTGTGATGTGTTGTGAGGGACAGACAGGGCATGGCATGGCAGAGAGAGGGAGAGGGAGGAGTCTCAGGGGAGTGTTCTCTATCTTGTTTTCTCTCAGGGTGGACAGTGTAACCTGAGCTGCTGAAATTGCTCTGGAGAAACAACCTCTACACTCTGAGGTCAGATCAATGGGATGCCAATAAATGACTACTTTGGCGACACAGACACAAACACGTATATTCACACACACACACACACACACACACACACACACACACACACACACACACACACGTTTTCAGGGTAAATGGATTGGGATCCTGGGTTTGTCGTAAACCTCCTACATTCTCTGCTACAGCAGTGGTGTGTGCTAATCCTTTGATATTTCCCACGTAGTAAATCTGTGGTTCCTAACCCAGCCTCAGGAATGCCTTCACCAAACACATTTCACAACATGTCACTGCTTTGCCATGTGGTGATCTGATTCATGTCAAATTCTATTAACTTTCACTAGATCACTTACAGAACCATAGGAGTCACCTAAATGTTTCCTCAAGCCACAACACATTGGATCTTTCCATGTACACACTGTAAACACCAATGTGCTGTCATGACTCAAAACTTTGACGGAAACCTGTTGCTCTTAATCTGAGTACAGTTACTTAAAGTCATGTTGCAGTCATTCCTCAAACTGATAGAGTCACTGTGACCCTGTAGGGGGTCCAGATTTAAATTGTATCAGTTTGAACATTTTGAGTAACACCACCACTAAGCCACACCTCCAATATCATTTCCCAGTGTGCTTTGGCTTTAAGTGACTTGTATTTGTTAGTGACAGAGACATGGTTGTTGAATTCATTCATTTTCAGTCTTGTGGCCTTCAACAAGTGAGTTCCTAGGTGAATTGTATCATTATAATTACTCATTATGACATTACATATCTCATAAGGCCTTATTTTGAGGCCTTGCAAAATTCTGATCACTTTCCAAAAATTCCCAGATTTTCCAGAAATCTTTGTTGAAGTTTTTGCAAACCAGGATTTCTGGAAAACAACATAATTTTGCAGCCATACCTTCAATTCACATTCTGCGGGCTTCAAGGTGATGTGTAATTCCTATTGGAATCCAACCAGAGTTAGGATATACAACAGTTGACATTTTTATTCACCCTCAACCTGCATTCATACTGATTACCAGGGTTAGGAACAGTGTGCCATTTAAACTGGAACAACCATTTCAGTAACGGGTGCAAAAAATGTATCTAAAAGATTGGATTAGTTTAAAAAATATTTTTGCATATTATTCATTTTTGTGTAGCATCAGATTAATCAATCAATCACACAATGTACATGCAAAAACACATATGAAAAACAATTCAACAAAGTGTGCTGGGAAAATAGTTAATTTGTTATCATAACTTAAATGTAGTTGATGTGACTTCTCATTTAGTTTTTAGTCAGTACTATGTAACATTTTAAGTAATAATTACTTTTCGTTGACTTTGAGTTCAACTTACTAGAAGTATTTGAGTTAAAAATGCCTTGGGGTTTACATTGCATGTACAACCGTACATAGTAGAGGGCTGAGGGTATTGAGAAGAGTTCAGCTAGAGTTGACGATGAGATCAAATCAAATTTTATTTATCACATGCGCCGAATATAACAGGTGTTGTATTCAACCTTACAGTGAAATGCTTACTTACAAGCCCTTAACCAACAATGCAGTTTTAAGAAAATACCTACAAAAAGTAAGATAAAAGAATAACAAATAATTAAAGAAACAAAGATACATTAGGCCTCTTCTCTTGGTTTTCAGGCTGTCCTCTTCCTGTACTGTCCAGTCCTGGGGCGAGCAAGCCCCACCTTGGCTCTGTGCCAAGAATGCTGGAGCTGCTGGGTGTTGCGTTGGGTGATTTCCTGTCAGAGGGGTCTTCTCATAGTCGTAACATGACCCCCCACAGTCCAAAAACAACCGCTGTCACCGCAGGAGCTGATGCTGTGAAGCCAGAGGGGCACTAACGTAGCTTGCTTCCTTCCTGAGAGGATGCTCTCGGCACTGATAGTGACTTTACGTAGGCTACCCATTCAGTGTCTCACCACTGCTGCTGCTGGGTGCCACTCTGAGCATCTGGTAGAGCCGCTGGTGCCTACAGTATTAGCTAAAAGCTGTGCAATGTCTGAATGGGTGCTGAAACCCACTGTATGTTTGTGATTCTTGTCATTGTTGATCACAAATACAATCAATTGATGACACTGGAGAGCACTGCTCTGCCATTTGAGCCATTTTCATGTTGCTTCTCTGGCCAAGATATTGGACACATAATTGATGCCTATTTGGATAATTCCACTAGATCTCGTTCCTCACTCAATGAGAAGAAAATGTATAAACTAATGAAATATTTACTGTGTTATTTTCTTCATATTTTGTTCAGTGTGATTCTCTGAAGAACCGTCTTGCTGTTTGTTTTTGTTAGGATGGTAGATTGGACTCTGGTTTCACAGTTTCTCTGTACTTTGACCTCAACTCAGCAGCTATATCAAGACAGCATTATATTCAATCAACACTTTCATCAATGTGCTATGACTTGAGAGAGGGCGAGAGTCAGCCCTTGGATTTGATCACAAGCGCTTGCAGTGGACTGGGGCCTGTGGGTGCTGTATCAGAACAATAAGCAAGGGATCTGGGGAAGGTAGCACGCTTTGAAAAATCTGACCTCAATTATATCCACGGGCCTTCCTTCTTGATCTGGGGAGAGAGGCGTATCTATGAAGGTTTGTCTTCAGGGAGTGGATTCGCTCCAGATAGGGGACATTTCACAGCCATTATTGGGTCATTTGGGTGGCTTGGATAGTGTTATTCCGACCACTCCAAAACCACAGTCAAAATAGCATGGAGGTGGATTTGCAAAACTAACAGACATTGCCCCCTCTAGAGGTTCACTTGTGAGGGACAGGAGAGAAAGAAAGAAAACAGTGAAGTGTTGGCTCAGAATGAGAAAGGTCCAATAATGAAATAAATCTGCCCACAGCTTTTGTGTAATGAACGCGGATCTGATTTATTTTCCGCATGGCTCTGCAGTTCTGTCTTGGTGCAGAACAGTGCAGGCTCTGTTCAGTGGCACACTCAGAGGCCAGGTGTGGGACAGCGCGGCTCAAACAGTTAAAAGTAAATGGAGAACGGTGGAAATGGATCCCCCTCTAAATTACGTGGCCTAGGTTTTTTTAAAGGTTTACCAGGGGAACAGAGCTGGTCATTTCTGTCTGGTCAGAGCACAGTCGCAGCATCTACAATGGTTTGGTACAGTCTTTGAACTTTTTGCCCAAACAAAGTGATATTTATCCTCATTATATAATAGACATGGCAGAAATAAAAAAATGCAATTGTTTTCATATTATAATTTCACTTTTAGTGTATAAAACACTAGCCTGGACTGAAATATGTGGAATTTGTTTCAAATATAATATTTTATGACCTTTATAATATATGATAGATAAAATATATTATATCTAATCTATTATATTATAGATATCTATAATATTCTAATCTATTATAGATAAAATAATTAGCAAGAAGAAAACAGTGACTGTTTCTGACACGGTCAAACAACATCAACTCTAAATCAGGCCATGGCAATCCTGATATGAGGCTAGAGTAAAAATAACTAAAAACAATCAATGCGGGAGAAAAATCATGAACACATCTACTGAGATTATCAAGGAATGTAAACATGATAAGCTCAAGTGCATGAACTCTTGCCTGGACCTTTTGGCCCAATGCAGCCTCTGTTTACAGACCTAAATAGGAGAGTACACTAGGTGGGGGTTGTCAGTTAGAACGGCCAGTTCCCTGGACCTTATAATGAGCTGCCTCCCTCTCTTACCCCCTGGACCTGGCAACACAGCATCCATCTTGGTTGTCTGCCAATGAGGGGAGTGAGAGATAGGGAGGCCAACACTGCAACATTGGAACACTGAGGAGATCCGGTTAGTCTCATAACGACCCACATTCCAGACTATTGGAGCTGTTGATGATCACCAAAGATCATCCAACTGCTTTTATATGATTTATACTGGGAAGATAACTGCTTTCATATAATTTATACTGGGAAGATAGCTGCTTTTATACGATTTATACTGGGAAGATAACTGCATTTATATGATTTATACTGGGAAGATAACGGCTTTTATTTGATTTATACTGGGAAGATAACTGCATTTATTTGATTTATACTGGGAGGATAACTGCTTTTATATGATTTATACTGGGAAGATAACTGCTTTTATATGATTTATACTGGGAAGATAACTGCTTTTATATGATTTATACTGGGAAGATAACTGCTTTTCTATGATTTATACTGGGAAGATAACTGCTTTTATATGATTTATACTGGGAAGATAACTGCTTTTATATGATTTATACTGGGAAGATAACTGCTTTTATATGATTTATACTGGGAAGATAACTGCTTTTATATGATTTATACTGGGAAGATAACTGCTTTTATATGATTTATACTGGGAAGATAACTGCTTTTATATGATTTATACTGGGAAGATAACTGCTTTTATATGATTTATACTGGGAAGATAACTGCTTTTATATGATTTATACTGGGAAGATAACTGCTTTTATATGATTTATACTGGGAAGATAACTGCTTTTATTTGATTTATACTGGGAAGATAACTGCTTTCATATGATTTATACTGGGAAGATAACTGCTTTTCTATGATTTATACTGGGAAGATAACTGCTTTCATATGATTTATACTGGGAAGATAACTGCTTTTCTATGATTTATACTGGGAAGATAACTGCTTTTATATGATTTATACTGGGAAGATAGCCATGAAATAAAGGCAAATGTTAAGTCCCACGATGAAGTATAAAATAGTCAGGAACCTGGTAGTGTTTCTACCTATGGTTATAACACTGTTGTAAAGGATTGAACTGTATGAAGAGTAGTACACTTTCTGAACGTCAACTAAATCTAACCTAAGTGGAGCTCAGGCATAGACCTTGGAAATGTGTAACCTGCATCACCACAGACGGCCAGTGCAGTGGGATAAAGACAGGGAAATAAAAGCAGAAACCTGTGAGTGGCCCCGTCTTTACTACCTGTCATAGACGGTGTCACCTTTCACAGTCTGTGTCTTTGGGGTGATGTAAACTCTGCAGGTGGCTCTGTGGGCACATAAAGCATGTGAGCTGAGAGCTTGTCTCTTCAACGTGGAAAAGGCCTGGTGATAAAATGGCCTTGAGGACCTGCACAACAATCTGAAATGAGTTATAGAGAAAATAACGTCTCATTCAACCCATCTTCAGCACTGTACTCTCCTTGTCAACAACAGGGAACAATTGCACAATACTGGAATGCCTAGAGCTACAAGCCTTTTTATATCTCAAATTATGCTTTGTTCCAAAGTGACAAATTAACTCTCTTGGTGAATTGAGTGCAACCCCGAAAGTGCTGGCAGACGCTCAAAAATGTTTAAAGATGTAGCAAAAGATGTATCAGTTTGTCTTTTGCTTGGGGATACGTTCTAAAGCTGACAGAATCAAACAGAGACAAAATGGGACAAACTAGGAAGAGTGTGATCTACTTCAAATCATGACTGCATGTCCTCAGTGTGTGGCTATCTGACTGGATGGAGATCCATTTAAACCACGTCACCCTCTCAGCAGCTTATTGCTGCCCCCTATCAAACAATGTGCCTCCCTGCAGGCCTAGGTCCATTTAATGGGTTAGACACACTTATCAGGCTTTTAAATAATCAAAGTAAATAAAACTTATAAATCAGGATTAACTGTTTTGCCTTGTGTTGGACTACCAGCCCAGAATACTCAATCATGACATTAGTTCTCGATTCTTTGGGTCCAGCCAAGCCTGTTTCCACAGTCATTCATCCAACTGCCAACGCAGCATTTGTGCGACCCAATGTGTCTTTCATTTGGTTCCACTCTGCTCAAACACACTTCAGCCAAAATATGAGGCCCGCTGCTCCAACAGAAACAGACTGTGTTCCAGCCATCAGGTGTGCTGTGTACCTCACTGGCTCTTGTCTCAGTGACCCTAAACTAAGTCGGAAGGGACCACATTCTGAACTCTTAACACCACTCTTGCCATGGCCTCATGGTCACACAGTATTCAGTTCAAGAGTTGGACCAGTTTGTTGAAGAAAGAGTCACACTTACCTGAATTTTAACTAGCAGCCAGGCTACTCCCTATCCCTCCTAACCATCAGTTTATATTGATACCGATGTTTGTCTTTATCCATTGTTTCCAGTGAAGACAGACCCTACTAACCCACGTACAACAGAGGGTAGGTAGTGTGTGAGGAAGCCAGCAGAAAGGCTACTGACCTGTCTGTTGTCCTGTAGGGAGTAGTGACTGGGTCAGGACGTACATGCTACACTACAGCAGTCTGAGCCACAAGCAGACAGACTGATAATGGAGCAGGGAGTGGCAGCCTCAGCTCAGGGCTTGTGGGTGTAGCGTGACTCTCTCTCTGACAGACCCAGACGCTGTGAATATCCAGTGGAAATCTCCCTGGCGAGACTCAGCAGACAGTCTGTAGATATTAGCCCCCAGTTTAGCATGGTGGGGGTGGGGGGGACACATCAAGGGAAGTGCAAATCAGGCTAGGGTAGCATTATTAGGGCTCCCGAGTGGCACAGCGGTCTAAGGCACTGCATCTCAGTGAAAGAGGCGTCACTACAGTACCTGGTTCAAATCCAGGCTGTACCACATCCGACCATGATTGGGAGTCCCACAGGGCGGCGCACAATTGGTCCGGGTTTGGCAGGGGTAGGCCGTCATTGTAAATAATATTTTTTTCTTATCTGACTTGCCCAGTTAAATAAAGGTTAAACATAATAATAATAATAGTAGGAGGAGGCGGTGTGTGTGTGCTGGGTGTGTTGGGTGTATTTTTCTGTGTACGTTTGTGTGTATGTCTATATGTGACGATGGAAACAGCTTTTACAGTACATGTTTGTCTTTGCCTCCTTGTTTATAACCCAAGGGATGAGAAAATCAAGTCAGAAATATGGACAGTCTCTGTTTAAGGAATGCAATCCAACAAAACATGAGAGAGCCACAAGTCTGCAGCCAGATCTGAACCTCTGCACTGATTGTGATTTATTATAGGGACAGAAATATGACTTTAGACTGGGGACTTAATGACGGGATATTAATAAGGAGAATATCAGGACAAACTTAGCTTGCTTTGATTAGAGAAAAAAACTGACATCCTTACAGGTGATAGAATGGAAGAAATGTACAATGGATGTTGGAATAGTTGAATGGAGTAACATTGCTGTAAGTGGAATGGATACTTACATTGCTGTGAGATATCTCTAGGTAAAGCTGGACTTGGGTAGATGTGTCTTTGTGAAGGACCAATGAATCAAGCCATGTACAAGGTTGTCCTGGAAGAAAACTTTCTTCCTTCTGTTCTGACAATGTTCCCCAACTCTGAGGATTGTTTTTTCCAGCAGGACAATGCTCCATGCCACACAGCCAGGTCAATCAAGGTGTGGATGGAGGACCACCAGATCAAGACCCTGTCGCGGCCAGCCCAATCTCCAGACCTGAACCCAATTGAAAACCTATGGAATGTGATCAAGAGGAAGATGGATGGTCACAAGCCATCGAACAATACCGAGCTGCTTGAATTTTTGCGCCAGAAGTGGCATAAAGTCACCCAACATCAATGTGAAAGACTGGTGGAGAGCATGCCAAGACACATGAAAGCTGTGATTGAAAATCAGGGTTATTCCACCAAATATTGATTTGTGAACTCTTCCCAAGTTAATAAAACATTAGTATTGTGTTGTTTAAAAATGAATATGAACTTATTTTCTTTGCATTATTCAAGGTCTGAAAACACCGCATCTTTTTTGTTATTTTGACCAGTTGTCATTTCCTGCAAATAAATGCTCCAAATTACAATATTTTGGGGGAATTTGGGAGAAATGTTGTCAGTAGTTTATATAATAAAACAACAATATAATTTTACCCATAAATACCTATAAATTGTAAAACCAGAGAAACTGACAATTTTGCAGTAGTCTCTTAATTTTTTCCAGAGTGGTATATATATATATATATACATTCTGCTTTTTGGTAAAGGAATATAATTCAGCAAAATGTGCTTCATTTAGGAAATCTGTTCCCAAGGATTCCCACTAATAAAAAAGAGACATATGTGATCGTGTCTCAATGTAATCAAGGTATGAAGTTATTATTATTTCCAAATACAATTTATTTTTGGACTTAGTTGTGTTAAATTTGCAGTGTACAAATCATTATTATTATGTTCCGCTTCCCCCCCCCCCCCCCCCCCCCCCCAGCTGTTATGACACTTTAGGATGAGTAGTTAACATTATCACCTGTTTAATCATAGTAGCATTCCTTCAACTGCACTGCGATTATTACCAGACCTCACTTTTTTTCTTTAGAAGCCAAGCAGTACAATATTGCTATTTTAGTATCCACCCAAAAAAGGGACTTTCTTTTGCATTTAAAAATGAACAACAAAGAGAGCAGAACAAGAGAAAGAGAGAGGGCGGAAGAGAGAGAGAGCAAGAAAGAGGAGAGAGGCTGCATCCAAGCCAGAGCAGTCCGGTTGCCAGATGTGCTCTCTGCAGCTGGGTGACAGATTCAATTAAATGTAATATAATTCTATAAATACCCAAACTAGCTGCTTCTAATTAAAATCAGATGATTATTCAAATGTGCCACAGATTACCTCGCGCTTATTGAGCGTTTTCCAATTAATAACCTTTCTCAGGTCAAGGGGGTGAGGGCAGAGCGAGGCTGGGGGGGTCGGCAGTAACGTATATGTGTTTTAAATGGAGCTGACTGGGAATGGTTTTTGAGGTATTTTGGCTTGGCGGCTGAAGGACTCCCCTGGGACAGGCTTTTGTTTTTGTGGAGTCTGTCTTATTGAGCTGGTTTATGTAGAGTTTTAGGAGGAATAATACGCTGAGGTCATGGATGTGGAGCTGAAAGCATCTTTCACTGGGGCACCCAGGGTTCCCTCAATAACCCTAACCCTATCCCTGAGGGCCTCCTCTTCTTACCTGCTCAGCTTCCCCTCTGGACCATTGTCAGTCACAGAACAGTCAGGGTTCAACACAACTAACATGTCTGGTCAGTGTTCTGCTCTCTCTTTTTTTTCTGCCACACATACACACACACACACACACACACACACACACACACACACACACACACACACACACACACACACACACACACACACACACACACACACACACACACACACACACACACACACACACACACACACACACACACACACACACACACACACACACATACACACACACTGTAGCTGGCATAGCTGTAGATAGGCTGGCTGGTAAATAGCCGCAGAGAAGCAACCCACCCATTTGGCCTGCTTGTGGTGATGTGGGTGGCTCGGTGGCACGGTTGACTGGGAAAATTACAAGCCTTCATGACCCACTTTGAACCCCACAGGAATTCAAAAGAGTTTCATGGTTCGTAAACACATCTCTTGCACACAATGGGGTTGGTAGGTCCATAACTTTGCCTCTTAAATTAATCATACCTTTACTTTAAAAAACAATCATCAAACTATGCTTGTCTGAGAACGCCTGGATGGCTTTAATTCCATGAATCCTGCTCCCCAAGGTGTGAGCGTAGGCTATTGTTCTATTCTGAGACAGTGACAGTATGTGTTTGTGTAAATGTGCTAACATGCTGCTGTTAAATATAGCAGAAGTCTTGCCTGACTTTGTGCTTTTGATTGATGTTCACTCAAACTGTAGCAAGCCAACGGCTGTCTGGAGCCTGTTGCCCCTACCTGCCTCCCTTATCCAGCTGTTTCCTTCCTCCAAACTGCTGAAACAGTGGCATAGCTAGGCCCTGGGTTATGCAACACAAACAACCCCCCCCCCCCCCCCCCCCCCACACCCTCCTGAATTGGCCTGCTACTGGTCACCTTGCAGCACTTCCTCTTCAGGTTGGGTCATTTCCTGTTCTCCCCATGCAGGGTGGTCTGTTGGTTTTTGTGAAGCTTCACTGTGGCTGAAGAATGGAGAGAAAGAGGGAAAGACTAGGCCACCGTTTCCTCGTTCTCACCCAACCTTTGTGAAACACTCCCTATTCTCGCCCTCTCTTTCACTCTCTCTTTCTCTCTACATCTCCCTTAACGCTCTATCTCCTTCCCTCACAACATGATGTGGAGACTAAACCGCTGTCTGGGGTTTCCCTCAGTCCAAGCATCTGTTCACCAGTGACACACTGAGAAAACCACATGTCACATGTAGCATGTTTCAAACTGCTGCACATGTGGCTTGAATGGAACAGTGTGAGAGTGAAAGGGAGAACACATTGGCTCTGTGAATGACACAGCCACAACAATCACTGAAGATACACAAAATAGAGATAATGGAAAACAGATTGAAACATAAACATGTGCTATCGGTGTCTTGGGAAAATGACATCAAACGTTAAGTGTGTGTCATGCTCTTAGAATATTCCATCCATTTCCAATGACAAATCAAATACAACTTCCAAATGACTGTTAATCGTCCGACTCAAACTTAAAAAAATGTTTAAAAAATAATGCCAGAGCACAACTAGGCTGTTTAAAAAAATGGTTTAAAAATGCTGGGCGCTGACTTCAAAGTGCTCCCAAATGAGCTGACTCATAAACAGTTTTCCCCTGTAGTACGCACTGCACAATCACAGCAGAGGGGAAGGTAAAGAAAACTGGGCAGATTGTATGTAACAATTAGGCTGATGCCAGATAATGCCCTTCAGCCTCCACAATCGGCCATCCGCATCACCCACTCTGTTTATCTGTAATTGCAATTTGTAAAAAAAAATCTGTGGTGATTAGACTCAGGGAGGGGTCTGAAAGAACACACCCTGCCCTAAACAAGATGCCAGTGTTTGGGTTGTGTTTTCACAAGGCCCACTGAGAGAGAGAGAAAGAGGGAGGAAGGAGGAGAGGAAGGAAGGAAGGAATGGAGAAGGAAAGGAGAGAGGAGTCATCACCTTGTCCTAGAAAGGAAAATATTTTTACATGATGCAATGTCATTAACACTTCTTCTAAGAATGAAATGAACAAGAACCCTCGAGAATGATGTTCAAATAAGACCTACGTTTTGGTATCTTTGTCCAAGTATAAAGTACAAAGTACAACACATTGTTTTTTAAAGCAGAATAAATCTCTTAGGTCAACCATTGCAAGCAGAGGATGGATAGTGCTTCTTCCCCAAGTGACACATAACTCTGGTGACATCATGGAACATGCAGGTGCACTGAGGGACTCCATGGCATGTTCTCATCTCTAGATGAGCATCATCCCGTGGGGCTCACTCCCTCCTCTCTTCTGATCAGAGAAATAAGGAGATCAGACTCGATGGGAACTGGTAGCCTGTTAGATATCTGATTCAGCCTTTGATATCCCTCAAAGATGGCTCTGCAAATACAGTCTGGCTTGAGAGAGAGTGAGACAGGCATCTGGAGAAGTGATTGAGAAATCATGTGCACATACCTAGCCTACATCAACCATCTGCACATTACGTCAAATAAAAAAATCAAGCCTATAGAGAATGCTTCACAAACACTAACCCTAATCATATGCATTCCTTTTATTTCATACACCCCCACACCCCCCAACTACATTTTCCTGGTTGACTGTTATTGCTTATGCACTGGTAATCTACAAGTAGAAATGTGAGGGGCTTGCCTGTCATCTAGTGGTAGGTGGTGGTACTTGCATGTCATTCCCACTGGGTGTACACATACATAGGAGGGTGATAATTGTAATTTCCCTGGGCTTCGCACAGCATGTGTAGAGGGGTTGTGGTGAGTAAGAAAACCTGCCAGTGTAAAATGAAGTGGATTTAGGTGCTCATGTTGCTAACCTGACAATGTTTAAGACACCCTTAAATCCCTCCTTACTCTCTCCCTTATTATTTATCACTCATTCTTGCAATAACATCAAACCATGCACAGCTTCATCTGTTCCAGTGGAGGCTGATGGGAGGAGCTATAGGAGGACAGGCTCATTGAAATGGCTGGAATGGAATCAATGGAACGGTGTCAAACATGTGGTTTCCAATATGTTTGATGTGTTTGATACGTTCCATTTAATCCATTTCAGCCATTACAGTGAGCCCGTCCTCTTAAAGCTCCTCCCACTAGCCTCCTCTGCTCTGTTCTGTATATAGTCTCCCCTAATCTAAACACCTCTTATACAACATGTTACAGCAGAATGTTGAATGCTGCTCATATTCATTGAGAAATTGGCACTTTGTTTGTTTTTCTGTTTTCAGGTGATCATAAAGAACATCACCTGCTGGTAGTATTACATACAGTGCAAGTGCTTTCCAAACATAGACTAAAATAAATACACATATATTTACAAAAGGTGGTGATGCTCCAAGGCTATTGCAGTTTTTTACAATCCCTTTGGCACTAATTTCAGAACCTTGTGGTCATTTTTCAAAACTCTAGACACAAAACTCGAAACGGATCGTCACTTGTAACACAGGCTGTCCAATGTTCAAAACATTGCATTGTGCGTTCATATCTTTAAAGAAACCTTGCAACTGCTGAATCATTGGTTCAAATAACTCATTTATCATGAAATACCATAGGAACATTCATTTAGATCACCCACACACAAGATACCGATAGTTTCACTGTGTAGTTGTTCATACAATCATTAAATATGGTAGTACAAAATATGTGATACATGTTTCATTATGGTACTACACGTAAATACATCACTGTAAAAGGACTAGTAAAGAGAGTACTACAGACACAGTGGAATCATTGAACAAAATCTGAAATGTATTGATGAAATACAATAAAATCACTCATAGGTTTCTTAGAATCAAAGCAAAAATATTTAGCTACAAAAGAAGAAAAAAACGACTCTACTTCTATATTTCCCTCAACCCTGTCTTGTGGATTTGGCCATAGGTTCTCATCCCCATCACAATGGATGTTTTCATTAGCCAAACATCTCGGGAAGAATCTTCGGCAGGGTGAATCCAGGCCTGACACTGGTCTGCAGTGATGTCATTGCATGCGTCATCCATGGCCTGGAGAAGGGTGGCTTGTTCGTGAGGGTGCCCATCATATACAGTACCTTCCACCTCCATGTGGAGAAAAATTCCTCAAACAGTGTCATGTACTGTCATGTTGTGTCTTGTCTCTGTCCTTTCCCTTCACCCTGTCTCCCTCTGCTGGTCGTTGTTAGGTTACCTTTTCTCCCCCGCTTTCCACCAGCTGTTCCTTGTCTCCTCTGACTACCCATTCACCCCGTTTCCCACCTGTTCCCTTTTTCCCTCTGATTAGGTCCCTATATCTCTCTCTGTTTCTGTTCCTGTCCTTGTCGGATTCTTGTTTGTTGTGTTTCATGCCTGAGCCAGACTATCGTCATGTTTGCTGTAACCTTGTCCTGTCCTGTCCGAATCTGCCGGTCTATCTGAGCCTACCTATGTTTGGTTATTAAAGAAGCTCTGTTTAAGTTAGTTCGCTTTTGGGTCCTCATTCACTCACCGTAACAGAAGAATCCGACCAAGAATGGACCCAGCGACTTCGGATCCTCTCCACTCAGCCGTCGGGATCCAGGGAGCGATGCTAGGCAGACACGAGCAGGAAGTGTCTGCTGCTCGACATGCCGTTGAGACCCTGGCCACCCAAGTCTCCAACCTCACAGAACAGGTTCACCATCTCCGCCTCGATCCACCGGCCACTTCCAGGGCTTTCGAATCTCCGGAGCCCAGAATCAATAACCCGCCGTGTTACTCTGGGGAGCCCACTGAATGCCGCTCGTTCCTCACCCAGTGTGATATTGTGTTTTCTCTCCAGCCCAACACTTACTCCAGGAGCACTGCTCGTGTCGCCTACGTCATATCTCTCCTTATTGGACGGGCTCGTGAGTGGGGCACGGCAATCTGGGAGGCAAGGGCTGAGTGTACTAACCAGTATCAGGACTTTAAGGAGGAGATGATACGGGTTTTTGATCGATCTGTTTTTGGGGAGGAGGCTTCCAGGGCCCTGTCTTCCCTATGTCAAGGCAATCGATCCATAACAGACTACTCTATTGAGTTTCGCACTCTTGCTGTCTCCAGTGGCTGGAACGAGCCGGCCTTGCTCGCTCGTCTTCTGGAGGGTCTCCGCGCAGAGGTAAAGGATGAGATTCTCTCCCGGGAGGTTCCTTCCAGCGTGGATTCCTTGATTGAACTCGCTATTCGCATTGAGCGACGGGTTGATCTTCGTCACCGAGCTCGTGGAAAGGAGCTCGCGCTCTCCGTCGCCCCCCTCTCCGCATCACTACCATCTTCCTCTGCCGGCTCGGGTGCTGAGCCCATGCAGCTGGGAGGTATCCGCATCTCGACTAAGGAGAGGGAACGGAGAATCACCAACCGCCTCTGTCTCTATTGCGGTTCCGCTGGTCATTTTGTCACTTCATGTCCAGTAAAAGGCCAGAGCTCGTCAGTAAGCGGAGGGCTACTGGTGAGCGCTACTACTCCTGTCTCTCCTTCAAGATCCTGCACTACCTTGTCGGTCCATCTACGCTGGACCGGTTCGTCAGCTTCCTGCAGTGCCTTAATAGACTCTGGGGCGGAGGGCTGTTTTATGGACGAGACCTGGGCTCGGGAACATGACATTCCTCTCAGACAGTTAAAGGAGCCCACGGCCTTGTTCGCCCTGGATGGTAGTCCTCTCCCCAGGATTCAGCGTGAGACGCTACCTTTAACCCTCACTGTTTCTGGTAATCATAGTGAAACCATTTCTTTTTTAATTTTTCGTTCACCTTTTACACCTGTTGTTTTGGGCCATCCCTGGCTAGTTTGTCATAATCCTTCCATTAATTGGTCTAGTAATTCTATCCTCTCCTGGAACGTCTCTTGTCATGTGAAATGTTTAATGTCTGCTATCCCTCCTGTTTCCTCTGTCTCTTCTTCACAGGAGGAGCCTGGTGATTTGACAGGGGTGCCGGAGGAATATCACGATCTGCGCACGGTGTTCAGTCGGTCCAGGGCCACCTCTCTTCCTCCACACCGGTCGTATGATTGTAGTATTGATCTCCTTCCGGGAACCACCCCCCCCCCCCGGGGTAGACTATACTCTCTGTCGGCTCCCGAACGTAAGGCTCTCGAAGATTATTTGTCTGTAGCTCTTGACGCCGGTACCATAGTCCCCTCCTCCTCTCCCGCCGGAGCAGGGTTTTTTTTTGTCAAGAAGAAGGACGGGTCTCTGCGCCCCTGCATAGATTATCGAGGGCTGAATGACATAACAGTGAAGAATCGTTATCCGCTTCCTCTTATGTCTTCAGCCTTCGAGATCCTGCAGGGAGCCAGGTTTTTCACTAAGTTGGACCTTCGTAACGCTTACCATCTCGTGCGCATCAGGGAGGGGGACGAGTGGAAGACGGCGTTTAACACTCCGTTAGGGCACTTTGAATACCGGGTTCTTCCTTTCGGCCTCGCTAACGCTCCAGCTGTCTTTCAGGCATTAGTCAATGATGTCCTGAGAGACATGCTGAACATCTTTGTTTTCGTTTACCTTGACGATATCCTGATTTTTTCACCGTCACTCCAGATTCATGTTCAGCACGTTCGACGTGTCCTCCAGCGCCTTTTAGAGAATTGTCTTTTTGTGAAGGCTGAGAAGTGCACTTTTCATGCCTCCTCCGTCACATTTCTCGGTTCTGTTATTTCCGCTGAAGGCATTAAGATGGATCCCGCTAAGGTCCAAGCTGTCATTGATTGGCCCGTCCCTAAGTCACGCGTCGAGCTGCAGCGCTTTCTCGGCTTCGCAAACTTCTATCGTCGTTTCATCCGTAATTTCGGTCAGGTGGCAGCTCCTCTCACAGCCCTTACTTCTGTCAAGACGTGCTTTAAGTGGTCCGTTTCCGCCCAGGGAGCTTTTGATCTCCTCAAGAATCGTTTTACATCCGCTCCTATCCTTGTTACACCTGACGTCTCTAGACAGTTCGTTGTCGAGGTTGACGCGTCAGAGGTGGGCGTGGGAGCCATCCTTTCTCAGCGCTCCCTCTCTGACGACAAGGTCCACCCATGCGCGTATTTTTCTCATCGCCTGTCGCCGTCGGAACGTAACTATGATGTGGGTAACCGCGAACTGCTCGCCATCCGGTTAGCCCTAGGCGAATGGCGACAGTGGTTGGAGGGGGCGACCGTTCCTTTTGTCGTTTGGACTGACCATAGGAACCTTGAGTACATCCGTTCTGCCAAACGACTTAATGCGCGTCAGGCGCGTTGGGCGCTGTTTTTCGCTCGTTTCGAGTTCGTGATTTCTTATCGTCCGGGCTCTAAGAACACCAAGCCTGATGCTTTGTCTCGTCTCTTCAGTTCTTCAGTAGCCTCCACTGACCCCGAGGGGATTCTCCCTGAGGGGCGTGTTGTCGGGTTGACTGTCTGGGGAATTGAGAGGCAGGTAAAACAAGCGCTCACTCACACTCCGTCGCCGCGCGCTTGTCCTAGGAACCTTCTTTTCGTTCCCGTTCCTACTCGTCTGGCCGTTCTTCAGTGGGCTCACTCTGCCAAGTTAGCCGGCCACCCTGGCGTTCGGGGTACGCTTGCTTCCATTCGCCAGCGTTTTTGGTGGCCCACCCGGGAGCATGACACGCGTCGTTTCGTGGCTGCTTGTTCGGTCTGCGCGCAGACTAAGTCCGGTAACTCTCCTCCTGCCGGCCGTCTCAGGCCGCTTCCTATTCCCTCTCGACCGTGGTCTCACATCGCCTTAGATTTTGTCACCGGACTGCCTTCGTCAGCGGGGAAGACTGTTATTCTTACGGTTGTCGATAGGTTCTCTAAGGCGGCTCATTTCATTCCCCTTGCTAAGCTTCCTTCTGCTAAAGAGACGGCACAAATCATCATCGAGAATGTTTTCAGAATTCATGGCCTTCCGTCAGACGTCGTTTCGGACAGAGGTCCGCAATTCACGTCTCAATTTTGGAAGGAGTTTTGCCGTTTGATTGGGGCTTCCGTCAGTCTCTCTTCCGGCTTTCACCCCCAGTCTAACGGTCAAGCAGAACGGGCCAATCAGACTATTGGTCGCATCTTACGCAGTCTTTCTTTTCGTAACCCTGCGTCTTGGTCAGAACAGCTCCCCTGGGCAGAATACGCCCACAACTCGCTTCCTTCGTCTGCGACCGGGCTATCTCCTTTTCAGAGTAGCCTCGGGTACCAGCCTCCGCTGTTCTCATCTCAGTTCGCCGAGTCCAGCGTCCCCTCCGCTCAGGCTTTTGTCCAACGTTGCGAGCGCACCTGGAAGAGGGTCAGGTCTGCACTTTGCCGTTATAGGACGCAGACTGTGAGGGCTGCTAATAAGCACAGAACTAAGAGTCCTAGATATTGTCGCGGTCAGAGAGTTTGGCTCTCCACTCAGAACCTTCCCCTTAAGACGGCTTCTCGCAAGTTGACCCCGCGGTTCATTGGTCCGTTCCGTATTTCTCGGGTCATTAATCCTGTCGCAGTTCGACTTCTTCTTCCGCGATACCTTTGTCGCGTCCACCCGGTCTTCCATGTCTCCTGCATCAAGCCCGTCCTTCGCGCCCCCGCTCGTCTTCCCCCCCCCCCCCCCCCCATCCTTGTCGAGGGCGCACCCATCTACAGGGTCCGTAGAATTTTGGACATGCGTCCTCGGGGCCGTGGTCACCAGTACCTCGTAGATTGGGAGGGGTACGGTCCTGAGGAGAGGAGTTGGGTTCCCTCTCGGGACGTGCTGGACCGTGCGCTGATCGAGGATTTCCTCCGTTGCCGCCAGGTTTCCTCCTCGAGTGCGCCAGGAGGCGCTCGGTGAGTGGGGGGGTACTGTCATGTACTGTCATGTTGTGTCTTGTCTCTGTCCTTTCCCTTCACCCTGTCTCCCTCTGCTGGTCGTTGTTAGGTTACCTTTTCTCCCCCGCTTTCCACCAGCTGTTCCTTGTCTCCTCTGACTACCCATTCACCCCGTTTCCCACCTGTTCCCTTTTTCCCTCTGATTAGGTCCCTATATCTCTCTCTGTTTCTGTTCCTGTCCTTGTCGGATTCTTGTTTGTTGTGTTTCATGCCTGAGCCAGACTATCGTCATGTTTGCTGTAACCTTGTCCTGTCCTGTCCGAATCTGCCGGTCTATCTGAGCCTACCTATGTTTGGTTATTAAAGAAGCTCTGTTTAAGTTAGTTCGCTTTTGGGTCCTCATTCACTCACCGTAACAAACAGTGTCTAATAAAGAATGATGATGAAATATTACATCCATATATAATGTAGTCCAATTGGTTCATGTTCCACGGTAGTTGGTGTCAATGTATCTCGTTATCCTGAAACTTTCATGATCTTAACATGGAATACTGTTTGTCAGTTTCCAAAAAACTATGCGTTAAGAATAATGCAGTTGTATCAATTGATAGTTAGATCATTGTAATGAAATTAATAGGCAGTCATCTCAGATGTAAAATGTAATGTAACCATTTTGAAATGGTAATACTTTGATGTTAAGTTATGTCATTTTGAACAGGTGATTTTAGTTCTATGAACAAATGATCTTAGATTTATCTGTATTGTATCCAGGCAATTGGAAAAAGTGTTTGAGTTTTCAAAAATGTGCATTTTGATCATTGGTTGTGAGTTTTGTGTCTAGAGTTTTGAAAAATTACATCAAGGTTCCGAAATTCGTGCCAAAGTGATTGTAAAAAACTGTATAAGGTATACCAGTCTTCTTACTTGAGACATGGGTGGTCGTCATTCCGTCATCATGTGGTCCACCACAGGGCAAAGGGGACAGGCTGTTTGTGGACACAGAGAGACTATGGCCTAAACACAGGCCTGCTGCTCTGCTGGGGTTCTTCTACTGTAAGAGGGGCTATGTTCTACAGAGAGAGTAAGGCTGTGTGTGTGTGTGTTTGTATGTGTGTGTTTGCGTGTGCTTGTGCACATCTTGTTCATCAGAGAAGCTTTTTACAATGGAGCTGTGTGTTTGTGTGTGTGTGTGTGTGTGTGTGTGTGTGTGTGTGTGTGTGTAGAAACAGCAGGATGCAAGGCAGCAGCCAGGGGTTAGTATATCTCACCCCTCCAATCCACCACTCCAACCGTCCCCTCCCTGCTCCTTCTCCTACAGACAGAAATAGAAGGTGGAAGGAAGCTACCCTACCTGCACAGCAAAAAAAAGAGAGAGGTGGAGAGGGAAACAAGATTTAAATGGGTACCTGAGGGAGAGGAAAGACAGAAATGTTGGCAGGCCTCTCATCTTTAATTGGTTCCAAGTGTCCCAGATTCACTGGTAAAGTAAACTCCCCTGGCTATCCTGTGCTGTACCGTCCTTACAAAACGCACGCCTGCCTGCCAGCCGCAACAAAAGTATGGACTTTTATTTTATTTTCATTAGGCAATTTCCTGGGGAGTTGCTCCACGTCGGTCCAGAGGCAGGTGATATACAAGATTTGGACACAGCCTGAGGACCTACTGTGAAGCGGTTGGATGTCTCGCTCTCAAGGCCTCTTATTGTGTGCCTTTGTAATAAACATACTGAGGTTAAGGGTTGACGTCAATTATATTTATTTTAAGCCGAAACTAAAATTATGGAGAATTTTCACCAAAGTAGGGTAACCTAGTTTATCGCATTTGCTTGAAAGAAGAGAGAATAGGATAAACATGTATTTTTTGGGGCAAACTAATGGACAAAGTGACTAATTAAGTGTTTGTCACAGCTGAGTAATAAGAAAAAGTTAATGATTTCTGGTTGTTTCACCTCCTCGCTCTGGATAAGTGTCTCTGACAAATGACTAAAACGTAAACGTAATGAGTAAAGCAGATAGTTTAATTAATGCACATAACATCTGAAGTTATACCTTATAAATATCAATATAAATATACCTGGAAATGGTAAATGACTGATTGCACCTAAAACAGATCTTGTCTAAGCCCATGGGCTCAGGAGACTGAGTTTTCACTGCTTCTGATTTAACATGTGGCAAGTTTCTTTCACTTTCTTTGACTCCTTGTCACCAAACCCTCAAGAAATCCCCTATCCCTGCCTTTCTCTTTTTGGGCTTTCATTGTGACTTTATACTGTAGCTTCACACATAACATAGTGAACTTTGATCGGTAGGTCTACATCTCATTCACTCATCAAATTGATTTGATATCAAAGTGAGAAGTGAGAACCAAAACATAAACTAAAACATCAACGGCTGGGCATTGAAAAGATGTATCAGTCCAAAACAGGGGGAGGTGGTGATCCATCTCACAGACAGATAAAATCAGCACAGTGTTTATTATGTCTCTTTAATTAGAAGGTTGCCTTGTAAAGACCTGTGTTTGGCTCCTGTGTGTTTGGCTCCTGTGTGTTTGGCTCCTGTGTGTTTGGCTCCTGTGTGTTTAGCTAGCTGCTGTGTCTGGCCTGGGATCAGCCCAAACTAGTGGACCTTTCCCTACAGGACTGGGGACTGCAGCTGGCCGAGGATGAGCTGAGTTCTCACATATTCATCACGTTAGAGAGAGAGCAAGGCTTGTGAATGGACACCACAGAGCTCTCTGAACCCCAACCCCCCCCAGTGTTAAAGGGCAGACCACCATCAGACCACCATGCCTCTCTCCTGTAGCCTTATCCCCTCCAGCCCCCTCTCCCCATGCAGCCAGCCCCTCTGTCCTCTTCCATCCTGTTTTCAGGCTGCCAGGTCCAGATAAGGTGTCTTGGCAGGGAGTCGGAGTACTGGCCTTCACCTCGCTGAGCGGAAATCTAGGAAGCTACGTCCACGCCACACCGCATGAACAATAGACAGAGAGGAAGCAGTAGGAATAAAAAAAGGAATGAGAGGACAGGAGAGCAACAAGGCTTTAGTGAATACTGGAGCCAGATGCTATTCTAATTCACTGGCCCACAAATCATTCCCAAAATACAACTCAAATACTAAAAATGTGATTTCTGATTTTATTGTCTATATCCTCGCTGTTATCTCCACATGCCAAGTGCAATTCATTTATCAGATAACAGGTTCCGTTTGAACATGCAGTCATCAACACAACTATTGAGAAGGACTCTGGATGGCTCTAGGTGGGTGGTGTGTATCTGTGATGTGTACTGTTGTACTGTATGGCTGTTACTGTGTAGAGCAGGTGCTGGGTTGAGGCTGTGTAGCCACAGTAACAGCCCAGCTACCTCGCGTTCCATTCCCTCTCTGCTTTACTGTCTGATGTTTATCAGACAGGCTCAGACACAAAGCCTGCAGTCCACCTCTCTCCTTTCCCACTCCACACACATATATCCCCCTCCCAACCCCAACCCCAACCACGTCAACTCTGCTCAGAGTCTAGCTCCAGTTCCTCATCCGACCTCCAGTCTCCAGTTCAGTAGAGGCATCTTCTCTCTGGACTTCTTGACTTCGTCAGTCTGAACATCCACCTCTTCACAGCCTATCTCTCTCTCTCTGTTTAACAAATGTACCAGGCTCTCTAGTGAGCCAGGCCTAATGCAAATATATGGTCACTCTGTATTCGGGCAACCGTATTCTACAACCCCGGCCCACACTCCTCTCCCCTGTCCAGACAAGGCCTCTCTCCTAGGACCAGACTGGGCATTGCTCTCCCTCCCTCCCCGGTTCAACTCTCCCCCACCCCTGCCACAACATGCCACTGACGTAATGTCTGTATTTATAATCTGAGTCTAAGGGGAGCAGATCTCGCACCTTGCCTTAAATTTTCCACTGTTGATGGAAACACACCCAAGACCAACACTGTGTTGTATGGAGGTGATGGGTTTGGCCTACAAAGCCCTGGTCCCACAGACCCTTCAGGTTTGCTAAGGCAGTGTGTCTACTGTATGTGCTGCAACCCCAGAGAGCATGTGGGAGGGCGCACTATGGTCTACTCTGAGGGATTGAGACCGCAAATACAAGGCTGGTCAGCTGTGGGGGAGATGTGAGGAAGCCACCAATATGGGGTTAAAACAGGCCAGGTCGCAGTTACAAATGAGAACTTGTTCTCAACTAGCCTACCTGGTTAAATAAAGGTGAAATAAAAAATAAAATAAAAACCACAACATTTAAACAATATATAATTCAAAAGGTTCATGAGCTTGAATGAATGAGAGTGGCTACACAGACAGGTCATCCCAGTGGAGATCCAGTTAAATTGAGAGGACATCATTTCATTACATTTTCTGACACTCTTTCTAGCTGAAACCATTGCAATGTGTCCAAAGTATTGTCTTACCCTGAAAACCAGTCAACACACTGAGATGTTATGTTATTGGAGACCCAATGATTACTATTCTGTCACGCCCTGATCTGTTACACCTGTCCTTGTACTTGTCTCCACCCTCTCCAGGTGTCGCCCCTCTTCCCCATTATCCAGTGTATTTATACCTGTGTTCTCTGTCTGTTTGTTGCCAGTTCATCTTGTATGTTTTTCAAGTGAACCAGTGTGTTTTTCCGTACTCCTGCTTCTATTCTCTTTTTGCTATTCCTCCTGGTTTCGACCATTGCCTGTCCTGTCTCTGAGCCCACCTGCCTGACCACTGTCTGCCCCCGACACTGAGCCTGCCTGCCGACCTGTACCTCTGTCTCCCTCTGGTTTACCGACCTCTGCCTGCCTTGACCTGTCTACTGCTTGCCTCTGTTGGAACATTAAACAGTGTTACTTTAACATTCTACATCTGGGTCTTACCTTGATCTCTGATACTATTCTATTCACTGATTATAAAACAACCCACTTAACCTTTTTGTGGTTCTTCTTTCCTTTTCTTAGTATGGTCAGTATTATGAGAGCCAGTGGAGGCTGCTGAGGGGAGGACGGCTCATAATAATGGTTGGAATAGAGCCAATGGAATGTCATCAAACACATGGAAACCATGTGTTTGATGTGTTTGATACCATTCCACTTATTCTGCACCAGCCAGTCCTCCACAATTAAGGTGCCACCAACCTCCTGTGATGAGAGCATATATTCACATTGATAGTATTATGTTTTTAAATCGTATTCTCTATTTGATTTCTCTCCATGTGATGTCCCAATCAATTACATTTGAATATGAAAAAAGCAATACATTGTCAATGCTGAAAAGCATGATCCACACATTTGGAATAAGAGGTTGTGAATCTTTGCACACCTGTTTAGTGTATTGTGTTGTTCAGAGTACTGACAGCTCCCAGTATTGTTGTCCTCAGAGAGGCCCGGCTGAGTAGGGAGGGGGCTGTGACTGTCCTCATCAGCCAGGCACTGAATTTAGCACCACGCCCATCAAAACTAATTTAGGAACACAGGCTAAAGGTCCAACAACTTACTATCAGCTATCCCCCTTCTCTCCAATGCTTTTCTTTCAAGAAAGAAAACAATTATTAAACGAAAGCTAATGCTCCCTCGTTCCAAAAAGGAAATTATTATATTTGAAGTCATGGCAGCAGAGCTTCCTGAAGTGGGCGAAATGCACTAGATTTTTATGTTTGTGTCCTGATCTAAGAAAAACACAGTGCATCCTGGCAGACAGGCAAATATATCCCCCTCGGCCCCCCTGCCACCCCTTCAGCTCCCACCCGTTTCCTCAGTACTACTATGTGCATTGCAATTTATATCTCAGAGGAGGAAAAAAAGTCTGGAAAACTCCAAAGGTTCCTCTGACCAGAGAAGTGAGGGGAGGAAATTGCATTGATTTAAGCTCAGCTTCTTTTGGCATCTGTCCGCCTTTTGGTTTTCTTTCCCTAAGTGAGAACGTTTGTTCCAGACCATTTGTTTTAGATACAGTAGTGTAGCTTGTTCTTCTTTTCTTTTTCTACATCCATGAAAATGCTAAGTGGATGTGACAGAGGCTGCCTGGTTGAAAACAGCTAGCTTTCTTTAACCTGAACTGGTACCATATGGAATAAGCTGAATAGTCTGATCGAAATACACTCATGTACTAGTTCATTCATGAGGTTCACTGGGTTCCCTACTAGGCTCATTCATGAGAGGGATTTAGGATGTACGACTGTACATGCACGAGGCTTACACAAATGCTTCAGTTGTAACAGTAAACTTTTGTTATATTGTATATCATTGTCTGTTATATTTCTGTGACTGTCCTTGTCTACCAGTGTATCAGTGTTTTGTTACTTGTCCTGTTTTGCTCTAATGGGGATCCCAAAAAAATCAAAAATGTTATGTTGATGAAAAAAGTGAAAATGTCCACGTCCAGCTATGTCCGCGTCCAGCTCCCACACCACCGGTGCCACCAGGCAAGAGGCCGGAAGTATGGGAGTGTGATCCATGGACCGCTCCTCTGTGTCATACATCTGGGACAGTGCGTCTGCCTTAGCGTTCTGTGAACCTGGTCTGTAGGACAGAGTGAAAACAGAACGGGTAAAGAACATGGCCCACCTTGCCTGGCGAGGGTTCAGTCTCGCCACCCCTCAAGCCAATGTCTCCACACCTTCAGACCCTTGACAACAGCCAACAGATTCCGGTCCCCCACATCATAGTTTCGCTGCACCGGGCTGAGCCTCTTCGAAAAGAAAGCACAGGGACGGAGCTTTGGTGGCGTGCCCGAGCGCTGAGAGAGCATGGCTCCTATCCCAGCCTAGGACTCGTCCACCTCCACTATGAATGCCAAAGAGGGATTCGGAAGAGCCAGCACGGGAGCCGAGGTAAACAGAGCCTTCAGGTGACCAAAAGCCCTGTCCGCCTCAGCCGACCACTGCAGCCGCACCGGTCCCCCCTTCAGCAGTGAGGTAATGGGAGCTGCTACCTGACCAAAACCCCGGATAAACCTCCGGTAGTAGTTGGCAAACCCTAGAAACGGCTGCACCTCCTTTACCGTGGTGGGAGTCGGCCAATTACGCATGGCTGAAATGCAGTCACTCTCCATCTCCACACCTGAAGTGGAAATGTGTTAGCCTAGGAAGGAGACCAAAACCCCGGATAAACCTCCGGTAGTAGTTGGCAAACCCTAGAAACGGCTGCACCTCCTTTACCGTGGTGGGAGTCGGCCAATTACGCATGGCTGAAATGCAGTCACTCTCCATCTCCACACCTGAAGTGGAAATGTGTTAGCCTAGGAAGGAGACGGACTGTTGGAAGAACAGACATTTCTCAGCCTTGACGTACAGGTCATGTTCCAACAGTCGACCAAGCATCCTGCGCACCAGGGACACATGTGTGGCGCGTGTAGCGGAGTATGTCAGAATGTCCTCGATATTCGCCACTACACCCTGCCTCGTGCAGGTCCCGGAAAATCTCATCAACAAAGGCCTGGGAGACTGATGGAGCATTCATCAACCCGTACGGCATGACAAGGTACTCATAGTGCCCTGAGGTAGTACTAAATGCCGTCTTCTACTCGTCCCCCTCCCGGATATGCACCAGGTTGTAAGCGCTCCTGAGATCCAATTCTGTGAAGAAGCGCGCCCCGTGCATTGACTCGATCGCACTGGCGATGAGAGGCAGCGGGTAGCTGTACCTCACAGTGATCTGATTGATACCTCGATAGTCAATACACGGGCGCAGGCCCCCATCCTTCTTCTTCACAAAAAATTAACTAGAGGAGGCAGGTGAAGTGGAAGGCCGAATGTGTCTCTGCCCCAGGGATTCGGAGACATATGTTTCCATAGCCACCGTCTCCTCCTGTGACAGAGGATACACGTGACTACTGGGAAGTGCTGCGTCTACCAGGAGATTTATCGCACAAACCCCCCGTCAATGAGGTGGTAATTTAGTCGCCCTCTTCTTACAGAAGGCGAGAGCCAAATCGGCATATTCTGAGGGGATGCGCACGGTGGAGACCTGGTCTGGACTTTCCACCGTAGTCGCACCGATGGAAACCCCCACATACCTCCCTGAGCACTCTCCTGACCACTCCTTGAGAGCCCACTGTTTCCACAAAATAGTGGGGTCATGAGAGGCCAACCAGGGTAGGCCCAGCACCACGGAAAAGCAGGAGAATCAATAAGGAAGAGACTGATTCTCTACGTAACCATGTCTAGTGGAGCGGTGGCCTCCCTAATCAGCCCTGACCCTAATGGTTGACTATCTAGGGCGTGCACAGGGAAGGGCATATCCATAGGAACAAGGGGGATCCCTAATGAATGCGGGGAAAACTCAGGAAATTAAATAAACACATACATGTAAGCAACAGGGGGCTCTGGGTGAGCCTGGTGCCGACTCACCTAGGGTGACACGATAGTGCTCTGCCTGCTGCCTCGATTCCCTGAGGAACCCCCTCAGCACCGACCAGCAGTGTGCTCTCTTCGGCCACAGATGGTGCAGAGAATGGCCCCTTCTCCGGTCGCCCTAAGTGCAGCACCTCCCAGCTCCATGGGTGTCGGAGCGGAGGTGCTTGGGAATGGAACTGACAGGCCCCAATTCGGACGTCCGCGGGCAGTCAGCAGGTTGTCCAGCCGGATGGACAGGTCCACCAGCTGGTCCAATGTGAGGGTGGTGTCTCGGCAGGCCAACTTCCGACGGACGTCCTCGCGCAGACTGCCCCGGTAGTGATCGATCAGGGCCCTGTTGTTCCCGCGCTGGCGGCCAGGGTCCGGAAGTCCAATGCAAAATCCTGCGCGCTCCTCGTCCCCTGCCTTAGGTGGAACAGTCGTTCACCCGCTGCTCGACCCTCAGGTGGGTGGTCGAAAACTGCCCGAAAGCGGGTGAACGCTGCGTATTGGTCCAACGCCACGTCTCCCTCACTCCATACGGCATTGGCCCACTCCATGGCTTTGCCTGAGAGGCAGGAGATGAGGGAGGACACGCTCTCACGTCCCGAAGGAGCCGAGTGGACGGTCGCCAGGTAGAGCTCAAGCTGGAGTAGGAACGGCCACCGTCCCATCATACTCCCTCGGGAGTGCGAGCCGAATCCTGCTGGAACCGGGTGAAGGAGGGGTGGACCGTGGGACCTGCTGTAGTGGGGCTGGTGGAGGCGCTCCTCCTCTCTCCCAACGATCCATCTTCTGCAGCACGCGATCCATGGCGATGCCCAGATGTTGCAATATGGTCGCGTGCTGCTGGATGCGCTACTCTATCTCCACAGGGAGGGCTTCTGCTCCTGCTGACTCCATTCTTTGGGTGAGTGATTCTGTAATGTGGTCTGTGTGTAGCTGGCATAGAGGAGTCAGGCGCAGGACAGCAGATATGAGTAAATAAACGTATTTTACTCAACATAGACAAATGTAATACAAAAAAGAGAGCCCACATAAACGGACCGTATTACATAAAAACAATCACTCACAAACAAACATGGGGTAACAGAGGGTTAAATAATGAATGAGTAATTGGGAGATTGAAACCAGGTGTGTAAGACAAAGACAAAACAAATGGAAAATGAAAAGTGGATCGGCGATGGCTAGAAGGCTGGTGACGTCGACCACCGAACGTCGCCCGAACAAGGAGAGGGACCGACTTAGGCGGTAGTCGTGACGATTCATGACATTGTCCAGACACCATGACAATAAATCAGAGTCCATCTATACATTTGAGGTTTTTTTTCTTCCTTCTTCTATTCGTGGCATGTGAATGTATCACAGGATAAGACAGTGGACCAGCAGAACAGTGGACCAAGGCCAGGGCTTCACGCAGGGACGATTGATGGTCCCTACCCCGCTGAGTTCACAGCCCACAGCCCATTCCCTGAAACCTCCTGGGTAATTGCCTCATTTCCTTGTGGAATAAATCCTGCAGTTCGCCGCACTCACCACAAACCACAAACAGGGGACACCCACAGGGACGATTTCAGCAAGCCTATTCATTTGCTTGCTATTATAAACATCAAACTCTTTTGTACCATTGTGGATCCCATTGCTTCTTATAAATGACAGTACACAATGACAATGTGAAAGAAAACAGTACATAGAGGTGGTCTTGGAGATAAAACAAAGAAACAATGGAAGCAAGAGGATATTTGACCATCTTTTGCATTATGCTCTCTGCGAGGGGCTGGTATGTCATACTTATAATGCATGATTTGTCATGTACATTCAAATAATTTCCTTGACCAATGTGTCACACCAAACCTCACTCACATCCTTAACAGAGAATAATTATAGGCTTTCGACATGTTTCACTGACTTCACTCTGTTCTAAGCCATCCCCCCAATCTCCTCTTTCTTACTAGCAGCTTTCCTGAGTGAAACCCTAGCCTGCTATTACAACCTGACGGACTCAGCTTGACATCTACCAACACACTGGAATTGTTAGGAGGGGGTTGACCCCCTGAACTCCTGACCTCCTGACCTCACCTCCACTAACACGTTGGGGGGGGGGGGGGGGGGTGTTGGACCTTTTCACCACCCGCACACACACACCTACACACACACACACACACACACACACACACACACACACACACACACACACACACACACACACACAGTGTTGTCTGACAGCTCTGCACACTGCAGCTCCAGTGGTCCTGGGATCTTGGAGGGAAGATAAGAAGCTCTCTGTCATTCTTTCATGGCCCGAGTCACATTCCCTCTGGTCTGTGGTGGCGTGATAGAAATGGCTTTGTAACGAAGAGCTGCAGTTCGGCTGTCAGACCATGAGGTGCAATTGAACGCCCTCCCCCTTCCTGCTCCTCCCTGCTTGCTTTTTCTACACTCATAGACACACAAACACATCAGATGACAAGTTCTTGCCACTGCTTTTCAGACCAGATGTATCATTAAGGCATGCAAAAAGAAAAAACTTTGAGGAATCTTGGGAGGGTTGGAGACTGTTTGGGGCTCTCCAAGCTGTCAGTCTGAGAAGTACATGAGAGCAGTGCACTGTGTGGGAGCCAACAGAGGCTCAAGGACTTCATACTGAGGATTCATTCCATATCAAGCCAGCTCCAGCGCCAAAAATCATATTCCATCTACCTGCCTTCCAGTAATCCATGTTCTCCCTTGATCCCTGTCTCTGCCTCTCTCACACACAGATCCCCCCCTCTGCCCCCTCTCCATTTCTCTCTCTCCCTGTCTCTCTGTATCTCTCTCTCTGTCTCCCTCTCTCTGCCGCTCTCTCTGTCTTTCTGTTTCTGTCTTTCTCTCTCTGTCTCTCTCTGTCTCTCTCACTCTCTGCTCTGCTCCACTCTTGCATCCCAGCAGTCTGGATTTCCTTTCCTCGGGTTATAGTAGTTAGACTGTGAAATCATCCAGGCCCCCATCCTCCCCCATTCACTTATAGCAGATTTGTAATATTTATGGCTGCAAAGCCTGGGGAGGGGGTGGGGGCGAGGGGCTGGTCTGCTGGTCATTGGGTGTTGTCAGTGGACGGGGGGCATGGGTGTTGGTGCTTAGGGCAGGCAACCTGAGGCCTAGGCCCCCATGCTGAAGTGATTAGGGCACAGGAAGATGAACCTGATGTTGCTGGCAAAACCTTTGCCACATTGACACTTGATTCGCCGTGACTACTGCTGGCTGATTTACATCTTGTGATAAAGGGAGCTGGGGTCGAATTGACGTGGAGGAGCTATAGATGAGAAGACACTCGTAGAGGATTGTATTACTGTCAGGAAATCCAGACGAGGAACAACTGTCTTTGTTAGCCACTTCCTTTATTGTGTTCACCTTGCTAGTGTGAAATTGGTGTAAACAGGAATAAACAATATGGACCGGCAATTTTAGGCGCATTCTCCAGAGAGCAGAACTAATAGAACTTCTGCTTCTTTATTTTGGCAATCCATCACTCACAACCAGAGCCACTGCTGCAGTCCGGAGTTTTCCTTTGAGGGATAAAGTTATTTCCTCATAAGCTTGCTCAAACCCTGGTCAAGTCTCCTCTACATCAAATCAAATCAAATTTATTTCTATAGCCCTTTGTACATCAGCTGATATCTCAAAGTGCTGTACAGAAACCCAGCCTAAAACCCCAAACAGCAAGCAATGCAGGTGTAGAAGCACGGTGGCTAGGAAAAACTCCCTAGAAAGGCCAAAACCTAGGAAGAAACCTAGAGAGGAACCAGGCTATGTGGGGTGGCCAGTCCTCTTCTGGCTGTGCCGGGTGGAGATTATAACAGAACATGGCCAAGATGTTCAAATGTTCATAAATGACCAGCATGGTCGAATAATTATAAGGCAGACCAGTTGAAACTGGAGCAGCAGCACAGCCAGGTGGACTGGGGACAGCAAGGAGTCATCATGTCAGGTAGTCCTGGGGCATGGTCCTAGGGCTCAGGTCCTCCGAGAGAGAGAAAGAGAGAAGGAGAGAATTAGAGAACGCACACTTAGATTCACACAGGACACCGAATAGGACAGGAGAAGTACTCCAGATATAACAAACTGACCCTAGCCCCCCGACACATAAACTACTGCAGCATAAATACTGGAGGCTGAGACAGGAGGGGTCAGGAGACACTGTGGCCCACTCCGAGGACACCCCCGGACAGGGCCAAACAGGAAGGATATAACCCCACCCACTTTGCCAAAGCACAGCCCCCACACCACTAGAGGGATATCTTCAACCACCAACTTACCATCCTGAGACAAGGCTGAGTATAGCCCGCAAAGACCTCCGCCACGGCACAACCCAAGGGGGGGGGGGGGGGGGGCGCCAACCCAGACAGGATGACCACATCAGTGATGCACCCCCTCCAGGGACGGCATGAGAGAGCCCCAGTAAAGCCAGTGACTCAGCCCCTGTAATAGGGTTAGAGGCAGAGAATCCCAGTGGAAAGAGGGGAACCGGCCAGGCAGAGACAGCAAGGGTGGTTCGTTGCTCCAGAGCCTTTCCGTTCACCCTCCCACTCCTGGGCCAGACTACACTCAATCATATGACCCACTGAAGAGATGAGTCTTCAGTAGAGACTTAAAGGTTGAGACCGAGTTTGCGTCTCTGACATGGGTAGGCAGACCGTTCCATAAAAATGGAGCTCTATAGGAGAAAGCCCTGCCTCCAGCTGTTTGCTTAAAAATTCTAGGGACAATTAGGAGGCCTGCGTCTTGTGACCGTAGCGTACGTGTAGGTATGTACGGCAGGACCAAATCAGAGAGATAGGTAGGAGCAAGCCCATGTAATGCTTTGTAGGTTAGCAGTAAAACCTTGAAATCAGCCCTTGCTTTGACAGGAAGCCAGTGTAGAGATGCTAGCACTGGAGTAATAAGATAAAAATTTTTGGTTCTAGTCAGGATTCTAGCAGCCGTATTTAGCACTAACTGAAGTTTATTTAGTGCTTTATCCAGGTAGCCGGAAAGTAAAGCATTGCAGTAGTCTAACCTGGAAGTGACAAAAGCATTGATTAATTTTTCTGCATCATTTTTGGACAGAAAGTTTCTGATTTTTGCAATGTTACGTAGATGGAAAAAAGCTGTCCTTGAAATGGTCTTGATATGTTCTTCAAAAGAGAGATCAGGGTCCAGAGTAACGCCGAGGTCCTTCACAGTTTTATTTGAGACGACTGTACAACCATTAAGATTAATTGTCAGATTCAACAGAAGATATCTTTGTTTCTTGGGACCTAGAACAAGCATCTCTGTTTTGTCCGAGTTTAAAAGTAGAAAGTTTGCAGCCATCCACTTCCTTATGAGCCTCTCTGAGAACTTGAAGCTGTTTGACAAATTCCATCTGACTCACAATATATATACTGTATATTTTAATGTATATGCAGAGAGAGGGGCCATACTAGTTCCCATGGATTTGATTTCATGTTGCAATGTATCTTACTTTCCTTCCTTCCTGAAACAGTAGGCTAAATGATGTCTGCGTCAAATCTGTGTCAAATGTTCAAAAGCACGTGTCCAGCTCTATAACACATCAGCATTCCACTGCTACATTTACATTTTGCTCTCAATAGGAGGCATCTTCAGTTACACGTAGGCCTAGATCAATGGGTGTATTTTAGTGGACTGAGAAAACTGCAATCTTCTCAGATGAAAAGGTCTTGAAGACAGAGTACTGCTGCCACCTGGTGCAATGGGGTGGGAAGAAGAGGGAAATCATGTAGTCCAGCGGTTCCCAAACTTTTTCACTCGGATCCACCAGTCCATCATTGGGGAACATGCCCCTCCTCCCCAGTTTTAAAGCTCATTTCCTGCAATTCTACACATTTTGCCATGTCTTATGTGTGTTCATGTGATACGTGATTGACTCAAACATCACAACAAAATCAAGAACAAAAAAAGGGAGAAAAAGGAACAGTCAGGCTCCCCCTGCCAAGGCTCCCCCCGCCAACCCCTCAGTTTGGGAACCACTGATGTAGTCCAAAAGAGTCATATCAATATCAATTTCAAATTTGCAACATAAACTATTGTCTTTATTGATAACCACAAACGTACTGTGCCCTTTTCTACTAAAGCCGTATTTTGGTAACATGGCATGAAATAGACATAATTATTATCTATAGATCATTTTACAACTGAGACATTTCCAAGGTACACGTTTTTCATTAGAAAAGGAAACATGTTGACATATTGCCTAGTTACTGTGGGGGAAGATTTGAGCTCTTACAGCAGAAAAGGTGAGTAATTTCCCTGAAACCAGATATACTTTAGTATTAGGAGGAGCAATGATGGGTTATAACGCAGTCGGGTTGGGCAGTGTACCCCTTTCCATCCTTGCAATGTTTCCCTTAATAACAGACCATCAGTGTTGCCATAGGGATACAAAAACTCTGGAAGATGTGTTTAAAATGGTGCCTTGGGGTTGCATACAGGAGCTTTTTGTCCAAGTTTGTAATTAGTCTGTCCTGTCTGTCAGGCTGTTTTTTTTCTTTCTTCCATTTCATCATCCTTCCCAAGATACTTCCTTTAACTTCTCTGTCATAGCTAAGAAGGTTAATTGAACCATATCTTTGACCAAATGCATTCTCACAAAGCCAATATTTCACATCAGAGAAAATTCCCTTCTTTCAGCTCTTCAGTTACTGATGGTTATGTCTTTTCTTTTGTTTATGGCACATGGATACCTCTACTCTTTGCTAAGCATTGCTATAGGACCAGTGGAACAGTCTCATGCTAACCCTCCAGCAATGTTCCATTTAAATTAACAAAGACACATTGATTGTCCATGTTCCTATTTTGGTCTTGCCAGTTACGAGCATCATCAAGGTATTTTGCAATCTAAAAATAGTCCTTACTTAACACCTCATGCTGACCTAAATTTGAGATAAACACTATCTGGTATGGTGATAATTAAAATAATGCTACTCCATCTCCTGTCCAACAAACCATTTGTATTTCTTTACTCTCCTGTCCAATTCCTCTTTCAATACTATTTAACAAATATATCTTCTCTACCTGTCAGAATATGTCTAGACCTTCTCTTTGTCTGCAGTGTCTGCTCTTCCTTTGACTCCCGTCTCCTACCGAGTGTGTTTCATTTTACTAATGCAGAGGTGAAGCCAGCTCAACTAGAAGAACAGAATCTCTCCGAATACACAAGGGGCAACAGAAATAATAAAAACAATGCAGAACCAGGGAGGAATACAAACTCCAGTTGAGAACAAAGAAAATTGAAATCAATGGGAAAATATGCAATTTTCTTTCTCTTTTTTTTACATAGCTAGATGCAAATCATCCTTTGGGATCGCCCTGCAACGCCTAGCCAAGTAAAACAAATATAGAGGAAAATATAAAATGCAGCTTTTCTAAAAAAGTGGCAAACAATTACACTTACGAAAATGTTTGGAAACAGTCAGTTGCTGACATACTGTATTGAACTAGGCACGAGGTAAGACACCCTAAGGCAGTGGTCATATCAGTCGACCTCACTATGTGTTTAAGGCAAATAAGGGGGCACCAGAAGCAGGGAGGATTTTTTTCAAGCTAGTCTCATGATGGGGTGTAGTGTCTTGTTTATACCATATATTAGTAGGGTTTGAATGCGGTGGGAATAGTTGTTCTCTAATGAAGGAAACAGCTGTATTTGTCAGTCTGGCGACACTTGAGGAGCTTGAGGAAGGTCTCCATCTTGTGGGCGTCCTTCTTGAAGCAGCTGAGCAGAGTGTAGTCCCTCAGAACTGACTCCAGCACCTCAGGCTGCAGGGCGTACGGAGCTACACCCTGCTCGTAGTAGGAGTTGGTCAGCATGTCATCGTCCAGCATCTATAGTACACAGCAAGGACAAAACAGAGTAGACAGGGGGATGGGGAGAGAGAGAGCGAGAGAGAGAGGTGAAGTCTAGGAAATGAGGCATAGATAGAAGAGAAAGAGATGTGTGAAAATGCATTGGGCTAAAGGAGAAAATGCCTAAAAGCTACAAGTATCAGAGTAACTGCTGAAGTACCTTCCTGATGAGGACCACCACTCCTTGCTCCAAACTAAGGAGTTTTTCTGACACCCATTTGGTCTTTTTGAGTAGAGTGTCGGGGGCATCATCATAGCGATCCAAGGTGGTTTGCAGGTACACCAATGGCTCGATCCAGGACTGGACCAGAATTAGGACAGAGTGGAGGAGCCACTTGTCCTGCACAACACAGTTTATGTTAAGGAGCACAGTTTGAGTATTGTGACTATTGTGTATTGAACAGTACTGTATATTTGAAAGGATTGATTTGAATTTTTGCTATTGTGCAGTTTTAGTACAGTCATGTAACTGGATTCATCTAAAGCAATTACATATTAAGCTAAAAATAATGACCCTAAAATCACAGAGGGAATAGCTTCAACAGTAAAGTCACCGATATACCTGAAATAAACATTACAGCGTTAAAAGTACAAGGAAAGGGGTTTTCTGTACTCAATTATCATCTCCCTGCTCCAAACTAACAGCGTTGCACATGTCACTTGTACGTTGTAGAGGAATAATTATAGACATGCATGTTTGAGCAAGCAAAATCTTCCCACCTGGACCTTTATACAGTGCCTTGCGAAAGTATTCGGCCCCCTTGAACTTTGCGACCTTTTGCCACATTTCAGGCTTCAAACATAAAGATATAAAACTGTATTTTTTTGTGAAGAATCAACAACAAGTGGGACACAATCATGAAGTGGAACGACATTTATTGGATATTTCAAACTTTTTTAACAAATCAAAAACTGAAAAATTGGGCGTGCAAAATTATTCAGCCCCTTTACTTTCAGTGCAGCAAACTCTCTCCAGAAGTTCAGTGAGGATATCTGAATGATCCAATGTTGACCTAAATGACTAATGATGATAAATAAAATCCACCTGTGTGTAATCAAGTCTCCGTATAAATGCACCTGCACTGTGATAGTCTCAGAGGTCCGTTAAAAGCGCAGAGAGCATCATGAAGAACAAGGAACACACCAGGCAGGTCCGAGATACTGTTGTGAATAAGTTTAATTTATTTAGATACAAAAAGATTTCCCAAGCTTTAAACATCCTGTGCACTGAGCACACTGAGCACTGTGCAAGCGATAATATTGAAATGGAAGGAGTATCAGACCACTGCAAATCTACCAAGACCTGGCCGTCCCTCTAAACTTTCAGCTCATACAAGGAGAAGACTGATCAGAGATGTAGCCAAGAGGCCCATGATCACTCTGGATGAACTGCAGAGATCTACAGCTGAGGTGGGAGACTCTGTCCATAGGACAACAATCAGTCGTATATTGCACAAATCTGGCCTTTATGGAAGAGTGGCAAGAAGAAAGCCATTTCTTAAAGATATCCATAAAAAGTGTTGTTTAAAGTGTGCCACAAGCCACCTGGGAGACACACCAAACATGTGGAAGAAGGTGCTCTGGTCAGATGAAACCAAAATTGAACTTTTTGGCAACAATGCAAAATGTTATGTTTGGCGTAAAAGCAACACAGCTGAACACACCATCCCCACTGTCAAACATGGTGGTGGCAGCATCATGGTTTGGGCCTGCTTTTCTTCAGCAGGGACCGGGAAGATGGTTAAAATTGATGGATGGATGGAGCCAAATACAGGACCATTCTGGAAGAAAACCTGATGGAGTCTGCAAAAGACCTGAGACTGGGACGGAGATTTGTCTTCCAACAAGACAATGATCCAAAACATAAAGCAAAATCTACAATGAAATGGTTCAAAAATAAACATATCCAGGTGTTAGAATGGCCAAGTCAAAGTCCAGACCTGAATCCAATCGAGAATCTGTGGAAAGATAGGAAAACTGCTGTTCACAAATGCTCTCCATCCAACCTCACTGAGCTCGAGCTGTTTTGCAAGGAGGAATGGGAAAAAATTTCATTCTCTCGATGTGCAAAACTGATAGAGACATACCCCAAGCGACTTACAGCTGTAATCGCAGCAAAAGGTGGCGCTACAAAGTATTAACTTAAGGGGGCTGAATAATTTTGCACGCCCAATTTTTCAGTTTTTGATTTGTTAAAAAAGTTTGAAATATCCAATAAATGTCGTTCCACTTCATGATTGTGTCCCACTTGTTGTTGATTCTTCACAAAAAAATACAGTTTTATATCTTTATGTTTGAAGCCTGAAATGTGGCAAAAGGTCGCAAAGTTCAAGGGGGCCAAATACTTTCGCAAGGCACTGTATATGTGCTGCTGCGTAGTTTGATCATCTCCTGCTTGTATAGTGTATGTGCAGGCAGAATCCATACAGTGAGCAAGTCCTCCATTTTCTCTCTGGTGTGTGACTCAGCTGTGTGTTGCTTGTGTATTTGCCAGTTCACAGGCTGTGCTTGTTTCGCGAGGCGGTGTGCAAGCTAGTAACTTAAACAAAACTTTTTGTAAATTTTTGTCAAGAAGAGAGACACGGAAGCCTAGCTAGCCTGTAATTTCTAAAATAGGTGGCTAACGAATGGTTTCAACGCTGAAGGAGCTTCATTCCGGGGCAATATGGACCATCCAGACTTTCAATGTAGCAACTGTTTGCTCACAGAGGACCACAGAGGCAAAGTGGCTACTCTTAGCAAACAAGAAGCTACTGGGGAATCCACATCCACCTACTTTCTCTTTCTCTTCTACTCAAGTAGCTGGATGCCACTCTGACCTGATGGAAGTGTCGCCACCGTGTCATCTCTACAGAACCGACTGTCCGGTAGTCCGCAAGACAGAATGGAGTTAGTAGGATGTTTCTGGATGACTTAGTGGATGTTCCTATTCTTGACCCTGCCAACCAGCCATGGAGGCACGTCACTCGCCGTGGTATTTGAAAGCAGCAGCCTTTTGCAATAGGGGCTTCCTTGGCAGTGGGAAGCCCAGACCGGACACAAACTTCATCCCTGGGGGCTTCCGCTTCAAGATCTGATCCAGAGCTACCTGTGCCTTTGTCCCCTGTCCCCTGACTCCCTCTCCCGTGGCTTCTACGGTAAATGGGGCTTCATTGGTTATGGAAGGCTCTAGCCGGGTGCCAAAATTTGCGAGCGTGTAAAATTCCACCTCTCACAAGTCCTCGACTGGTCTCCTGAATCACACGAAGCGCAGGAATGGGTGATTTCTTCTTCCATCTTGCCAGCTGTTGCCTTAGGTCACTCTATGGTAAGAAACATCTCGGTTTCTGGAGCAAAAAACAGGATTTGAAGTATTAATTGGGTCTACGCTGGACACCCCACCCCCCCAAAGAATGAGCAGGCTTATAACACTTCACAAATGGCAACATGACTACTGCAGCTCCTTGGGTGTAACTTTTGTAGACAACTTTGACAACTTTTGGAAGCAGAGGCTGCTCTACAATGGGGATTCTGTCCCCAAAATGTGCTGCAACATGCAACAATTTTTACTGAGTTACAGCTCATATAAGGAAATCAGTGAACTTAAAGAAATAAATTAGGCCTTAATATATGAATTTCAAATGACTGAGGAACACAGATATGAAAATGTTGGTCACAAAATATATTTTTATTTAACCTTTATTTAACTAGGCAAGTCAGTTAAGAACTTTTTTTTAACAATGACGGCCTACATTTAAAAATATACCTTACAAAAAGGTAGGGGAATGGATAGCTTTAAAAAAGATATATACCTTAAAAAAAAGGTAGGGGAATGGATCAGAAAACCCGTCAGTATCTGGTGTGACGAATTCAGCAAGACACATCTCCTTTGCATAGAGTTGATGAGGCTATTGATTGTGACCTTTGGAATGTTGTCACACTCCTCTTCAATGGCTGTGCGAAGTTGCTGGATATTGGCTGGAACTGGAACACGTACATTATCATGCTGAAACATGAGGTGATGGTGGTGGATGAATGGCACGACAATGGACCTCGGGATCTAGTCACAGTATCCCTGTGCATTGAAATTGCCATTGATAAAATGCAATTGTGTTCGTTATTCGTAGCTTATGCCTGTCCACACCCAAACCCCACCGCCACCATGGGCCACTCTGTTAACAATGTTGACATCAGCAAACCGCTCGCCCACACGACACCATACACGCAGTTGTGAGGTCAGTTGGAATTTCTGCCAAATTCTAAAAGAATTACATTGGAGGCGGCTTATGGTAGACAAATTAAAGTTCTCTTCTCTTGCAACAACTCTGGTGGACATTCCTGCAGTCAGCATGCCAATTGCACACTGCCTCGAAACTTAAGACATTTTTGGCATTGTGCTGTGTGATTTTATTTTTGAGTGGCCTTTGATTGTCCCCGGCCCAAGGCTCACCTGTGTAATGATCACGCTGTTTAATCAGCTTCTTGATATGCCACACTTTTCAGGTGGATGGATTATCTTGGCAAAGGAGAAATGCTCACTAACAGGGATGTAAACAAATTTAAATAAGCTTTTTGTGCAAATGGAACATTTCTGGGATCTTTTATTTTAGCTCATGAAACATGGGACCAACACTTTACATAAGGCGTTCATATTTTTGTTCGGTATATTTATTGCTGCGGTTTACCGCCTCCCAGTCACTTCAGTAGAGGCTCTTGGTATTTTTTCTGTTAATTTAAAACCCTTTCTGGTATCTGAACTGGTTGTATTAGGACATATAAATATTGATTGGCTTACGCGTGCCTCAGATCAGTTTAATGATATCTATCTGTTGAGTTCAACTTGACTTGGCTGATAACAAAACCCACTCGGACTAAAGTAAAAAGAACCTTTCCAACTCCTCATTGATTGAGCTTATCCTGACTAACCGTCCCCATACGTATTTGCCCTAGGCTTGCATTAGAGTAACCAAATTGAAAACTTCTGACCCTCTAATAATTGTGAAGATCATTTTTTTTAAATCGCACCCAATTGCAAGCTTTTTTTTCTACTAGCTGCATACCAGACCCTGTTTTGGCACTTCCATTTTTACCTCTCTGGCTGATAAACATGGCCCTTTCAAGCAAACCAAACTAATCCATGGAACTCCCCTGTACTCTCAGACCTCCTCTTGATAAGAAATCAAGCCTGGGCCAAGGCTAATCAAAATGTCTCGTTAGCTGATTGGCAGCTATTTAGGCAATTGAGAAATAGGTGCACTGCCTCGGGATGAACAGGCCAAATCAAAATTCTTCCTTAGCGCTGTGGCACACTCTGGTATTTATCCCTCTAAATTCTGCAAAATTGTTAATTCACTGTAATTCCTCTGCTTCCCTGACTAAGCAAGTAGTTTAATAGGGTTTTTGATGATTTCTAGCTGGTTTCCTATTTGAAAGAAATGGAGGTCACACTGGACTTTGCCAGTCAGTTGACTGTTCTTCCCACATACAGCCTCCAGTTGCCTCGATGAACAATCAGTCAACCTCAGGTGACATGGGGAATGGTAGTCAGGGATTTTCTGTTTGGCAACTCAGAAACAGAAGTTCTTGCTGCCTTATTATCCATTGACACCAATAAGTCATTAGGGGCTGATCATTTGGACCCGTCTTTGCTTATTAAATATGCAGCACCTGTCATTTCAGGCTCAGTAACATTTTTTATTTAACTTAGGTGTTAGGAAATATTCCAAAGTGTTGAAAGCAGCTTCTGTGCTACCACTCCATAAGGGTGGGGATAGTAGTGATCTCGATAATTATCGACACATTCCCAGGCTCCCTTGTCTTGCAAAAATATTTGACTCATTGTTCAACAAACAGCTACGTTATTTTCTATCTGTAAATTGTATTTTTGATGTTGGTCATCCTGGATCTGGAAAATTTCAAGAACTATCAAGCGCTATGATGAAACTGGCCCTCATGAGGACTGCCACAGGAAAGGAAGAACCAGCGTTACCTCTGCTGCAGAGGATAAGTTCATTAGCGTTACCAGCCCAAATAAATGCTTCACAGATTTCAAGTAAGAGAATACATCTCAACATCAACTGTTCAGAGGAGACTGTATGAATCAGGCATCCATGGTCGAATTGCTGCAAAGAAACCACTACTAAAGGACACCAATAATAAGAAGAGACTTGTTTGGGCCAAGAAACATGAGCAATGGACATTACACCACCCGATGTCACAGGAAGGCCATAAAGATCATCAAGGACAACAACCACCCGAGCCACTGCCTGTTCACCCCGCTATCATCCAGAAGGCGAGGTCAGTACAGGTGCATCAAAGCAGGGACTGAGAGACTGAAAAACAGCTTCGATCTCAAGGCCATCAGATTGTTAAACAGCCACTACTAACATTGAGTGGCTGCTGCCAACACACTGACTCAACTCCAGCCACTTTAATAATGGAAAATGTATGTAAAAAATGTATCACTAGCCACTTTAAACAATGCCACTTCATATAATGTTTACATACCCTACATTACTCATCTCATATGTATATACTGTACTCTATACCATCTACTGCATGTTGCCATCTTTATGTAATACATGTATTACTAGCCACTGCAGACAATGCCACTTTTATATGTTTACATACCCTACATTACTCATCTGATATGTATATACTGTACTCAATACCATCTACTGCATCTTGCCTATGCCGTTCTGTACCATCACTCATTCATATATCTTTATGTACATATTCTTCATCCCTTTACACTTGTGTGTATAAGGTAGTTGTGAAATTGTTAGGTTAGATTACTTGTTTGTTATTTACAACATTGTCGGAACTAGAAGCACAAGCATTTTGCTACACTTGCATTAACATCTGCTAACCATGTGTATGTGACAAATAAAATTTGATTTTAAATAAAATTTGATTTGATTTGGAAATCTGTCCGTTGGTCTGATGAGTCAAAATTTGCGATTTATCTTCCAACCTCTGTGTCTTTGTGAACATATGATCGCTGCATGTAAGGGCTATTTGACCAAGAAGGAGAGTGATGGAGTGCTGCATCTAACACACCCTGATCTTCCCCATTATCACCAGTGCATTTATACCTGTGTTCTCTGTTTGTATGTTGCTAGTTCGTCTTGTCTCGTCAAGTCTACCAGCGTGTTTTTTCCATGCTCCTGTTTTTCCTAGTCTCTGTTTCTAAGCACTCTCGGTTCCATCCTTTTCTGCCTGCCCTGACACTGAGCTTGCCTGCCTGACCATTCAGCCTGCCCTGACCTTGAGCCTGCCTGCTGCCCTGTAACTTTCAGACTCTGACCTGGTTAATTAACTTCTGCCTGTCCTTGATCTGCCCATTACCTGCCCCTTATATTTGAATAAATATCAGAGACTCTAACCATCTGCCTTCTGTGTTTGCATCTGGGTCTCGTCCTGTGTCGTTATAGCATCAGATGACCTGGCCTCCACAATCACCCGACCTCAAGCCAAATGAGACGGTTTGGGATGCGTTGGACTGTAGAGTGAAGGAAAAGCAGCCAACAAGCGCTCAGCATATGTGGGAACTCCTTCAAGACTGTTTGAAAAGCATTCCACGTGAAGCTGGTTGAGAGAATGCCAAGAGTGTGCAAAGCTGGCATCAAGGCAAAGGATGGCTACTTTGAAGAATCTCAAATAAAAAAAATATATTTTGATTTATTTAACACTTTTTTGGTTACTACATGATTCCATGTGTTATTTCATAGTGTTGACATCTTCACTATTATTCCACATAAAGACAAAGCAAAACTGTTTCATTTTTTTTGCAAATGTATAAAAAACAAAAAATAGAAGGTATTCAGACCCTTTGCAATGGGACTTGAAATTTAGCTCAGGTGCATCTTGATTCCATTGATCATCCTACAACTTGATTGGAGTCCACCTTTGGTAAATTCAATTGATTGGACATGATTTGGAAAGACACACACCTGTTTATATAATGTCCCACAGTTGACAGTGCATGTCAGAGCAAAAGCCAAGCCTTAAGGTAAAAGGAATTGTCCGTAAAGCTCAGAGACAGGATTGTGTTAAGGCACCGATCTGGAGAAGGGTACCAAAAAATGTCTGCAGCATTGAAGGTCCCCTAGAACACAGTGTTCTCCATTATTCTTAAATGGAAGATGTTTAGAACCACCAAGACTGCCAAACTGAGCAATCAGGGGAGAAGGACCTTGGTCAGGGAGGTGACCAAGAACCCGATGGTCTCTCTGACCAAGTTCAAGAGTTCCTCTGCGGAGATGGGAGAACCTTCCAGGACAACAACCATCTCTGCAGCACTCCATCAATCAGGCCTTTATGGTAGAGTTGCCAGACAGAATCCACTTCTCAGTAAAAGACACATGACAGCCCACTTGGAGTATACCAAAAGGCATCTAAAAGAGTCTCAGACCATGAGAAACAAGATTCTCTGGTCTGATGACACCAAGATTGATCTCTTTGGCCTGAATGCCAAGTGTCACGTTTAGAGGAAACCTGGGACCGCTCATCACCTGGCCAATACAATTCCTGCAGTGAAACATGGTGGTGGCAGCATCATGCTGTGGGGATTTTTCAGCGGCAGAGACTGGGAGACTAGTCAGGATCGAGGGATAGATGAGCGAAGCAAAATACAGAGTGACACTTGATGAAACCTGCTCCAGAGACTGGGGCGAAGGTTCACCTTCCAACAGGACAACATCCCTAATCATACGGGCACTGCAGATGTCACTAATGAATCTAAAGTTAGTGCTAAATGCAACCAACAAAATGCATGCTTTTTTTCTAGGTCCAATAACCCAGATTTACATGAATGTGTAATGACTAGTTTGAACGGTACACAATATGAACAATTTCCTTTGTACAAGTATCTTGTTATCTGGCTTTATGACACACTGTCATTTTAAAACATGTCACTGAGCTGCTGAAAAAGTTGAAGTTCAAAGGGATATCATCTACTGTATATGCATGCAGCAGCATCTACACTTAGATGTCTTTTTCCATTGTGTCCTTAAGTTGATTACTGATGATGGTTATAGAACTCACCTTTGTGTTTTGTTTCAAAAAGTGGCTTGGGCACTCCTGAATAAACGTCTTATGTGTCTGTCATCATTAATTAAATTTAGACTTACAAGTGACCAAATCCGGTCTTTATGTGGAACAACTTACAAAGCCCTCTAAAATGAAATGTTCTGGTCCACCTTGGTGAGTTCAGAGTAACGATCGGAGACCTCTATGTTGATAAATGTGTCTGTTTTTCTTAATATGTTTTGTAATTTTGTATATTGTATGTGTTTGATGTATTTAAGCACGGCTCATCTGTAAAAGAGATCCTAGTCTCAGTATGACTGCCATGTCAAAATAAAGGTACAAAAATATATACATATATATACATATATACATAAATAATAATACAAATAATAATAATAATAATTTTGGTAGCAAGGGACATTTTCAAGACTTCTCAAGAATAATTAGGCCTAACTTATGTTTAATGGCCAAAACAATACACCACAGAAGATGGCACTACAGAGACAGAAGACTCACTCATACGTTAAGTGACCATAACTATAAAGCGACACATTGTTTCTATGCACCACCAATGCTGTTTTGTGATTTGGGGATACACACACAGGCAGATGTGTGTGTGTGGTGTGTGGTGTGTGTGTGTGTGTGTGTGTGTGTGTGTGTGTGTGTGTGTGTGTGTGTGTGTGTGTGTGTGTGTGTGTGGAGTTCCACAATCATACACACAATCATAGAAGGAAGACATCTCAATCGGCAGAAATTAAGACAAAAGTCCAAACAAACACAAAGAGAGAGCTAGAGAGAGAGTGAGTGAGAGAGAGAGAGAGAAAACAGTAGAGCGTCCAGCTCCCATCTGCTTACCGAGATCTGCTGGATTTCGCTTTTGGAGCCCGGGATGGGGAAGGCCTTGGTGGCGCATGTGTATCCTGCCTGGTTCCTCTGGGAGCGCATAGGGAAAGGGACAAACATCTCCTCCTATGTAGCAAACAGACAGGGAACAAGGAACAACATGGAAGATAAACACAGACTCATGCTCCGCTAACCCCAGCCAATAGAGACGAGCCGTCTGTCAACTGAGCTACAAGCAGAGCGGCTGGAGTTTTCTTCTTCAACATATTCTCATCTGTTGGCCTCATGCAGTGTCTTTCCAATAATGAGAAGATACATGATGTTTCCATTTCAAAGCCGATGCTGGTTCTGTACTCTCATATGGAAGGGAATCGTATGGGCTTTCCTGCTACTGAAAACCACAATATGAATGCACAACACAGCATATCATTATCAGCATTGTCTTGATTCTGTACCTTCCATAAATCATTATTTGTCTGAGAAGAGATGGGAAACTACTTTGAAGCTATAAAGTGCTGGTTATATTGGTGGAGCATATAGCAAAAGGATTGGTAGGGTATATGCAGTATTTCCATAGGACTTCCCCAAAACACAGGGCACACACACTACCGTTCAAAAGTTTGGGGTCACTTAGAAATGTCCTTGTTTTTGATAGAAAAGCACAATTTTGTCCATTAAAATAACATCAAATTGATGAGAAATACAGTGTCGACATTGTTAATGTTGTAAATGACTATTGTAGCTGGAAACGGCTGATGTTTTATGGAATATCTAGTATATAGGCATACAGAGGCCCATTATCAGCAACCATCACTCCTGTGTTCCAATGGCACATTGTGTTAACTAATTAACGTTTATAATTTTAAAAGGCTAATTGATCATTAGAAAACCCTTTGCAATTATGTTAGCAAAGCTGAAATTGCCAAGACACTGAAGATCTCGTACAACGCTGTGGACTACTCCCTTCTCAAAACAGCGCAAACTGGCCGTAACCAGTCTGGAATAGCCTTCCTTTCTCAGAACAAGAATAGACTGACAAGTTTCAGAAGAAAGTTCTTGTTTCTGGCCATTTTGAGCCTGTAATCGAACCCACAAAAGCTGATGTTCCAGACACTCAACTAGTCTAAAGAAAGACAGTTTTATTGCTTCTTTAATCAGCCCAACCGTTTTCAGCTGTGCTAACATAATTGTAAAAGGGTTTTCTAATGATCAATTTGACTTTTAAAATTATAAACTTGGATTAGCTAACACAACGTGCCATTGGATCACGGGAGTGATGGAAATTGAAAATGGGCCTCCATACGCCTATTTACAGTGGGGAGAACAAGTACTTGATACCCTGACAATTTTGCAGGTTTTCCTACTTACAAAGCATGTAGAGGTCTGTAATTTTTATCAGAGGTACACTTCAACTGTGAGAGACGGAATCTAAAACAAAAATCCAGAAAATCATATTGTATTATTTTTAAGTAATTTATTTGCATTTTATTGCATGACATAAGTATTTGATCACCTACCAACCAGTAAGAATTCCGGCTCTCACATACCTGTTTTTTTTCTTTAAGAACCACTCCTGACTCCACTCATTACCTGTATTAAATGCACCTGTTTGAACTCTTTACATGTATAAAAGACACCTGTCCACACACTCAATCAAACAGACACCCACCTCTCCACAATGGCCAAGACCAGAGAGCTGTGTAAGGACATCAGGGATACAATTGTAGCCCTTCACAAGGCTGGGATGGGCTACAGGACAATAGGCAAGCAGCTTGGTGAGAAGGCAACAACTGTTGGAGCAATTTTTTGAAAATGGAAGAAGGTCAAGATGACGGTCAATCACCCTAGGTCTGGGGCTCCATGCAAGATCTCACCTCGTGGGGCATCAATGATCATGAGGAAGGTGAGGGATTAGCCCAGAACTACATGGCAGGACCTGGTCAATGACCTGAAGAGAGCTGGGACCACAGTCTCAAAGAAAACCATTAGTAACACACTACGCCGTCATGGATTAAAATCCAGCAGCGCACACAAGGTTCCCCTGCTCAAGCCAGCGCATGTCCAGGCCCGTCTGAAGTTTGCCAATGACCATCTGGATGATTCAGAGGAGGAATGGGAGAAGGCAATGTGGTCTGATAAGACAAAAATAGAGCTTTTTGGTCTAAACTCCACTCGCCGTGTTTGGAGTAAGAAGAAGGATGAGTACAACCCCAAGAACACCATCCCAACCGTGAAGCATGGAGGTGGAAACATCATTCTTTTGGGATGCTTTTCTGCAAAGGGGACAAGACAACTGCACCGTATTGAAGGGAGGATGGGGCCATGTATCGCAAGATCTTGGCCAACAACCTCCTGCCCTCAGTAAGAGCATTGAAGATGGGTCGTGGCTGGGTCTTTCAGCATGACAACGACCCAAAACACACAGCCAGGGCAACTTAGGAGTGGCTCCGTAAGAAGCATCTCAAGGTCCTGGAGTGGTCTAGCCAGTCTCCAGACCTGAACCCAATAGAAAATCTTTGGAGGGAGCTGAAAGTCCGTATTGCCCAGCGACAGCCCCGAAACCTGAAGGATCTGGAGAAGGTCTGTATGGAGGAGTGGGCCAAAATCCCTGCTGCAGTGTGTGCAAACTTGGTCAAGAACTACAGGAAACGTATGATCTCTGTACTTGCAAACAAAGGTTTATGTACCAAATATTAAGTTCTGCTTCTCCGATGTATCAAATACTTATGTCATGCAATAAAATGCAAATAAATTACTTAAAAATCATACAATGTGATTTTCTGGATTTTTGTTTTAGATTCCGTCTCTCACAGTTGAAGTGTACCTATGATAAATATTACAGACCTCTACATGCTTTGTAAGTAGGAAAACCTGCAAAATCAGCAATGTATCAAATACTTGTTCTCCCCACTGTAGATATTCCTTTAAAAATCAGCCGTTTACAGCTACAATAGTCATTTACAACATTAACAATGTCTACACTGTATTTCTGATCAATTTGATGTTATTTTAATAGACAAAAAAATAGATTTTCTTTGAAAAACATTGACATTTCTAAGTGACCCCAAACTTTTGAACGGTATTGTATACTGTGAAACACTAAGCTCTCCAGCTGCACACAGATATGAATGACCACATTTCCTCAGTGGGTACTCTTAGAGGAGGTACGTTGGAAATGTCGGAAGTACGTAGAGTGTGGTACTCACAAACAGAGTGCAGGACTCCTCAGAGACACGGTAGATGAGCTCGGCGTGTTGGATGACCCGGTCCAGTAGTTTCTCCTTGGAGATGGAGGCACATAGTATGATGCTGCCCTGCTCGTCCTTACACTCCAGAGGGACACCCAAGGACACCAGACAGGGCCAGAGTAGCACTGCCCACACAACACTCTGCATGACTGAGTACACACACACACACACACACACACACACAACCAATATAGCTATAGAATTAGCCAACAATGTCTATAGTTATTTTCTCTAACTGCACTACCAACAATAGACCTACAGATAGCAAAGGCTGCGTCCAATATTGTTCTAGTTATTTTATTGTACTTCCGGCGCCGACAGAGATGGCCGCCTCTCTTTGCGTTCCTAGGAAACTATGTAGTATTTTGTTTTATGTTACTGCACGGTCGGAACTAGAAGCACAAGCATTTCGCTACACTCGCATTAACATCTGCTAACCATGTGTATGTGACAAATAAAATATGATTTGATTAAATTGCTCATAAAATTATTGATCATATCGCACATTCTCTCTGAAGGGGTATAAAGTACCTTGCATCATGTTCATTCTGTCAGGACAGTGGTCTTCCTACTAGCATCTTTTATGGCACCAGGGACCTTTATATGGATTCAACAGGCCATAAATGAGGCAAAAGGATGAAGGGTTCTTACGTAGGTTTTTGGTAAGAGGATATGTTCTGACCCGTCCAACATACTCTGATCACTATGGATTGTATTCAGATAGGAGAGGACCTTACAGATTTCAGAGACTTTGCCTGGTGTATTTGTTCACTGTTGACCATTGTTGAGAGATTCCTTCAAAATTCTTCCATATGCCTGAGGATACACCATAATACATCAATTTACTGTGTACTATATACTGTGGTAAAGGAGATGGTGTCTGAAAACTCTAAACCTGGAAATAATTGTTTCTATTCTGGTGAAGAAACCCTGGTGAGAACCAGTCAGTCTCCCCCAGCAGCCGGAGCTGCCCATCTGACAGTAATAACTCTCTGTTTGGTTGTCATTGGCAGCACACATTTAGAGCATGGATAATTCTTCATAAAACTAATCCCCTTTGAAATAAAGCCAGGGTAGGTGGGCGTAGTACTTCATTAAATCCGGCATATTGCAATTTTGTCTCTGATTACTGAGTGTCCTACATATTACGGTCCCCCAAACCCACACCATTAAATGTGTTAATCCAATCTGAGAATTATAAGTGATGTGTCCTGTCTGTCGATTGGAAAATGAAACCCCCTTAGTTGGCATCATGCACATTTCAGTGGAACCAATTTCTCTGATCTTAGAAAGAGTGAGAGAGAAAGAGGCTGTAAAGCATTTTGGGATTTTTAAGAGAATTAATTTTATGAAATTAACTGCATCACCAAAAATTGACATGGTACAAAAAATAGAGCTATTCAACATGTAGACCAAAATTGTGCTATTAATATAATTTCTTTATGAATTACTAGGGCTGTCAAATTATTAAAAATCAATAATAGCAAATTCTGAATTTGCCTCAAATTAAGCTGTAATTTAAGATTTTTCTTACAAAAACATTACAAGAATATAAATGTCTTGATGTTCTCTGAAATAACGGTGAGAAAAATTTGGTAAATTGAGAAAGCACACTTTCTGTTACCTCAGTGTCAACTTGTTTTCACATTGCATTATTCTTTTTAGCTGTATAGATTATGTATTTGGGATGTTGGCAGTGTATTTTGAATGCGGTCTGCTTTAAAAACAATAATTGTTCATTTGTTTTTTTAAAGGCTTAAGCTCCAAGTGTCTGGTAGAAAGCAGACTGAACCAGTTTACTGTATTGGATTGAACCTAAACACACACTTTGCATTAAAGACAAAAAGTTAATTGCTTTGCCACAATTTTTTGCAATATTCCTTTAGTGCCTTGTATCAAACAGGATGCATGTTTTGGAATATTTGTATTCTGTAAGGCTTTGTTCTTTTGCGAAAGTATTTGATACCTTTCCTATTTGGTTGCCTTACAACCTGGAATTAAAAGAGATTTTTTGGGGGTTTGTATAATTTGATTTACACAACATGCCTACCACTTTGAAGAATATAAATATTTTTAATTGTGAAACAAACAAAAAATAAGACAAAAAACAGAAAACTTGAGCGTGCATAACTATACACCTCCCCAAAGTCAAATACTTTGTAGAGCCACCTTTTGCAGCAATTACAGGTGAAAGTCTCTTGGGGTATGCCTCTATAAGCTTGACACATCTAGCCACTGGGATTTTTGCCTATTCTTCAAGGAAAAACTGCTCCAGCTCTTTCAAGTTGGATTGGTTCATGCTGGTGTACAGCAATCTTTAAGTTATACCACAGATTCTCAATTGGATTGAGGTCTGGGCTTGGACTAGGCCATTCCAAGACATTTAAATGTTTCCTCTTAAACTACTCAAGTGTTGCTTTAGCAGTATGCTTAGGGTCATTGTCCTACTGGAAGGTGAACCTCCGTCCCAGTCTCAAATCTCTGGAAGACTGAAACAGGTTTCCCTCAGCGATTTCCCTGTATTTAGCACCATCCATCATTCCTTCAATTCTGACTAGTTTCCTAGTCCCTGCCGATGAAAAACATGTCTACAGCATGATGCTGCCACCACTATGCTTCACTGTGGGGATGGTTTTCTCTGGGTGATGAGAGGTGTTGTGCCAGACATAGCATTTTCCTTAATGGACAAAAAGCTCAATTTTAGTCTCATCTGAACAGAGTACCTTCTTCCATATGTTTAGGGAATACCCCACATGCCTTTTGGCGAACACCAAACGTGTTTGCTTATTTTTGTCTTTAAGCAATGGCTTTTTCTGGCCACCCTTCCATAAAGCCCAGCTCTGTTTTGGGTATGACTTAAAGTGGTCCTATGGACAGATACTCAAATCTCCACTGTGGAGCTTTGCAGCTCCTTCAGGGTTATCTTTGGTCTCGTTGTTGCCTCTCTGATTAATGCCCTCCTTGCCTGGTCCGTGAGTTTTGGTGGGCAACTCTCTCTTGGCAGGTTTGTTGTGGTGCCATATTCTTTTAACTTTTTTTATAAAGGATTTAATGGTGCTCCGTGGGATGTTCAAAGTTTCTGATATTTTTTTATAACTCAACCCTGATCTGTACTTTTCCGCAACTTTGTCCCTGACCTGTTTGGAGAGCTCCTTGGTCTTCATGGTGCCGTTTGCTTGGTGGTGCCCCTTGCTTATTGGTGTTGCAGACTCTGGGGCCTTTCAGAACAGGTATATAATATACTGAGATCATGCGACACTTAGATTGCACACAGACAGACATTATTTAACTTATTATGTGTCTTCTGAAGGTAATTGGTTGAATCAGATCTTATTTAGGGGCTTCATAGCAAAAGGGGTGAATACGTATGCACGCACCACTTTTCAGTTTTTGTTTTTACATTAGATATTTTTTACATTTCACTTCACAAGTTTGGACTATTTTGTATATGTCCATTACATGAAACCCCAAAACAAATCCATTTAAATTACAGGTTGTAATGCAACAAAATAGGAAAAACACCCAGGGGGATGAATAGTTTTGCAATTCACTGTAGGTTAGTATTGTGGAGTAACTACAATGTTGTTGATCCATCCTCAGTTTTCTCCTATCACAGCCATTAAACTCTGTAACCCAAGATATCCCGAGTGGCACAGTGGTCTAAGGCACTGCATCTCAGTGCTAGAAGTGTCATTTCAAGCCCTAGTTCAATTCCAGGCTATTTCACAACCGGTTGTGAATGGGAGTCCCATATGGTGGTGCACAATTGGCCCAGCATCATCTGGGTTAGGATTTGGCTGGTGTAGGTCATCATTGTAAGTAACAAAGTCTTCTTAACTGGCCTGCTTAGTGAAAAAAACATTGAAAAATAACATTGAACTCTCTAAGCTGTTTCCTTCCTCTCTGGCAACTGAGTATCTTTGTAGTGACTTGGTTTATTGATACACCATCCAAAATGTAATTATTAACTTCACCATACTCAAAGGGATATTCACTATCTGTTAATTTTTTTTGATCTACCAGTAGGTGCCCTTCTTTCCGTGTCATTGGAAAACCTCAATGGTGTTGGGGTTGAATTTGTGTTTGAAATTCACTGTTCGACTGGGGTACCTTACATGTGTGGGGTGTAGAGATGAGGTAGTCATAACAAATCTTGTTAAACACTATTACTGCACAAAGAGTGCAAGCAACTTATTATGTGCCTGGTTAAGCACATTTTTACTCCTGAACGTATTTAGACTTGCCATAACAAAGGGATTGAATACTTATTGACTCATCTTTGAAAAACATAATTCCACTTTGACATTATGGGGTATTGTGTGTAGGCCAGTGAAAAAAAAAAATCTACATTTAATGCATTTTGAATTCAGGCTGTAAAAAAACAAAATGTGGATAAAGTCTAGGGGTGTGAATACTTTCTTAAGGCACTGTATATTGTACATCTACAAGCAGCTTAACTTTCCCCCCAAAGTCCCATGAATCTTTATAGTAACAGTCTGTAAACCAGCATTTTATGAATAAAAAAAATCAAACAGCTTCTCTATGATAAGTGACGGGAAGGTGTTGTATTTGCAGTCTTCATGCATACGATATGCATGAAGATCAAGCTCCCCATGTTTATTTTGTGTAATCTTTCCAGAGTGGTCAAGGAGTGGGCAGGGTGCCTCGTGTAATCAGCAGCTGGTCGCACCTTCAGCGAATGAGAGATGGTTCAGGGAGGAAACTGAAGATGCAGAAGACTGTAACAATACATTGACAGACGTCACCAAGGTGTTGTCTATTCACGCTTCTTCTTTAAGACACCTGCTGCCCACTTCACCTGCCCATCCTGTCAGTGTGTCAGAGGCTTGGGTTTCAGGTTCTCTTCTTCATTCTCTCCAGTAATATAATCTTGTGTTGGAGTATAAGAAAACAAATTACACATACTCACCCACACACCCAAAGAGTTAGTACTTGGGAAATCAAATGAAGAAGACAACAAGGTCTTGTAATAGTAAAAAAAAAAAAAAACATATTTAATTAGTTATTTATTTCGGTGCGAAAAAACAAACATTTTAATGCTTTAGGGTTGCTCTCAGCTTTTCCCCACACTTAATTGCCACTTCCAGATTTGCGTGAATCACTCCTTGCAGTCAAAACTATGAAGACAAAATGGAGATGCTTTTCTGTATTTTCTCTATTTTCTGAAGCTTGATTGTACTGTATGAGAAATGTTTGTATTCTGTATGTTTGTACTGTTGGAAAAATAAGGTTTACCTTGATAAGTGTAAGGTACACAGGTTGACAAATTCTCTGGGTAATTATTCAATATGCTCCCAGTTGCAACTTTATTTATCAAACTGTATAGCTCTCGAACTCTAAACAATGAATCCGGTGACAATAGAATGAAAAAAATAACGGGGGTCGTCATAAATAGCAAATGCAAATGTTTCATTAAAAAGGAAAAAACAAATGCGCTGTGAATGTCATACTTGGTAAACACTGAGTGTACAAAATATTAGGAACACCTGCTCTTTCCATAACAGACTGGCCAGGTGAATCCAGGTGAAAGCTATACTCCTTTATTGATGTCCCTTGTTAAATCCACTTCAATCAGTGTAGATGAAGGTGAGGAGACAGGTTAAAGAAGGATTTTTAAGCCGGGAAACAATTGAGACATGGATTGTGTATGTGTGCCATTCAGAGGGTGAATGGGTAAGACAAAATATTGAAGTGGTATTTAACATTTTAGTAATTTAGAAGACACTCATCTAAAGTGAATTACGGGAGCAATTAGGGTTAAGAGCCTTGCTCAAGGGCACATTGCTAGATTTTTCACCTAGTCAGCTTGGGGAGTCAAACCAGCAACCATTCAGTTACTGACCCAACTCTCTTAACGGCTTGGCTACCTGGTACCCCTATAGTAGTAGGTGCCAGGCGCACCGTTTTTAGTGTGTTAAGAACTGCAAAGCTGCTGGATTTTTTTATGCTCAACAGTTTCCCGTGTGTATCAATAATGGTCCACCAGCCAAAGGACACCCAGCCAACTTGACACAACTGTGGGAAGCATTGGAGCCAGCATGGGCCAGCATCCCTGTGGAACTCTTTCGAAACCTTGTGTAGTCCATGCCCCGACGAATTGAGGCTGTTCTGAGGTTAAAAGGAGTGCAAGTGTTACTAATGTTTTGTAAACTCAGTGTATGCTCTGCTTTCTTCTGTTATTTCTTTTTTTTGTCCCCCTGAAGCACATGAGCACATGTATTTTATTCTATACAGGAAGTACTATGATTTGTAGTACCTGTATTTGGTGTCTAAGGTGAAAATTGCATTTAAATAATCTCTCACAGATATTTTCCAACCACAAGCCATGCAATTTGTATTCAACCAATATTGTATTACAGCCATTGAGAAAGCCTGTCTGTCTCAATTTGTACAGCAAGTCCTAAGACAATAACCGCTATAACACCTTCAGATAAACTGTACATTATTAACTGGGTAGTTCGAGCCCTGAATGCTGATTGGCTGACCGTGTTATATCAGACTGTATACCACGGGTATGACAAAACATTTCTTTCTACTGTTCTAATTATGTTGGTAACCAAATTATAATAGCAATAAGGCACCTCGGGGGTTGGTGGTAAAGTATATGGCCAATATATCACGGCTGAGGGCTGTATCGAGGTACTCCACATGGCTTAAGTAGAACAGCATCCTGGAGTCCAAAGGCCACATTCAATACCATAGCAGTGATATGGCTTTTGTGCATATTCACCCAGTTACTGATCATTTCTACCAGCTACTGTTTGTATGAAAAATCTGGTAGCCTTGTTTCTCTGCCTGGTGTTGGTGTGAGAATCAGATGGTACCCAGCCATGCTGGCCTGTCAACAGACAGAAGGAGATTGTTTGATCCTCTCTCCAAGGGTTATGGGGGAGAAGACAACCAGACTCAATATGGATGCCCTTGAGGCCAGCAGAACAGGACACTGTGTGTGTGTGTGTGTGTGTGTGTGTGTGTGTGTGTGTGTGTGTGTGTGTGTGTGTGTGTGTGTGTGTGTGTGTGTGTGTGTGTGTGTGTGTGTGTGTGTGTGTGTGGTTTCGGCTTGTACTGCTAACTCATGTCTAGAAGTGGGCCTTGAGTCCTCTTGACATTTGGAGTGTGCCTGTTTGTCTACATGTGCACAGCCACTTTACCCCTCACAGCGAGCTCTGAGAAGAGTACACACATTAATATTTATCACGCCGAAGATTTCAGGGCAATTATGCGACGGGTTCCCTTCTTTCCTCCCAATGGTTGATTGACACCGACCATAATCAATTTTGGAGCCATCAGCTCTGACATTAGACTGTGGGTGTGGAATGGTGAGGGAGAGGGGGGAGAAATAGGGAAGGGGGGGTGGGATAATGATGATCGCAGTCACTCACACAAATATACAGCACAGTGTAAAAACAGACACATTGACAAAGGCTTACAGCTCTAAGTGATGGTATGAATGAGAGGGACACAGAAAAAGGAAGACTGAAAACCAGTCATTGTATTGATTGTAAATGGAAGTTGAAGAGGTCTGGGCAAAATGGAATTGTACGATTTCAGGGACCAGAAGTTACCACAGAGCTGGGGGGAAACTTTCTGTTGTCATTCAATTAGTTCATGAAATAACTACTATAGTACATACCAGCTGTGTTCCTCTTATTTGGCTTGCTTGATAAATTAACATCATTATCATTTCGTACGAGCAAAGTCACAAAGCCAATGGGTGGAGAGGGGGGGGGATCAGCCTGGGGTATGTTCTGCGAAAATCTTATTTGTTCAAGAGATAAGATAAAGAGAAAATAGGCAATGTGAAGATCTTTAATGAGAACTTTGAGATACACAGAAACAGTCAATTTTGCAGCACAATATTCATAGTCCTTAGGCAGCGAGGAGAACTACACATTCATATAAATACTCCCCTTTACTACCGTTGCAATTAGGTCACCATGTTTTTTATCTGCTTGGAGGGGAACACAAGCGAACATTGAGAAAAATATATATTTCATGTGTTCCAAGAAAGATATTTTGATGAAACCTTTTATGTTCCAATTAGCATCGCTGAGTGTGTTTGAAAAAAATACTAAATCATGGATCCTGGCAATAGTAAACCACACTTTGAATGGTTTTTGTTAAATCCACCTAATTAATGAAAGCAGACAAACTAAGTACAAGTTCAATAACGGTGGTATAATTTGGTATACATTGGCAAGCCATTAGATAACAAAAGCCATTTCATAAGCAGGTGTGTGGATACTTTGCATCACCCCACTCTTTTCTCAAGGCTTGTTGCTCATAGCGCAGCATTTTATTTTTCTGAATCTCCCAAGAGATGGGTTCAGATGGTGTGTTAGTGTGTCTCGTGTGTGTCCATGGATCTGATTGTGCTTCTCTAAGTGATCAGAGGGGTATGAGTGAAGAGACCGCTGACAGTTCTGGGGTAAAGACCATTACCACATTGCCCCAGGCTTAATTAAGTGCTCTCTCTGATCAGATGAAATCCTTCTCAATGCTTTATGTTTCAGGAGTCAGGACCCCTTCTAATCCTCCATTCTCCAGCTCCAATGCTTCCCATGATTAACTTCTCTTCCCCTCCGCTCTCCAGCAGAGTACACCTGCAGGGAAACAATTAGAGGTTATCATCATGATGATAATTTGGGTTGAATCAAGCTTGTTATTTCCCCTTTGGATCCTGTGGCGAGAAAGGTGCACTTTAGTTTTACACTGTCCCCTTGTGCACACATTTCTGCTGGGAATGAAGGAATGCTAAGTAAAGCCTTAAATTATATTGGTCACAGAGCCTTGCCAATCACCACAAAGTAGGCAGGCGTATCCAAGGTGAAACTGTCATTATGCATCTAGCCTGTCGGTTTGTCATGCCAAATGGAAATAAGAAAATGGATCATGTGTAGACCAAAGCCTGGTACACACCCACAGCATTGAGTGGGGGATTTATTGTGCTGAGGTACAACTCCACTCAACGCCCACAATAGAGGCTTTGCTTTGCCTGTCTTCAAAGTGGGATTTGCAGAGAGAAAATGCTTGGCTAGGTTTACCCCAGAAGTAGCTCCTGATGGAAAGAAGACAATGGGCGCTTTACACTATCCTCCCTGGGGCACATGTACTCAAAAGCCCCACTGCTCTCTGCTTTACTTCTTATTCTCAGTACATCCTCTCCTACTGAGTGAAAGGAGACAAGGGAGGGAGAGCATCTCTCTCTCTCTCTTTCTCATCCCAGCAGCAGAGTATCAGGTGTTGGGCTCAGAGCAGATCCTTCTACTAAAAGTCAGCCAGATGGCTGCTCAGATATGCTTAATGAAAACCCAGTGGAGGAAACTAGAAAGGTTTCATATGAGCTCTGAGCCCTGGAGAGAGTGTGTTTGGTTTATTGTCAGCATGTATATAGTGTGTTTGACCTTCTCATCTGTAGACCTGTAGGATAAATGCCTCACATTGCCTTTTTCCTTAGTTTTTATTGTCAGAATGTACACTACCAGCATTCATGTGTAACCTTTACTATAGCTTATGGTGGGTGTTGATGTGGTGCTGCTCGAACAGGTAGACATTCCCTAGCGACTCTGATCATTCCCAGAGGGAAGTTGGTGCATACCATACACATATCACAGTCTGCAGGAAATATGACAGGATCTCTCCACTGGGAGAGATCCTACAGGTAGTATTTGAGCATTGATTGCATCACTCGATAATTAAGCAGAGCCTATTAGATAATTTGAGGACCAGAGGGAAGCCATCCAGTGTCTATAGAAGATTGACTTAGCCAATTAATACTCTGCCTTTCCTGTATTTTTCTGTAATGGGAACTCAACTTGTCTTAAAGGTTGTCCTGTCAAGATGGTTGAGCATCCTGCTCAGAATAACAACAAACATCAAAGTGTTTTGAGCAATTAGTGCTCTGGATGCAAAAGGGTCAGAGCTGACAATCTGAACCGGGTGTCTTGGTACCAAAACAAGTCATCTCTTTCTGTTTTTTTGGCCCATGGCCCCAGCTGGGCTTGCTTGCTATGTGGCAGTGATTGTCAGGTAACATTTAGAAAGCCCTCTCAATGTATTTGCCATGCCGAAGCTTCACTCTCACAAAGATTTTTTTCCTTCACCGTGGAGAAACACATTCATTGGGATTCGGAATGCGGTTCCATGGCTCAACGGTCCCGTTTGAAATGAGATTTAACAGAGGGAAAAAATAAATGGCATAGCCGCCTGGCGTCCTGATGAATAAAACATGGAGGCACAAACGGCATATAAACAACAACAGAGCGTAATTAGTTTAGTTTCTCTTATTTTAGGAACACTTTACGTGACACTTCCTTTGTGTCGGTCGCTGGATCGCTGACATCATGCTTGGTCTGCCTGCTTTACATGTTGTGTGGGCTCACTAGGGAAACACAAAATAAAGCTCCACAAATAATGTTTGTGCTACTTACGCATATACACATAAATCATCTGACATAGATTTTTCTTATAATCAGTTTAGACTTTTGTTGTGAACAATTTAAATGTGCCACTCCTTTAGTAGTTACTGCTAGTGATACTGACAATGATTTTGATGTTGTTTATGGTGATGACTGCCACTGCTGTAGATGCTGGTATTAAAACGAATGCCTGGTACCAACACTTCTGACAGGGCTGTTCTGTTGATTCTTACAATGATTCCACACCTCAGCCTCTCCAGCAGCATGCAGTGGCCTGTCCATAGCCCATGTGAGCTGTGATCTCCCAGATGAGCTCCAGGTGGTTGTTGTGAGCCAGGCCTTTGACTGTGCTCCTCTTCACAAGCCCCATGCAGACGCATCTGAGGCAGAGCCAAGCAAAGCTTTTTCCCCATGCACTGCTTGCAGGTCAGGGCATTGGACTAGTAGAGAATTTAACCTTTATTTAAGTAGCAAGTCAGTTAAGAACAAATTCGGCCTAGGAACAGTGGGTTAACTGCCTTGTTCAGGGGCAGAATGACAGACCTTGTCAGCTCGGGGATTTGATCTAGCAACCTTTCGGTTACTGGCCCAACGCTACCTGCCGCCCCCAGGTGGGTGAGGGATGGGGGAAGAGAGGTGGTAGGGGTTGGGGGATGTCGAAAGGCCCCCAACCTCACTTCCGCTCTGTCTCATTAGGCACCCTGATAGTATGTTTAGTGGATTCAATTAGCACAGCGTTCAGAGAAGCAGGCATCCAGCAGGCAGCCCGCTAACTCCCAGTCCACCTCCAGCACGCCGCCGAGGCTCAGCCAACCCACACCATAATAATGAAGAGGAGACAAAAGCCTCCGACACCAACCATCCAAAGGTCTCCTCGGATGTGAAATGTAAAACACTCACATCCCCTTTGAAGCGACAAACATGCAGCTGATTTACAGGCATTTACACTGGGAGCTTTTGACTTCAGTCTCCAGTCCTCTGCCTCTCCTACAATGTTCACAGACCTAGGCAGAATAATGATCTCGCTTTTGACATGGGGTGTCTTTGTATCGCTGGCCTCTCACACTCGCCGTTTGTCACACGATCTCGTCTCATCAGTTTCCCCTCCGTCCTTTGTTAGACTTTTCTCCTGGCTAGTAATACAATAAAACTCCAATAGGGTCTATGTTCTTCTCTCCGGATATGAGACTATTATGGATTCTTATGTGTTATTATGCGGCTTTCCCTCTGAAAGGATTTGACCTTTGAGACGGAGAAATGAAAAGGGTCAGCTTCCAACACCTGAATGGGAAATGTGAACAAAGCAGCAGTACAATGGTACATGATCCACTGCTGGCTCTCTCTGACCTTCAGTGGCGTGTGCAGGGGGTGTACACTGCCGCCCTTGAAATCTGATTGGCTACCCTGTGTGCGCAGGTAACCTGCTTTTTGAAGTGATTGGTTGTGTTCCTGACACATTAAAAGGTAATAATAAATTTTTTACAGTTAAATTACATATTGTTACCTCCCAGCCCCAAATGTCACAGTGCAATTTGCAGTCTGGATGGCACTTTCAAGTTAATTTACTGCTTGTATGCTAATACCCTTATCTAAAATGCTGACCTTGAATGCGAACACTGTAACAAGATTTTTGGAAATGATTTCTGAATTATTTGAACAGGGAAATGTATCATACCTAAGCTGAAGCATTTCAAGCATTGAACCATCATAATTATATAGACAAATCCACCCTGCATCGAAAATCATAAATCTTTTGGCCCCTCTAAACTTGATCTGTGCCCCACCTTGGCCGCACCATTCAAAATGTTCTGGACACACCACTGTTGACCTTCCCTCTAGCCTGGAGCGTGCTTACATTTATTGTTGCTCTGAGACAAAATACCAGCCAGTGAGATGGAGAGGAGGAAGGATAGAAATAATAAGAAAGAGAGAGAGAGAGAAAGAAAGAATATGGCCTGAATTGCAATGATCACTAATCAACCAACAACGTAGACAATAGCTGCATAAGTAACAGCTTCATGTTCAGCTTGCCTGTCCAGCTGGACCGTTATAAGTAAGGTAAAGACCTTAAAACCCCATTTCCATCATCCCCAACTGCCAATGATATGTTTAGTGTAACCAAAATGACCTACTGTATTATCATTAATCACCAATGGCTCTAAAAGGAGCTGTCCAGGGTCCTGAAATCCCCTTGAAGCCATAATAATTAGCTTCAGCTCTTTGCATTCCCCTAGCTTGCACCTGTTTCTGTGTTTCAGGCCACTCTCTTCGATAGATCATTGATAGCCATTCATATTGAGGACAGGCTTACGCAAAGATGACCATGTGTTTACGGGCCCCGGACAGCCCCTCTGCCCCCCCATCCGTCCTCCTTCCCTCCCCCTTGGCAGGGACCTCATAGCGGACAAAGCCCAGTGATTTGGCCGGGACCATGGGGCTGAGCGTGATGAAGAGGCACACTGACTCCCCTACCTAATTAAAGCCTGATTATTAAAGGGAGAGAGGGGCACAGCTCACTGACAGACAGAGGCCCACTACCCTTGGGGATGCTGGGCACTTAGTCTGGGACCAGGGTAGAGGATAGAAGGGATTTATGAGTCTATATCATGACTGGATTTCCATCTGCTGTGAGAAGCAGAATGCTTTTGTCAAACATACACTTTAATCTGGCTCAGTCATTTTCAGCCCCCTTCCCTCCAAATCTAGGACATTTATTTTTCACCAGTGTGTTTTAGCAACTGTCTCAGAGGCACACAGAAACCAAAAGCCAAACAAAGCCCCATAGGGGAGGTGTCTGTTCTTTCCTCTGCTGTCTATAGTTTAGACACTGTCCGGGAAGGGGTAGCGAGGGCACTCGCAGAGAAAGGCAATGAACTCATTCACAATGTAATCTGATATCAGTGGAGGAGAGGAAACAGGGGAGCCACAGCTCCATAAAGGCAATGCTGTCATTAAGGGAATGCTCTCATTCAAAGATATTCTACAGTATGTGACAAAGGAAGATCTTTTTGAGCGTTAACATGAAAACACAACAGATAAAAGGAGGAGGAATGGAGTGTTTGCAGAGAAAGGGGGAGAAAACAGTCCTTCCTCACTCTGACTTTGGCAATGATGACAGACACATTATAGGAACCATAAACCTTTGTTAATGACAGTTATCTTTCTAATAAGAAGAAATAATACATTAGACCTGTAAAAAGCATAATGACAACATTATTCACACCCCTGAGGCATTTCTGATCTGGTAATATACTTGAGGTAATTTTATCAAAGAACCAAAAGCAACAATGATAGAATTTAATGGAATACTGCTTTCTTTGCCATCTCACACATAAAGTGTTCAGACCACTTGACTTTTTCCACATTTTGTTACTTCACAGCCTTCTTCTAAAATGGATTAAATTAAATGTTTTGCTCATCAATCTACATACAATAACCCATAATGACAAAGCGAAAACAGGTTTTTAGAAATGTTTGAAAATCTATCGCAGTAAGTTTAATAATCAGGCAGTAACACAACAACATTTTATTGTGTTACTGCCTGAATTCAAATTGGATTAAATAGATTTTATGTCTCACTGATCTACACACAATACAAAGTGAAAATATGTTTTTAGAAATGTTTGCAGATTTATTGAACATGAGATACAGAAATATCAAATGTACATACGTATTCACACCCTTGAGGCAATACTTTGAAGAAGCACTTTTGGCAGCGATTACAGCTGTGAGTCTTTCTGGGCTTTCCACACCTAGGTCTTGCCATATATTTTCAAATAGATTTAGTTCTAAACTGTAACTCGGCCACTCAGGAACATTCATTGTCTTCTGGGTAAGCCACTCCAGTGTAGATTTGGCCTTGTGTTTTGTGTCATTGTCCTGCTAAAATATGTGGAATAAGTCAAGGGGTATGAATACTTTCTGAAGTCACTCTAGCTCATGAGGCAAGTACCAAAAATTGATGCAGCAACAGTAGATTTCCACTTTAAGAAGCAACCCAAACTGAAAGAGCCAAATGAAATGGAGACATGCATTCGTCTTACTGTTACTATCAAGAATGTCTGTCAGACTTTCATCACAAACAGACCCTCCCGGGACCTTTGAAATGGTGTCACTGCGTCAGACATACAGCTCTCTGACCTCTGAGGAGCTGGTGAGCTGCCAGGGGATTTGCAACAAGCCGTTTGTTTCGTGTCTATTGTGAATAAATCTGTTTGGCAGAATTGCATTTACCAACACTAATCCTGTTTGAGCAGAGAATCTGTCCTCTCTGGGAAGCCACCACTAGGTGGTGCTCATATCCTGTCCTCCATATCTGTGTTTTCATGGATCACCAGGCTGGAGAGAGTTGGGCTGTGGAAAGAGTAACGGTCTCCAATTGAATTGTGGTTTGGCAGAAAAAACTACAATAACATGGGAAATACAATAAAGCTATAATATACTCCAAGCAGTCGAGGTAAGATTCAACAGCGCAATGGAGCACAACCTTCCTATTCTGTGGTACTGGACTTACCAGTGGAAATCTTAACATGACCATAAAGCCAAGTGCTGGTAGAAAACACGTTACTTTCTGTTAGGTTATCGTAGGATATTTTCTTGTGATGTATTATTCATTCATCCAATTCTTTCATTGAAACTTGGACGCTCAAACACACAGTATCTTAAAGAAAACAAGACCATTGATTAAAAAGTTATAGCGTACAGTATTTACATCCTGGGGGAAACTAAGACATTGAAGAGGAGCTGGTTTTATGGCTAGGCTATCACAGTGAACTGGGACAGAGCCACCCTAGTCATCAGGAGGAGGGACAGGTTTTATGTAAGGGTGAGGAGGCAGAGACCATAGACAAATCCCCTTCTCCAAAGCAAACAGATATTGGTCCTAAATCGTCCCACCAATAAAACCCCACCAAGACAGCTATGACCAAAGTTATTTGTTTATTCCCAGGCACCACACCGAGGCAGCACACCACACCGACGGCATATGACTGCCAGAGGAAAATTAATTAGCGGGATGGGACAAGGTTACAGACACGTAATGAAAGTTATTGGGTATGTCACTTCATCACGTCCCAGCCCCCCTATTACTTTCAATCAGGTTAGCCGGCCGTGAAATGGAGTTTCATGTGTTGCTAGGAATATGCCCACCGTATTTCACCTTCCCCAGTGGGTTCGCACATGGATGATCAAGGCACTTACTCTAATGTGCACGGCTGAGGGCGATAAGAGGAATAGAGGGACTTAATCCATCAGGTTATATCATTTAAAGCCCATTCCATCACATGGAAGCCCGGGTTCTTCCCATTCGACTGCTGCTCATTGTACAGTAGCTTTAATCTACATTCAGGCCCTCACTGTGAACAGGGAGGAGGGGATGGATGGATGGGGGTGACATGTTAAGATCTTATCAAATCACTATGCCCATGGGAGAATGTAATGGAAGACACATGGCTGAGGTGCTACTGCAGGTCCATTGAAATAACATCTCTCTTGCAATGAGTCTACAAATGAGCACTACACAGATTGTGGCCAACAACTAATAACATTGATCTATGATAATGACACAACAATACTAGACAATGAGCATCACTCCTGTTCATCAATCTAAGGACTAAATTAAGCCTGTGTGTAATGGTTTCTCAGTGATGGAGAAAGTATGGTATCTGTAAAATGCAATGAGTCCCAGTAGAGAACCTGAGGCCACACTGTGGACTGTGTGTTGGCCTGATTAATCTCTGAGAGTCCAGCCAGCACTACCAGCCACACAAACACAACTGATACAATAGTGCTGGAGATAGCAGCTGCCCAACAAATTATTAGCTAATTTTTCACAAACACAAAACTGCCCCATTATAAACAAAGGACTAAAATAATGAGAGTTGGAGTGTTTCCGGCTAACCCAGTGTTGAACTAACAAGCCAAGGCTTTGAGCTGATGCCGTACCAATTGGCTTAATTGCAATTTCATTCCTTGCTGACTTGATAAACTCCACATCAAAGCAAACACACAAAAACACATTCTAAACAAAACCTGAACAAACATGACTTTGTAAACCGTCTCACTTCGTCTGCCAGGGACGGCCTTTAGAAGGCAATTTTGAGCACTGTTTAGTCATATTTTTTTATATTATGAATTTAATTTCACATTAATTTCACATATAGTATCAGTCCACAGAAATCCTATAAAGTAGAGGCCATTAATTAGTGAAAATATGATATGTAGTTAATTGACAGCGTTTCAATACCTGGCTGATAATGAAAGAGAATAATAGCGAATCATTAAGTGTTGTGTGTCTCTGCTACTCACAGCCAGTGTTCATGCCACGCGTCATTCATTAACAAATGAGGATAATTCTTTGAATCAAAGAGTTTATTCCATATGGTAGATTGTGCTATAACCAAAGTTTCAGATAATGCATTTTGTATTTTAATTGCTTTGCATTATATTTGATATCCTATTCCTGTTAAAGATGAGGCCCATCCATCACTTAGGCATCTCAGACTAAGGCCTGGCTCTCTTAATCAATGCCTCATTGACTGGTCTGCTGCAGACATGGACACACGTCCATCTATCTGACAGTTACAAAAACAGAAATACAAATTGGGCTTCACTGACTGCAGTCTCTGACTGAGGGAGCAGGAGAACAGATTATTGACAATCATGACATAAATCCATCTCTGATTCTGAAGAACCCTGCATTGTTGCTCTTGATCTCTCCAGTCCTCTTGCTTAGTGTAAGTCGATACAGACATGCCAATAATGGTCATTTTTTTCTGACTGCCTACAGTCAGCTTGAGCTCAGAGCTTGGGAGGACGTTTTGACAATAGGAGGTGGATGGAGGTAGAAATCCTGCCAATAGCTTTAGTGTTTATCGATTGCAAATGTGGCGAGAGCTTAATTAATTCACTCTCAGATCAAAACCATAATCTCTTGGCCTTGGGATTACAGCACACTGCAGGTAAAATGCACGTAAATAGTGGGAAAAGACACAGATCAACAAAACAACATGATTCAGTCAAAGTATTAACATATAAACCCACACATGAACAAAATGGCACCGAAAGATAGGGCAACTGTGCTTCTAGCTCTTCTGCAACTTTGCAGTATTTTTTGTGTGTGTGTTGTTATTTACATTATTAGCCCAATTTTTTTAATTTTTAATACATATAACCGGAAAGAACTTTAGGATATCAGAGCAAGATTGGCAAGTCAGTTAAGAGGAAATTCTTATTTTGAATGATGGCCTATCTCAACCACACTGCACACTGCCCTAACCCATCTGGACAAGAGGAATACCTACAGTGCCTTGCGAAAGTATTCGGCCCCCTTGAACTTTGCGACCTTTTGCCACATTTCAGGTTTCAAACATAAAGATATAAAAGTGTATTTTTTTGTGAAGAATCAACAACAAGTGGGACACAATCATGAAGTGGCACAACATTTATTGGATATTTCAAACTTTTTTAACAAATCAAAAACTGAAAAATTGGGCGTGCAAAATTATTCAGCCCCCTTAAGTTAATACTTTGTAGCGCCACCTTTTGCTGCGATTACAGCTGTAAGTCGCTTGGGGTATGTCTCTATCAGTTTTGCACATCGAGAGACTGAAATTTTTTCCCATTCCTCCTTGCAAAACAGCTTGAGCTCAGTGAGGTTGGATGGAGAGCATTTGTGAACAGCAGTTTTCAGTTCTTTCCACAGATTCTCGATTGGATTCAGATGTGGACTTTGACTTGGCCATTCTAACACCTGGATATGTTTATTTTTGAACCATTCCATTGTAGATTTTGCTTTATGTTTTGGATCATTGTCTTGTTGGAAGACAAATCTCCGTCCCAGTCTCAGGTCTTTTGCAGACTCCATCAGGTTTTCTTCCAGAATGGTCCTGTATTTGGCTCCATCCATCTTCCCATCAATTTTAACCATCTTCCCTGTCCCTGCTGAAGAAAAGCAGGCCCAAACCATGATGCTGCCACCACCATGTTTGACAGTGGGGATGGTGTGTTCAGGGTGATGAGCTGTGTTGCTTTTACGCCAAACATAACGTCTTGCATTGTTGCCAAAAAGTTCAATTTTGGTTTCATCTGACCAGAGCACCTTCTTCCACATGTTTGGTGTGTCTCCCAGGTGGCTTGTGGCAAACTTTAAACAACACTTTTTATGGATATCTTTAAGAAATGGCTTTCTTCTTGCCACTCTTCCATAAAGGCCAGATTTGTGCAATATACGACTGATTGTTGTCCTATGGACAGAGTCTCCCACCTCAGCTGTAGATCTCTGCAGTTCATCCAGAGTGATCATGGGCCTCTTGGCTGCATCTCTGATCAGTCTTCTCCTTGTATGAGCTGAAAGTTTAGAGGGACGGCCAGGTATTGGTAGATTTGCAGTGGTCTGATACTCCTTCCATTTCAATATTATCGCTTGCACAGTGCTCCTTGGGATGTTTAAAGCTTGGGAAATCTCTTTTGTATCCAAATCCGGCTTTAAACTTCTTCACAACAGTATCTCGGACCTGCCTGGTGTGTTCCTTGTTCTTCATGATGCTCTCTGCGCTTTTAACGGACCTCTGAGACTATCACAGTGCAGGTGCATTTATACGGAGACTTGATTACACACAGGTGGATTGTATTTATCATCATTAGTCATTTAGGTCAACATTGGATCATTCAGAGATCCTCACTGAACTTCTGGAGAGAGTTTGCTGCACTGAAAGTAAAGGGGCTGAATAATTTTGCACGCCCAATCTTTCAGTTTTTGATTTGTTAAAAAAGTTTGAAATATCCAATAAATGTCATTCCACTTCATGATTGTGTCCCACTTGTTGTTGATTCTTCACAAAAAAATACAGTTTTATATCTTTATGTTTGAAGCCTGAAATGTGGCAAAAGGTCGCAAAGTTCAAGGGGGCCGAATACTTTCGCAAGGCACTGTATGTGAGAATGCTGTTCATCGACTACAGCTCAGCATTTAACACCATAGTACCCTCCAAACTCGTCATCAAGCTCGAGACCCTGGGGCTCGACCCCGCCCTGTGCAACTGGGTACTGGGGTCAAGGGTACGTTCTGAGCCCTCTCCTGTACTCCCTGTTCACCCACGACTGCGTGGCCATGAACGCCTCCAACTCAATCATCAAGTTTGTGGACGACACTACAGTGGTAGACTTGATTACCAACAACGACGAAACGGCCTACAGGGAGGAGGTGAGGGCCCTCGGAGTGTGGTGTCAGGAAAATAACCTCACACTCAACGTCAAAAAAACAAAGGAGATGATTGTGGACTTCAGGAAACAGCAGAGGAAGCACCCCCCTATCCACATCGATGGGACAGTAGTGGAGAGGGTAAGTTTTAAGTTTCTCGGCGTACACATCACAGACAAACTGAATTGGTCCACCCACACAGACAGCATTGTGAAGAAGGCGCAGCAGCGCCTCTTCAACCTCAGGAGGCTGAAGAAATTCGGCTTGTCACCAAAAGCACTCACAAACTTCTACAGATGCACAATCGAGAGCATCCTGTCGGGCTGTATCACCGTCTGGTACGGCAACTGCTCCGCCCACAACTGTAAGGCTCTCCAGAGGGTAGTGAGGTCTGCAAAACGCATCACCGGGCGCAAACTACCTGCCCTCCAGGACACCTACACCACCCGATGTCACAGATAGGCCATAAAGATCATCAAGGACAACAACCACCCGAGCCACTGCCTGTTCACCCCGCTATCATCCAGAAGGCGAGGTCAGTACAGGTGCATCAATGCAGGGACCGAGAGACTGAAAAACAGCTTCTATCTCAAGGCCATCAGACTGTTAAACAGACACCACTAACATTGAGTGGCTGCTGCCAACACACTGACTCAACTCCAGCCACTTTAATATTGGGAATTGATGGAAATGTATGTAAAATATAAAATATCACTAGCCACTTTATATCACTAGCCACTTTAAACAATGCTACTTAATATAATGTTTACATACCTTACATTACTTATCTCATATGTATATACTGTACTCTATATCATCTCCTGCATCTTTATGTAATACATGTATCACTAGCCACTTTAAACTATGCCACTTTGTTTACACACCCTACATTACTCATCTCATATGTATATACTGTACTCGATACCATCTACTGCATCTTGCCTATGCCGTTCTGTACCATCACTCATTCATATATCTTTATGGTAGTAGTTTGGAATTGTTAGGTTAGATTATTCGTTGGTTATTACTGCATTGTCAGAACTAGAAGCACAAGCATTTCGCTACACTCGCATTAACATCTGCTAACCATGTGTACAAATAAATTGTATTTGATTTGGAACGGTGCTCAGGGGCAGAACGACAGATTTTTATGTTGTCAGCTCGGGGATTCGATCTTGCAACCTTTCAGTTACTAGACCAACGCTCTAACCACTAGGCTACCTGCCACCCCCAATACCAGCATTATGACCAGGAATACTGGAGGTCAGAGAACTGGCAGTGTGGTGCCAGGACAACAACCTCTCTCCTTCAATGTGAGCAAGCCAAAGGAGCTGATCGTGGACTACAGGTAAAGGCGCTGTAGTGGAGCGGGTCGAGAGTTTCAAGTTCCTTGGTGTCTACATCACCAACGAACTATCACGGTCCAAACATACTAAGACAGTTGTGAAGAGGGCACGACAAAACCTTTTCCCCCTCTAGAGACTGAAAAGATTTGGCATGGGGTCCCCAGATCCTCAAAAGGTTATTCAGCTGCACCATAGAGAGCATCCTGACCGGTTGCATCACTGTCTGGTATGGCAACTGCTCGGCATCTGACTGTAAGGTGCTCCAGAGGGTAATGCGAACGGCCCAGTACATCACTGGGGCCAAGCTTCCTGCCATCCAGGACCTACATAATAGGCAGTGTCAGAGGAAAGCCCATTAAATTGTCAGACTCCAGTCACCCAAGTTATAGACTGTTTTCTCTGCTACCACACAGTGAGCGGTACCTGTTGAGGAGCCTTTTGAGGACCATAATGTTCCTCAACAGCTTCTACCCCCAAGCCATTAGACTACTAAACAATTCATTAAAATCACCACGAGACAATTTACATTGACTGACCCCCCTTGTACACTGCTGCTACTCGCTGTTTGATTGATACCTATGCATAGTCACATCGCCCCCACCTACATGTAAAGATTACCTCAACTATCCTGTACCCCTACACACTGACTCAGTACTGGTGCCCTCTGTATATTGCCTCGTTATTGTTATTCTTTATTATGACTTTTTATTTTAGCCTACTTGGTAAATATTTTCTTCTTCTTGAACTGCACTGTTGGTTAAGGGCTTGTAAGTAAGCATTTCATGGTAAAGTCTACGCTTGTTGTATTGATTTGAATACAACTTTCCTGAATTGGGTTCTTTGTTCGTACCCCCCCAGGACAATTGAACTGATTCCAGAGGCTGATACAAAAAAACACCGGCAAAACACCACCCACCGGCTGATCCAAAACACCACCAGAAGAGGTATTTGGAGTGGACTCCTAGTCCGACTCAAGAGGCACGCACACCACCCACCGCTTCCGAGTATATTATTCGCTGATGTTCATTCTTTGGATAATACAGTTGACGAGCTCAGGGTGAGGATTTCCTTCCATAGAGACATCAGGGATTGTAACATGCTCTGTTTCACGGAAACATGGCTCTCTATGGATATACTCTCTGAGTCCGTACAGCCAGTTTGGTGCTCAGTTCATCACGCAGACAGGAATACGATCTCTCTCAGGAATAAGAATAAGAAGGCAGGGTGTATTTTTTATGATTATCTTCTCATGGTGTGATTGTGTGTCACGCCCTGACCATAGAGAGCTTTTTATTTTTTATGTTGGTTAAGTCGGGGGGTGACTTGGGTGGGTCATCTAGGTGATTATGTTGGCCAGATATGGTTCCCAATCAGAGGCAGTTGTTTATCGTTGTCTCTAATTGGGGATCATATTTAGGCAGCCATTTCCCCTTTGTGCTTTGTGGGATCTTGACTATGTATAGTTGCCTGTTAGCACTATTGTTAGCTTCATGTTTTGTTTTGAGATTTATTGTTTGTGTTTTGCTGTGAGTTTCACCTAGAAATAAAAAGATGTGGAACCCAGATCAGTTATTCTAACGAACGTGACATTGTGATAACATACAGAAACTCAAGTCCTTTTGTTCACCCGACCTTGAATACCTCACAATCAAATTCCGTCCGTATTACCTCTCAAGAGAATTCTCTTTGGTTATAGTTACAGCAGTTTATATCCCCCCTCATGCCGATACCACGACGGCCCTCAAAGAACTACACTGGACTCTATCCAAACTGGAAACCAAACATCCTGAGGCCGCATTTATTGTAGCCAGGGATTTCAACAAAGCTAATCTGAGGAAAAAAATACTGAAGTTCTATACATTGACTGTAGCACTTGCTCTGAGAAATGCCTACAAGGTCCTCCCCTACCCTCTCTTCGGAAAATCTGATCACGACTACATTTTGGTCCTTCCAGGAAGTACCCGTGTTATTCAACGGACTATTCAAAGCTGGTCTGACCAATCGGAATCCATGGTTCAAGATTGTTTAGATCATGCGGACTGGGATATGTTCCGGGTAGCCTCTGAGAATAATACTGATGAATACACGGATACAGTGTCTGAGTTTTTCAGGAAATGTATAGGAAATGTTGTACCCACTGTGACTATTAAAACCTACCCAAACCAGAAATTGTGGATAGATGGCAGCATTCGCACAAACCTGAAAGTGTGAACCACTGCACCTAACCATGGCAAGGTGACTGTTAATATGGTTGAATACAAAACAGTGTAGTTATTCCCTCCGTAAGGCAATCAAACAGGCAAAATGTCAGTACAGAGACAAAGTGGAGTCACAATTCAACAGCTCAGACATGAGACATATGTGGCAGGGTCTACAGACAATCACGGACTACACAGGGAAAACCAGCCACATAGCGGACACCAACGTCTTGCTTCCAGATAAGCTAAACTCCCTTTTTCGCCCACTTTGAGGATAACACAGTGCTAACGACGCAGCCAGCTACCAAGGCATTCAACACCATAGTACCCTCCAAGCTCTGCATTAAGCTTGGGGCCCTGGGTCTGAACCACGCCCTGTGCAACTGGATCCTGGACTTCCTGACGGTATTCAACAACCCCTCCACTTCACTGATCCTCAACACAAGGCCCCCTCAAGGGTGCATGCTCAGCCTCTCTCCTGTACTCCCTGTTCACCCATGACTGCGTGGCCACGCACGCCTCCTACTCAATCATCAAGTAGTAGGCCTGATTACCACAAAAGACGAGACAGCCTACAGGGAGGAGGTGAGGGCCCTGGGAGTGTGGTGCCAGGAAAATAACCTCCCTCTCAATGTCAACAAAACACAGGATCTGATCGTGGACTTCAGGAAACAGCAGAGGGAGCACCGCCCTATCCATATCGAAGGGACCGCAGTGGCGAAGGTGGAAAGCTTCATGTTCCTCGGCATACACATCACTGACAAACTGAAATTGTCCACCCAAACTATTTCTGAGTGAATAGACAGATGGTAAAGAAGATGCAACAGTGCCTCTTCAACCTCAGGAGGCTGAATGTCTCAGGAGGCTAATGTCATGTCACATAGTAATCAAGTGCTATATTCTCACCTACAACACTATAACAATATTTGTATTAGGAAGGTGTTCCTAATGTTTGGTATACTCAGTATACAGTACTATCATGTCACATAGTAATATATATAACACTATAACAATACTTATCTTTGTAATGATCAGGGTTAAAAAGATACACAATTATCTGATTGGGAAATATATCGTTAAAGAAGTTTGCATGATCAGACATTTCTGACAACAGAATCATAGTGTAATGTAACCATGTAGAAGTCGCTAGACACATCTTCATCACTCTCTCTATTGGTGTTGTGAGTGGAGATATGTCCTGCTGCTTGCCACAGGGTAGTAGACACTAGCTCTTCTACTCTCAGGTATGCATCCAGTTGGGTCCCAGGTAAGGGGAGAACAAAGGCGTGCTGATGCCTGTGATGCTATTTACTTACAGCCTCAGTCTTTGGCTGATTGTTTTCTCACCACTCATCTCAATCACAGTGGGGTTTTGTTTTCCCAAATCCTGTCTGTTCTTGCCTGAAGCCTCTTGAGGCTCTGCATGCATTCCTCTGTCCATCCATCCAACCATCCATCTATCTTCCCAGTCCTTCCTTCCCTCCACTTTTATTTTCTCTGACGTGACGACTTCTCATTCTGTTATAGACCTTGTTTTGTCCCCTCCTCTATAGCAGGCAACGCTAGTATCCCCCTTCGTTCCCACTGGTCTCATTAGAATCCCTCCAACAGTTTGTCTCCACAGACATCAAGCCCCCGACCCTTCCCTCCCTCTATGGGACTTCCAGGCTGAAGCTTTGAACCAGACCAGACAGAAGTCGTGGGTGTCATCGCTGCCAGGCACACAAGAAGACAGGAGGAGGATAGATCCATGGATGGATGGCTTAAAAAGGCAGCACAAAATGAAACAGTAGGCTCAGCGGAACACCGGGATTAAAGGGGATACAAGATGAAGACGAGGCTGGCCACCATGGGACTACAGCCAGTCTCCCACATCCTCCGGCTGAAGGGAGGAAGGGACTGATCAAGAGTCAGGCTGGAGAAGAAGGCAGACCAGACTCGGACACAAAAGCGTTTCATGTGTTGGCCATCGATGTCACAGGGACAATGCACCCATCGCTTTTGCCTTTTCTGGCACGAACAAGTGTGGCATAGCAGGGGGGCTCAAACCATCCTGGAGACTTGTCTGGAGAGGGAAGAAATGCTGCTCTGCATGCGACACAACCCTGAGTGAATATAACAATCTTTTAAAAGCCTAGCACGCTTCAGAAATGAAAGGGCGAGCCATCCAAAACTTTGGTCTGATTGAAGTTTCTGTAGGGGCCAGCCTGTTGGATGTTGGCCCTGCGATATGCTGGGACCCCAGGACATTAGATATGAGACATTGATCAAAATATAAATGGGAACAGAACTTGATGATAAAAGTAGGTGACATTAATAATGACAGGATCTTTATGACCATGTACTGTATATTACTCATTAATCAAAACTGACTGCCAGCCATGTACTGTAAAACACATTGTTGAAATGTGTATGAAACAAGGCATTTGCAAGAAAGACAGAATCCAAAAGAAAACATTGATTGAATGTGAACAAGAATCATTGCAATAACCAAAACACCATAGCATACCTGCATCTAGCCAGAGGCGATAGACTTCAATAGAAACCAATCAATAACCAGCTTTAGAAGTGTTGACTCCTGGGTGGAGGACCTCAGTGGGAAGACATGCATTTTGAATTGACCCAAGATGGAGATTCTGAAAGGTGAAGTGGGACATCTGGAATAGGAAAGTAGGTCCATTGCTCTGAAGTTGTAGGTGGTGGTTGACGGGGAGGAAGAGTGGTCCAGATAATAGGAAGTAATAGCTGAGCAATCTATGACAGAATGGGAGTTTATGTTGGAGCAGAATTAGTAAATACAACTAGCTGAGGGATTGGTAAAGAAGAGGTTGACAAAGTGATATTGCCCGAGAAGCCAGTGTTTGGAGGATATATTGGCACGGGTGTTGTTAGGCCCAAGACTAAGCGGAGGGCCGGCAAACCGTGACAATATATCCTCCAAAAACAGGCTTTGAGGGCATTATCACTTATTTACAATGGGTTACCAACATATTCAAATAATGATTGACATACTTTCATTAAAAGCTTTATTTTGATTAATTAATTTATACTATTTCATCCTTCCACAAGATATAGTCCCGACACAAACCTAGCGTTGCTAGAGACATGACCCAGTCGTTCAATCTTTTTATTCTGTATCTATTGACGCGGCCCAGTCATTTAGTATTTTTGTTCTGTATCTATGGACACGACCTAGTTGTTTGTTCTAAATGTTCCATTGCCATGATACATGGCAACGTTCTTATCCCTTGCTTGCTAGCTAGCCAACTACGGCTAACTTATAGTCAAGTCAAAAAGTACAGCCAGAATAACAGCAAAGTAGCTGCCTTTGCAGTTGTTGAAGCTTTTTTCTAGTAACATTTGTTTGGATACATCCATAACAATAAGCTAATGAGGCGCAATTTTGCCTGGCATAGAAAATGTGCTCACTCGTCAGGACACTGTTGTTCAGAGGCGCTAGCTAACAACACAGCTACAGTAACACAATCACTTCAAACTGAAGCTGGAAAGACTGCAAATTAGCAGAGTTTCATTTGACCTTTTTTCAATTTACAGTTTTTTGTATACATCCATAACAATGGCGCCATCTGATTCATGATTTCGAATGGCTGAGAAACGGTGCATGTCTCTCTGTCTCGTTCCGACTCCCGACACGTTCATTACTCTGGGACAGCAGGTGATCGAATTTGAATATTGAAACAATGTTGCAAATGTCAGAGAGACAGACAGCAAGGTTTGTTCAAATCTCTGCTGTTGAAAACAAAATGTTAGTCTAAAAGAAATGAGATAATATCTAGATGCTTTTATAATGGAGATCAAGTTTAAAAGTTGCCTGGCTGTGCTGATGAGACAGTGGATTGCGCAGTCAGATGGAACAGAGTAAATAGGCATTTTAAAGTCATAGATGTAACCCGTGGAAAGCGGCTGGAAAGCAGGTTTTAACCAATCATCATTCAGGATTAGACCCACCCGTTGTATAAAAAGTACATGTATCCCCTCTCCCAGACAGAGTTTTGTAAAACTTCACTCCTTCCACATATGAGTCGATAGTCTTCAAGAAAATAACCTCAGGCATGGCCTGATTGACAATTTTAGATGACAATCAATATCTTGAATAGAAGATGGCATTGCTTGCATCACCTCTCTGCGTAGCAGAGCCAAGAAGTAGAAGTTCTCCTTAGCATTGTCACAGCATCATGCCCCCAGTAGTCATCGTGTTCCCAGTAGTCCAGGCAAGCCAAACCAGTCAGTCTCATGGCCAGTTTCACCTCCTCCTCCTCCTCCTCCTCCTCCTCCTCCTCCTCCAGTCAGCCGTGTGATAAGCTCTACCTGCTCTATGCTGCTTCTGCTCCATCAGGCGCTGTGCTGCCTGCATCACTACACATAGGAAAGCAGACTGCTACTCTGCTCTCCCAGAGAAAAAAGCTACAAGGCTACAACCAACATGAACCAATACCACAACATCAATAATTGAGGAATTGTGGGTATGGTCTGGGATGCGGTGCATGTGAGCCAATGAAGAACTCAATTGAATTTAAAAGACCATATTACTTCATATATTACAGATTAAAACTTTATCTCCAAGTGGACTGAAACGTTTCCTAAACAATTCATTAATGCGGAGCATTCATGGTGGCTCCTCAAGTCTCCATTGGAAAACTTGATAAAGCAGGGGACTTAATACAAAATGTCATTATACTCCACAGTTTTTATGGATGTATGATGGAAGAGTATATTTTCAAATGAAATGAAGCACTCTGCCTTCTCCCTGAGAGACGCAAGCACGCAAGCACGCACACACGCCTAATGTTCTGAGAGACATGCACCGTTTCGGGGCGGCAGGGTAGCCTAGTGGTTAGAGTGTTGGACTAGTAACCGGAAGGTTGCGAGTTCAAACCCCCGAGCTGACAAGGTACAAATCTGTCGTTCTGCCCCTGAACAGGCAGTTAACCCACTGTTCCCAGGCCGTCATTGAAAATAAGAATTTGTTCTTAACTGACTTGCCTGGTTAAATAAAGGTAAAAAAAAAAAAAAAAAAAAAAAAAAAAAATGTATTTCTCAGTCTTAAGAAATGAATTTCCTTTCTCCTCCAGTGAGGTCAGTGGTTGTATGGAGAAAGCTGTGCGGTTGTCATAAGACATGAGAAGAGTGCCACGGAGAAGAGTGCCACGATGGCAGGAACATTTCCCTTATTTTCTTCTTCTCTTTGTCACAAGCTCTCACTCGCGTTTCCATAGACATGTTCCTCATCTCATATGGAGTAAACTAAATCAACTCAGGTTTCCTCTGAAAGAGCCATTTATTAAACTTGCCCTCTATCTCTGAGGCTGCTCTCTCCAAGGCTGTGTCCTCCATTTGAATACTAAGGCAGAGGAAGCACTCCAGCTACTAAAGCACCCTCATCATTCTCTATAGGCACAGCAGAAGACACCCCCTGGTCCTCTGCACAAAGGACCTCTTCTCTATGCTAAACAATGTGACAATAATACAAATGGTGATGGGGAGTCAGAGGCACTCAAAGGCCATAGGAGGGTGGTGAGCCACAAGAGGAGGCGCACCTGAGTATCCAAACACACTCTATCAGCCACAACAATGGGACAATAGGAGGGGGATTGAGGGCAGGTTTTAGCCGACCAGGATTAAGCTCCCATGACTCCCTGGGCCACCATCTCTGCTGCATTGTGGGAGCAGAGGTATTCTTCTCCCACCTGGGACCTCATTCAAAACCCTCAGCTATGGTCAATTGCTTCTCGTCTCAATGCTGGAAATGTGACACCACTGTCTGTAAATCCACCGTCAATGCATGGTTGTCGCTGAATATGTATTGTGTATTATTATTGGCTGGGTGATGTGATGTTGTTTTTATCTGTGTGGGCTTTAAACAAAGCCTGGAGGGGCCATCCACAAAAAGCAGTGAAGGAATGATCCAATTTCACATCCTATAGTGTTATAGCCAGATGGGCCAAAGCAAGGTCTTTCTATTCACGAGGCCTAGGAACAGGAGGGTCATTTTCTGCACTCAATGAGCCAGGGATTCCTCAGGACAAGGCTGGGGCTGGGCAGATACATAGATCACAAGGCAGAGCAGGAGTGATGAAGGGACACGCACACACACATACACACACTCTCTCTCTCACTCTCTCTCTCTCTCTCTCTCTCTGTGTCTCTCTCGCTCTCTCTCTCTCTCTCTCTCCCTCTGTTTCTCTTTTTCTCCGTTCCCCTAAATCCGACTCCACCCCTCCAGCGCACGCCAGCCAGCTCTTTCAAATCCATCTCTATTCCCAAATTGCTTGTCAAAAAGACGAAATTATAAATAAAATGCCAGGGCTGACAAACACGATTACATGCTGTTTGCACCTGGCCGTGGCAATTAAAGCCCTGATGACAGGGAAGGATGGCCTCCTAATGTGGAGTCTCAAGGCATATCAGCATTTTCACACAGAGATTAACCCTGCCGAGGCTCTGTGGCAGCACAGCCAGGCTCAGCTCAGCGCCTCACTGTCATTCTAAGGCCTTGTGGTAGCTAGACTAGACCACACATGTCGGAAATACACCCATTCACTCATTTAAACACATATATACACATTTGGCTTTGACATTTACGCAACCACCACCTACACAGCTATCACACATGGACACTCACAAACCTTAAATTGAAGTGACAATGCTCAGCATGAGGGATTGAATCTACCACCTCCCCACTTACACACCTCGCCCACACTTCGCTGCTGACCTAGTGAAAACAGTAAATTGAGAATACGGGGATAATATAGACACTGTCTCTTATGTCCAGATATGAATGGATGCTCAATTTGTCCTAGTTAAATATTAATTTAAAAAACCCACATTCAAATCCATGCTTATGTGCTTTCTCTCTGCCCAGAGTAAACAGTAAAGTGTGAGAGCTGATCATATTATACATGAATAGTCGCTTTCTTGGAACAGGGGAATTACCTGAAAGCCTTGAGTTTAAAAAAAACCCTTTTGAGTGACAAGAGACAATGAATGAAAATGTGTTTAAAAGCACCACTTACACACACGTTCCACTTTTGTCTCTCTTATTTGTTGCAGAATAATAATACCCAGCCTTTCAATAAACAGAAGCCACATTAGTATTTTATAAGTTTGCTGAGTTGTAGTGTGATAAATGATGTACCCTTTACTTTCTGAGGGAAGAAAATCCTTTCCTTGCATCAGTATGCTGCTGTCTGGTTGAAGAGGCTACCTCCTTCCATTTGTGTATGATTTGATTGGAAAATATATCTAACCACAACAAAGAGCCTTCTCTCCTGACTGGTTATTTCATGTTTACATGTCCTGACTGATAGGCGGCTCTGGCAGCTCCTGACTGACTGGCGGCTCTGGCAGCTCCTGTCTGATGGGCGGCTCTGGCAGCGCTGGACAGGAGGGAGGTTCTGGAAGCGCTGGACAGGAGGGAGGTTCTGGAAGCGCTGGACAGTCGGGAGCACCTGGAGGGAGGAGACGGAGAGACAGCCTGGTGCGTGGGGCTGCCACAGGAGCCCTGGTGCGCGGAGGAGGCACCGGATGGACCGGAACATGGAGGCGCACTGGAGGTCTCGAGCACCAAGCCTGCACAACCTGTCCTGGCTGGATACCCCCTGTAGCCCGGCAAGTGCGGCGGGGTGGAACAGACCGCACTGGGCTGTGCTGGCGAACCGGGGACACCGTGCATAGGGCTGGTGCCATATAACCCGGGCCGAGGAGACGCACTGGAGACCAGATGCGCTGAGCCGGCTTCATTCCTCCTGGCACGATGCCCACTCTAGCCCGGCCGATACGAGGAGCTGCGATGTAGCGCACCGGGCTATGCGTGCGCACTGGGGACATTGTGCGCCTCACCGCATAACACGGTGTCTGCCTGGTCCACCTCTCTCCACGGTAAGCACGGGGAGTTGGCTCAGGTCTCCTACATGACTTAGCCACACTCTCCGTGTGACCCTCCACCCCAATAATTTTTTGGGGCTGCCTCTCGTCCCTGTTTCGCTGCCGTGCTAACTCCTCATATCGCCGCCGCTCGGCTTTAGCTGCCTCCAGCTCTTCCCTGAGGCGGCAATATTCCTCAGCCTTTTGCCCAGGGTCCCTTACTGTCCAAAATCTCCTCCCATGTCCAGGAGTCCAGAACCCTCTGCTCCCCTCTGCTTCATGTTGGAAATTTAATCAAAACTGAACACTAAACAAAGTAACCACGAGGAATAACGAGAATGAAACAGTTCTGTCAGGTGATACACACAAAACAACTACCCACAACTCAAGGGCGAAACCAGGCTGCCTAAGTATGGTTGTCAATCAGAGACAACGATTGACAGCTGCCTCTGATTGGGAACCATACCAGGCCAAATACATAGAAATACAGACATAGAACAAAACATAGAATACCCACCCACATCACACCCTGACCAAAATAAAAATAGAAACATACAAAGCAATCTACAGTCAGAGCGTGACAAGTAGCCAGTGTGTTTGGAGGTGCAGCTGTCTGTTTCAGATGTATTTTTACAGTTGCATAAAGTTCTACAGTTGCATCATGACCTGGTATGGTAACTGCTCGGCATCTGACCGTAAGGCGCTACAGAGGGTAGTGCGTACGGCCCAGTACATCACTGGGGCCAAGCATCCTGACATCCAAGTCACCCAAGTCATAGACTCCAGTCAACCAAGTCATAGACTATTATCTCTGCTACTGCCTGGCAAGCGGTACTGGAGGGCCAAAAGGCTCCTTAACAGCTTTACCCTCAAGCCATAAGACTGCTGGACAATTAATCTGATGGCCACCCAGACTATTTACATTAACCCCCCCCCCCCCCCCCCCCCCGTTCTTTTTATGTTTTTACACTTCTGCTACTTCCTGTTTATTATATATGCATAGTCACTTTACAAATTACATTGACTAACCTGTACCCTCGCACATTGACTCGGTACCGGTACCACCTGTATATTTTCTCGTTATTGTTATGTTATTTTCTTGTGTTACTTTTTGATTCTTTTTGTATTTCTTTCACTAGTTTATTTAGTAAATATTTTCTCAACAACTGCATTGTTGGTTAAGGGCTTGTAAGTAAGCATTTCATGGTAAGGTGCACATCTGCGCCTGTGACAAATAACATTTTATTTGATTTTGATTTGCACTGAAACCTGAAGAGAGGTTTGGCCATGTGGGTATCCAAAGTAGCACCAAATGAAGGTTTGGGATATTACCATGGCAACTGTCTTAAGTTTTTTTGATGGAATACAATGGGTTTGTAGAGCAGCACAGACAGACAGTAACCCCTCACCACCCTCAGCTTGACACCCACTTGGGGCTAGCTGCTAATTTCTGCTCTCGATTGGATTGTGTCCCTTATTTCACCAGCCAAAATCCTACAGCCAATGGTTAAACGTTTCTCTTTACCAGCTACTCTCTTTTTTCCACGTTGGCATTACACTATGACTCACCAGGGTGTTTGTGTGTTTGTGTGTGTGTTTGTGTGTGGGCATGTGTACATGCCTGTGTGTGTGTGTGTGTTTGTATGCATAAATGCCTGTGTGTGCGTGTGTGTGTGTATGCATACATGAATGTGTTTGTGTGTGTGTGTTTTTGTGTGTATGCGTACATGCGTGTGTGTGTATGTGCATGTTTGTTTGTTTGCGTATGTGGTTGGTGGGACATCAAAGTGACAGACAACAGCTGCTGGGTGTGACCCCTGGAGGTTTGGTACCCCTTCTGTCCCCTCCTGATTGGGTGTCTAACCACTGGTCCCTTTCCTCTCGTCAAATACTGCTAAGTGTTCTACGTTTCCTCAGTTAGCTACTCCCACTAGGCTATGGGCTGAGATACCAATGTCAAATCCTGACAGCCATTGTCATTATCAGACCATGTGTGTATGTTGACAGCATTTAGAAGTATGCAGAGATGCTCAAGCAAAGGCTGTCAGACATGAACATATATTGTTCTGAATGGATCAAATGACCCATACATTTGTTACATGGGATAACAACCTCTACAATCTAAATTGAGTAGATTGTTTGAGGATGAAGTAAGAAAATGAGAGGACAAAGTCACCCATAGATCAATACATCAGAAGTACAGTTAAAGTCGGAAGTTTACATACACCTTAGCCAAATACATTTAAACTCAGTTTTTCACAATTCCTGACATTTAATACTAGTAAAAATTCCCTGTCTTAGGTCAGTTAGGATCACCACTTTATATTAAGAATGTGAAATGTCAGAATAACAGTAAAGAGAATGATTTATTTAAGCTTTTATTTATTTCATCACATTCCCAGTGGGTCAGAAGTTTACATACACTCAATTAGTATTTGGTAGCATTACATTTAAATTGTTTAACTTGGATCAAACATTTTGGGTAGCCTTCCACAAGCATCCCACAATAACGTGGGTACATTTTGGCCCATTCCTCCTGACAGCAGTCAGGTTTGTAGGCCTCCTTGCTCGCACATGATTTTCAGTTCTGCCCACACATTTTCTATTGGATTGAGGTCAGGGCTTTGTGATGGCCACTCCAGTACCTTGACTTTGTTGTCCTTAAGCCATTTTGTCACAACTTTGGAAGTATGCTTGGTGTCATTGTCCATTTGGAAGACCCATTTGCGACCAAGCTTTAACTTCCCGATGTCTTGAGATGTTGCTTTAATATATCCACATACTTTTCCTACCTCATGATGCCATCTATTTTGTGAAGTGCACCAGACCCTCCTGCAGCAAAGCACCCCCACAACATGATGCTGCCACCCCCGTGCTTCAGAGTTGAGATGGTGTTCTGTGGCTTGCAAGCCTCCCCCTTTTTCCTCCAAACATAATGATGGTCATTATGGCCAAACTGCTCTATTTTTGTTTCGTCAGATCAGAGGACATTTCTCCAAAAAGTAAGATATTTTTACCCATGTGCAGTTGCAAACCGTAGTCTGACTTTTTATGGCGGTTTTGGAACAGTGGCTTCTTCCTTGCTGAGTGGCCTTTCAGGTTATGTCGATATAGGACTCATTTTACTGTGGATATAGATACTTTTGTAAATGTTTCCTCCAGCATCTCACAAGGTCCTTTGCTGTTGTTCTGGGATTGATTTGCACCTTTTCGCACCAAAGTACGTTCATCTCTAGGAGGCAGAACGTGTCTCCTTCCTGAGTGGTATGACGGCTGCGTTTTCCCATGGTGTTTATACTTGCGTACTGTTGTTGGTACAGATTAACTTGGTACCTTCAGGCATTTGGAAATTTCTCCCAAGGATGAACCAGACTTGTAGAGGTCTACAATTATTTTTCTGAGGTCTTGGCTAATTTCAAGGTAGGCCTTGAAATACATCCACAGGTGCACCTCCAATCGACTCAAATTATGTCAATTAGCCTATCAGAAGTTTCTAAATCCATGACATCATTATTTGGAATTTTACACGCTGTTTAAAGGCACAGTCAACTTAGTGTATGTACGTAAACTTCTGACCCACTGGAACTGTGATACTTTGATAATCTGTCTGCAAACAATTGTTGGAAAAATTACTTGTGTTATGCACAATGTAGATATCCTAACCGACTTGCCAGCACTAAAGTTTGTTAAGAAGACATTTTTAGAGTGGTTGAAAAATGAGTTTTAATGACTCCAACCTAAGTGTATGTAATCTTCCGACTTCAACTGTATATTGAACACTCAATTGAAAGAAAATTACTGTTACCACTTGGCTTTGGCAGAGTTTAGACAGAGGTCTGGTTTAACAGAGAAGAGAACAGCTCCAGCTTGAGTCAGAAGATAAACCACAGTTGAGTGAAAACTGCAATCATCATAGTCAATGTTAATGTTATTGCCGCTTACTCACGAACCTGACATGCTACAAAATAAGTATACAATTAATGATTATTTTGGGGTGGATTAGCATTGGGAAATGTCAGAGGCAGAGAGAGGCCCCAAGACACCACAGCTAAGTCACAGAGGAGAGTATCGCACTGTCATGAAAGCATGACAGATTTGGAAGCCATCCCGATCTTCCACAGTGCTGGCCTGTAGGGAGTCTGCCTGACTTGTCCATTGTCTTGACAATGGGAAATGTGAATCCTTTGTGACACGTTGCCTTAGTAGTGTGGGTCATGTTCAGGTCTGTCAATATACACCTGGCCCACACATGTTGCAGACTGACCTTAAAGTTTACAGTCATTCTATGCTAAGTACTACTCATACCCGCATGCACACAGACACACCCGCCCGCATGCATACACATAAACATAAATGGTAAACACACACTCAAATGTGAATACTGTATATGCAAACCCTCCACTCCCTCCAAGCCTCTATCCATTTGATCCATTATTCAGAGGGATAAAACAGCATTGGAAAGGAAAATGTCCAACAGCGTTGAGTCATTTCTGAATTTTGATTTATGACATCTCTGACATTTCCAGTTTGTTTATTGCTTTCTCCACAATGGCTCACGGCATCAAGCCCTCGTGTGTCTTTACTATCTTTTGATGGGGCGTTCAGAGGAGAGATAAGGTTCTGAGGGATTCATACAGCACTGCTGCCCAAGACTCTTTTCAACAATATTAAAGCTGCTTCAAAAACAAATACACTCCACTCTTACCTAGAGGGAATTATCTAGCCCAGTTATAAGTGGCACGAGAAAAAAAAAAAAAATCAATATTCATATATCAAACTTCTCAGGATTCATCAACATCTTCTCCATAACCTTTGCTGCTCAAAGCAAAGCTCACTCTTTACGTGATGGGGGAGTGAAGGACCAGTTAGGATTTACAGAGATTTTATTTGTTCTGTGTTTTAAAATATACTTCGTTATTTTGTTATATAACAATCTCCAGATGTAGTGAATAATAACAAAAGCACACATCATCTAATGTTTCAAAGTACACCTTTTCACCTGTAATTCTTATTATGTAAGATAAGATAAAATAGTTACATAACAGAGATTATGTTAACCACTTCCTGACTTCCTCCACAATCATTTCAGTGTTGAGGTCCACAATGTACTAGAATCTAGCACACATTGAGTTAATGTAAATGTGAGACAGTAAGCCCACTTCAGAGTATGCAAGCAGAAAATACAGCATTAACTCTGCACTTTTTAATCCTTATGTTTGGAAGTATCTGGGGAATTTAACATTCTGTCTTCGACTCCAACGGATTTTCCTACTGTTCAGTATTCTAAACAGAATGTCACTCACACATTATTCATAAAATTGTCATATTTTCTGATTGACACAGGAACCACCTGTGAAGCATTAATATATGATAGCCCACTTTATGTATTTAAGAAAAATTGTTAGTCTGCCCATGTCATGCTTTTCACCGTTATGATGTTGAACCAATTATTTAACTACAGTTCAGCGATTACCATGGACCTTGCATTCCAATTATAACGAGACATTCTCTGATAGAATTAGTTGCATAAGAAAAACCCACTGTTTTTGTGAAACAATGTGATACACAACTGTACAACTTCAGTGTTTTATTTGATCATTTTTTCCCTGCTTGTTCACAGGTGAACAGTAAATTAATATTTCATGAAGGTCAAAACACATCATACACCCAGTAGATTAATGTTTAGCTAAAATCATCAACCCATAATCCCTTGTCTGCTACCTTGAAAGCCCACTCCCTGTCTCTTTGCCCACAACTGAAGAGGGTACTGGGCAAGCAAATGTGTCCATGTGTGACATAGTCAATATGGTTGCAGATAGATACTGTGTATGATCCCTTTAATGGACATCATTAGCTATCATGTGGACATCTGCTCTTTCTGCATCATACTGTGCAGTACCATTACATAGTCTTACATTAGCAAAGTCCTTAAATAGTCTTGCAATAGCAAAGTCCTTAAATAGTCTTACAATAGCAAAGTCCCTGATGGAACAGAGGCAGGAATATATTTGTAATTACCTACATGTACATATTACCTCAATTACCTCAAATTAACCAGTGCACCTGCGCATTGACTCTGTACCGGTAACCCCTGCATATAGTCTCACTACTGTTATTTTACTGCTGCTCTTTAATTATTTGTTACTTTTATTTTGTCATTTTTACTTGTCAATTTATTTACTTAACATTTATTTATCTTAAAACTGCATCAATGGTTAAGGGCTTGCAAGTAAGCATTTCACTGTAAGGTAACACCTGTAACACCGGTTGTATTCGGTGCATGTGACAAATAAAATTGATTTGATTTGATACTGAACAAAAATATAAACTCAACATGTAACATTTTTGTCCCATTTTTCATGAGCTGAAATAAGAGATCCCAGTAATTTTCCATACGCACAAAAAGCTTATTCCTCTCAAAATTGGTGCACAAATTTGTTGACATCCCTGTTAGTGATCAGGAGTATTTTTGTCTGTAATAAAGCCCTTTAGTGGGGAAAAATTCATTATGATTGGCCTGGCCTGGCATGGATCCCCAGTGGGTGGACCTGGCTCCCAAATGAGTGGGCTTATGCCCTCCCAGGCCCATCCATGGCTGCGCCCCTGCCCAGTCATGTGAAATCCATCACGTAGGTAGGGCCTTATTACTGATTTCCTTTTATGACCTGTAACTCAGTAAATGTTCAGCATGTTGCGTTTATATTTTTGTTCAGCATGGTTTAGCAAGAGAACATTCACTACACTTGAAGCCTATTGGGTTTTGCTAATGTACAGCTGGTGTGTGATCAGAGTGAAAGCAAAGGTGAAAGCAACATTTAGTATTCCGTGCAGGCCTAAGCAAGTTGTTTTCCATTGATTTTGTTAGAAGTCTCATACAGCAGAAGCCAGCATCTGAAGGTTATGAGATTTTGGGAGCTCAATATGAAAACTTGGAGCCCCAAGTTGTGTTAGGATCGCTTATCGGCACTAGAACAGAACATTCCTGAAGGCATTTATCCAAACTTGTAAAAATATATTTAACGCGTTCTATGCTACATTTCCTACCTCAAATGCATATACAGGATGTGTGTGTATTTATATATATATATATATATATATATATATATATATATATATATATATATATATATATATACATATACATATACACACACACTGGTACTGGTACTAATATATATATATATATATATATATATATACAGTACGAGTCAAAAGTTTGGACACACCTACTCATTTATTTTCTACATTGTAGAATAATAGCGAAGACATCAAAACTATGAAACAACACATATGGAATCATGTAGTTACCAAACAAGTGTTAAACAAATCAAAATATATTTTATATTTTAGGTTATATTTTAGGTTTCAAGCAAACCTTTGCCTTGATGACAGCTTTGCACAGCTTTGGCATTTTCTCAACTAGCTTCACCTGGAATGCTTTTCCAACAGTCTTGAAGGAGTTCCCACATATGTTGAGCACTTGTTGGCTGCTTTTCCTTCACTCTGCGGTCCAACTCATCCCAAACCATCTCAATACACACACACACACACACACACACACACACACACACACACACACACACACACACACACACACACACACACACACACACCAAATCAACACTAGGAGAAAAGTCATAAGCAATGAAGTTATGAACTTTTTATAAACACAGTTATAACAACTACCACAGTTATGTACTTAGTATAATCACATTACATTTGTGTGGCCTCCCTCAACATGCAGTGTGCAATGCAGCATTGTATTATACCTAAGGATTATTTGTTTGAATATGTTTGAAGTAAGGATTTGCTGAAATGTGATGGGAATCCATGATTTGTTCAGCTACAACTAAATTTCTAATACAAATAAGGCAATATTTTATTCAGTGTAATAACTAAGGAATATGTTGACTATTTACTTAAAAAATACATACTTTGATTAATTTGTTAAACACTTCCTCCACCTGTCACGTTCTGACCTCTATTTCTGTTGTTTTGTATTTATTTAGTATGGTCAGGGCGTGAGTTGGGTGGGCAGTCTGTTTGTTTTTCTATGTTTTGGGGCATTTCTATGTTTTCGGCCTAGTATGGTTCTCAATCAGAGGCAGGTGTCATTAGTTGTCTCTGATTGAGAATCATACTTAGGTAGCCTGGGTTTCACTGTGTGTTTGTGGGTGATTGTTCCTGTCACTGTGTTTGTCGTCACAGGATAGGACTGTTTTGCGTTCTCACATTTCTTGTTTTCGTTAGTTTGTTCATGTGTAGTGATTTATTAAAATATGAACAACCTCCACGCTGCGCTTTGGTCCGCTTCTCCTCCTCCTACAGACGAACGCCCTTACAGAATCACCCACCGCAACAGGACCAAGCGGCGTGGTAACGGGCAACAGCGGCACAAGGAGGAATGGACTTGGGATGATGTGTTGGACGGCAAGGGTTGCTACACATGGGAGGAGATCCTGGCGGGAAAGGATCGCCTTCCATGGGAACAGGTGGAGGCAGCGAGGAGAGCAGAGGCAGCCGGAGAGAGGAGCCGGCGATATGAGGGAACACGGTTGGCAAGGAAGCCCGGGAGTCAGCCCCAAAAATTTCTTGGGGGGGGGCTAACAGGGAGTATGGCTACGCCAGGTAGGAGACCTGAGCCAACTTCCTGTGGTTACCGGGGGGCTAGAGAGACCGGGCAGGCACCGTGTTATGCTGTGGAGCGCACGGTGTCCCCAGTGCGGGTGCACAGCCCGGTGCGGTACATTCCAGCTCCGCGTATCGGCCGGGCTAGAGTGGGCATCGAGCCAAGTGCCATGAAGCCGGCTCTACGCATCTGGTCTCCAGTGCGTCTCCTTGGGCCGGCTTACATGGCACCAGCCTTGCGCACGGTGTCCCCGGTTCGCCTGCATAGCCCAGTGCGGGCTATTCCACCTCGCCGCACTGGCAGGGCGACCGGGACCATTCAACCGGGTAAGGTTGGGCAGGCTCGGTGCTCAAGAGCTCCAGTGCGCCTGCACGGCCCGGTCTATCCGTCACCGCCTCCACGCACCAGCCCTCCGGTGGCAGCTCCCCGTACCAGGCTGTCTCTCCGGCCCATTCTTGCAGGGGCTCTCTCCTCTCCAGCGCTGCCGGAGTCTCCCGCCTCTCCGGCGCTACCAGAGCCTTCCTCCTCTCCAGCGCTGCCGGAGTCTCCCGCCTGTTCGGCGCTACGAGAGCTACTCAGTCCGGCGCTTCCAGAGCCTTCCTCCTCTCCAGCGCCGCCAGTGCCGCTCGTCAGCCCAGCGCCGCCAACGCCGCCCGTCTGCCCAGCGCCGCCAGTGCCGCCCGTCAGTCCGGCGGTTCCAGAGCCTTCCTCCTCTCCAGCGCCGCCAGTGCCGCCCGTCTGCCCAGCGCCGCCAGTGCCGCCCGTCTGCCCAGCGCCGCCCGTCTGCCCAGCGCCGCCAGTGCCGCCCGTCTGCCCAGCGCCGCCAGTGCTGCCCGTCTGCCCAGCGCCGCCAGTGCTGCCCGTCTGCCCAGCGCCGCCAGTGCTGCCCGTCTGCCCAGCGCCGCCCGTCTGCCAGGAGCCGCCAGTGCCGCCCGTCTGCCAGGAGCCGCCAGTGCCGCCCGTCTGCCAGGAGCCGCCAGTGCCGCCCGTCAGCCAGGGGCCGCCAGTGCCGCCCGTCAGCCAGGGGCCGCCAGTGCCGCCCGTCAGCCAGGGGCCGCCAGTGCCGCCAGTCAGCCAGGGGCCGCCAGTGCCGCCAGTCAGCCAGGGGCCGCCAGTGCCGCCAGTCAGCCAGGGGCCGCCAGTGCCGCCAGTCAGCCAGGGGCCGCCAGTGCCGCCAGTCAGCCAGGGGCCGCCAGTGCCGCCAGTCAGCCAGGGGCCGCCAGTGCCGCCAGTCAGCCAGGGGCCGCCAGTGCCGCCAGTCAGCCAGGGGCCGCCAGTAAGCCAGGGGCCGCCAGTGCCGCCAGTCAGCCAGGGGCCGCCAGTAAGCCAGGGGCCGCCAGTGCCGTCAGTCAGCCAGGGGCCGCCCGAGCAGCTGCCCCTCTGTCCAGAGCAGCTGTCGCCCCTCTGTCCCGAGCTGCTGCCGCCCCTCTGTCCCGAGCAGCTGTCCCTCTGTCCCGAGCAGCTGTCCCTCTGTCCCGAGCAGCTGTCCCTCTGTCCCGAGCAGCTGCCGCCCCTCTGTCCCGAGCTGCTATCGCCCCTCTGTCCCGAGCTGCTATCGCCCCTCTGTCCCGAGCTGCTATCGCCCCTCTGTCCCGAGCAGTTGTCCCTCTGTCCCGAGCAGTTGTCCCTCTGTCCCGAGCAGCTGCTTCACCTCTGTCCCGAGCTGCCCCTCTGTCCCGAGCAGCCCCTCTGTCCAGTGGGGTCATTGAGAGGGGTGGCCATGGTGAGTAAGCCAGGGAGGCGGACAATAAGGCGGACTAAGACAATGGTGAAGTGGGGTCCGCGTCCCGCGCCAGAGCCGCCACCGCGGACAGACGCCCACCCAGACCCTCCCCTATAGGTCAAGGTTTTGCGGCCAGAGTCCGCACCTTTGGGGGGGGGGGTACTGTCACGTTCTGACCTCTATTTCTGTTGTTTTGTATTTATTTAGTATGGTCAGGGCGTGAGTTGGGTGGGCAGTCTGTTTGTTTTTCTATGTTTTGGGGCATTTCTATGTTTTCGGCCTAGTATGGTTCTCAATCAGAGGCAGGTGTCATTAGTTGTCTCTGATTGAGAATCATACTTAGGTAGCCTGGGTTTCACTGTGTGTTTGTGGGTGATTGTTCCTGTCACTGTGTTTGTCGTCACAGGATAGGACTGTTTTGCGTTCTCACATTTCTTGTTTTCGTTAGTTTGTTCATGTGTAGTGATTTATTAAAATATGAACAACCACCACGCTGCGCTTTGGTCCGCTTCTCCTCCTCCTACAGACGAACGCCCTTACACCACCAGAGAAAGCCTAATCTTTATAGTTTGTTCACACCTTCATGACGTTGCAAACATCTCCAAAAAGCGAGATGGTAGGTGTGCAGTGGAATACTTTTGGTCACATTGTTGTGTTTTCAGCTCTTATGGTGTTATTGGTATTTTACTTTCTTATGCTTTATTCTCAAAACCTTGTACTTGTGTGTGTACATGTGACCTTTCCAGTTAACCTTTTGCTACAGAACACTTACCACAGCTGTTACAACATCCTCATGAGGCATAAGTCCAGGTAAAATACACTAGTTTAAATTCACTGCAACTTTTTAAGCCTCAGAATTGACATAATTTGAGTCAATTGGATGTGTACCTGTGGATGTATTTCAAAGCCTACCTTCAAACTCAGTGCCTCTTTGCTTTGACATAATGGAAAAATCAAAAGAAATCAGCCAAGAAATCTACAAAAAATTGTAGACCTCCACAAGTCTGGTTCATCCATTCAGCAATTTCCAAATACCTGAAGGTACCACGTTCATCTGTACAAACAATAGTACGCAAGCATAAACACCATAGGACCACGCAGCCGTCATACCACTCAGGAAGGAGGCGTGTTCTGTCACCTAGAGATGAACGTTGTCACGTTCTGACCTTAGTTCCTTTGTTATGTCTTTGTTTTAGGTTGGACAGGGCGTGAGTTGGGGTAGGTAGTCTATGTTATTTTTTCTATGTGTTTGGCCTAGTATGGTTCTCAATCAGAGGCAGGTGTCGTTCGTTGTCTCTGATTGAGAATCATACTTAGGTAGCCTTTTCCCACCTGTGTTTTGTGGGTGATTATTTTATGTTTAGGTTGTTTCCCTGACAGAACTGTGCTCTTTCGTTTTCTCCGTTTGTCATTTTGTTTGAGGGTTTTTTGTGAACATTAAATATGAACTCATTCCAACGACGATCGTTACAAACGTACTTTGATGCGAAAATTGCAAATCAATCCCAGAACAACAGCAAAGGACCTTGTAAAGATGCTAGAGGAAACAGGTACAAAAGTATCTATATCCAAATTAAAACAAGCCCTATATCGACATAACCTGAAAGGCCGCTCAGCAAGGAAGAAGCCACTGCTCCAAAACCGCCATAAAAAAGCCAGACTACGGAATACAGCTGCACATGGGAACAAAGATCGTATATTTTCGAGAAATGTCCTCTGGTCTGATGAAACAAAAATAGAACTGTTTGACCATAATGACCATTGTTATGTTTGGAGGAAAAAGGGGGGGGCAGCATCATATTGTGGGGGTGCTTTGCTTCAGGAGGAAATGTGCACTTCACAAAATAGATGGCTTCATGAGGTAGGAACATATATATAGTGGATATATTGAAGCAACATCTCAAGACATCAGTCAGGAAGTTAAAGCTTAGTCGCAAATCAATCAATCAATCAATCAAATTTATTTTATATAGCCCTTCGTACATCAGCTGATATCTCAAAGTGCTGTACAGAAACCCAGCCTAAAACCCCAAACAGCAAGCAATGCAGGTGAAGAAGCACGGTGGCTAGGAAAAACTCCCTAGAAAGGCCAAAACCTAGGAAGAAACCTAGAGAGGAACCAGGCTATGTGGGGTGGCCAGTCCTCTTCTGGCTGTGCCGGGTGGAGATTATAACAAAACATGGTCAAGATGTTCAAATGTTCATAAATGACCAGCATGGTCGAATAATAATAAGGCAGAATAGTTGAAACTGGAGCAGCAGCACAGTCAGGTGGACTGGGGACAGCAAAGAGTCATCATGTCAGGTATTCCTGGGGCATGGTCCTAGGGCTCAGGTCCTCCGAGAGAGAGAAAGAAAGAGAGAATTAGAGAGAGCATATGTGGGATGGCCAGTCCTCTTCTGGCTGTGCCGGGTGGAGATTATAACAGAACATGGCCAAGATGTTCAAATGTTCATAAATGATCAGCATGGTTGAATAATAATAAGGCAGAACAGTTGAAACTGGAGCAGCAGCACAGCCAGGTGGACTGGGGACAGCAAGGAGTCATCATGTCAGGTAGTCCTGGGGCATGGTCCTAGGGCTCAGGTCCTCCGAGAGAGAGAAAGAGAGAAGGAGAGAATTAGAGAACGCACACTTAGATTCACACAGGACACCGAATAGGACAGGAGAAGTACTCCAGATATAACAAACTGACCCTAGCCCCCCGACACATAAACTACTGCAGCATAAATACTGGAGGCTGAGACAGGAGGGGTCAGGAGACACTGTGGCCCACTCCGAGGACACCCCCGGACAGGGCCAAACAGGAAGGATATAAATGAGTCTTCCAAATGGACAATGACACCAAGCATACTTCCGAAGTTGTGGCAAAATGGCTTAAGGACAACAAAGTCAAGGCATTGGAGTGGCCATCACAAAGCCCTGACCTCAATTTTATAGAAAATTTGTGGGCAGAAAATAATAGTGTGTGCGAGCAAGGAGGCCTCCAAACCTGACTCAGTTACACCAGCTCTGTCAGGAGAGATGGGCCAAAATTCACCCAAGTTATTGTGGGAAGCTTGTTCAAGGCTACCCAAACATTTGTCCCAATTTAAACAATTTAATGGCAATGCTACCAAATACTATATGTAATATAGTATATGAGTGTATGTAAACTTCTGACCCACTGGGAATGTGATGAAAGAAATAAAAGCTGAAATAATTTGTTCTCTCTACTATTATTATTATTATTATTATTATTATTACTATTATTATTATTATTATTATTTCACATTCTTAAAATAAAGTGGTGATCCCAACTGACCTACGGCAGGGATTTTTTACTAGGATTAAATGTCAGGAATTGTGAAAAACTGAGTTTAAATGTATTTGACTAAGTTGCATGTAAACCTCAGACTAAAGCAGCAGCAATTATCTGTTATTTGTAAGCCTCTAAATAGATTTGCAAGTTTGTTTTTTCCCCTCCCAACTTGGAGATCATTCCTATCATTAGCGGCTGCCCGTAATGACTTGTGTCACTTTCCTACCATGTTATTCTTTCAGAGCTGAGGAAACAAACAGAATTTCTGAAACACCTTAGTCTGTAATCTAATGCAGAAATGGTCTTCTAGTGCAGAAATCAGCCCATTTTTGTGCTTAAAGATTGAGAGGCACATTACCTGCCTCTCTAAAAAAGGCACATCTGCTATCAGACATCCACTCTATTGAACTTCCTCCTACTTTTATAAAACTGCCTCTTCCTTTTAAAAATGCCTTTGATTGTTGGACTACCTAATAAAGCCCAGTTGGCGCGGCTTTTCGTCTCAAAACGCTGTCCTATCAACATTTTAGTTGTTGACTCGGCACTGAGATCGTCCTATTCTTTCAAGTGACAGGTCACTGTCACTTTTAATTACTACAGAGGCCCCTCTTCTTTCCCTGCTTGCACTTTTTAAGACAAAAGATAGATATACACAGTCCCCTGCTGATTATTGGTTCCCTTTGTCCTCTAGTCCAGAAGGAGCTCTATCACTTCTCTCCTAAGAAGACAATGGATCTCACTCTCACGCAGCATGCACCAGCTCTCTCTCCTGGGTTTTCAATGGGCCCCAGCTCTTTGAAGATTCCTGCTTCTGCAGCATCTGCTCTTTTCATTCCCCCAACCCACTGATGCCTTTATACTTTGATTGCATATCTCTCATCGGAATCATACAGCTAATTGCATCATTCGAATGGTTCTTTTTATGATCATACTCTCTGGTAAGTTGATGATTTAAAGTATGTAGTTTATTATAAAACATGCAAGAAGGAAAGGTTGAGGAAAGAAAGTGGAGAGAAACCAGTGATCTCAAGTTTGAATGAACAAATTGAGTGTCTGGGTCCTGAGTATTGAGAGCAGAGTGAGATCAGATTTAGAGAAGCTTTTCAATTAGTTTGTAATTCACAATACTTTATCTTCATGTTAGGGACTATGATAATTTGTACTGCAGAAAGATATTTATACAGTATCTACAAAGCATACCATTAATTATACGAAAATACTGAAGACGCGAATGGAGTGCACTAATGTACTGTATATTCTATTGACGTCATGTGATAAGGCTGTAACTATTATCCAGTCAGTAATGGAGTTTGGCCTGGTTTGGAGAGAGTAGGTGTCTCCATCTTCTTCTGGCAGACACACAGCCGTGGCACTGGAGTCTCCTCCCCCAGCTAGAGGGCTCAGTGCATCTCTCTCAGTCACTCCTAGACGCCACGTCAGTGCAATTTAACAGTTCTTTGATCCACGTCCTGAAAGTGAATGCCAACAAATTAAGCAAATTATCTGCACCACCCACGGGCATAGGGGGACCGTAATCATCAAAACGAGGTTTGAGTGTTGGGCTGTTGGAGTCCCACTGGAAAAAATAAATAAATAAGTAAATAACCACAGTGAACCAAATTAGTGAGTGTGTTGTGCCTCAACGCTCTCCACCTGTTCCGAATAAGCTGAGCTGGTCCAGTTGTCACCAGAGAGCCAGCTGAGCCACTTGCCCTTGCTGTTGTGGCTGGCTTTGGATCTCGGTAAACTGCATTATAAAAGCACGGCACCGCCACAGCCTTATCAACAGGTCAAAATTAAATAAGTGTGATAAGAAGTCCAGTCGCCTTCCTTTTTGCAAGAGCTAACAATACTTGAGTCTGTTTTAGATGGTACATAATAACACTCTCCAGTGGATATTGATGGAGTCGTTCAAGACGAAGAAGGAAAACAAAATAAACAATTACATACCATACCTGTGAGCATTACTTCAAGAGAAATTAATCTAAAAGGGCATTTGTTTCAAATGTGCTCAACTCCCCATCAAATAAAACCAGACAGAACATAACATGCTGCAGGAGTCCACTGTCGGACAATTTAAAAGTTGCCCACATTGTGGACACATACTTGGTCTCATGTTCTGTACTTTCTGTAATGTATTGTTAAAGTATAAAAATAGAAATTCTGGGATTTTGCCAGTAACTTTTCAGCCCAGAGTGAAATAATGAAGGACAGGTGAATCCTAGTGAATCCCTCCAAGAAGAACCCTGTCTCACCGCATCAGTCAGAATTCACTCTGCTTAATGTCAATCATGTGCTGCCATCACCATTCTTCTCGTGCTCCAATTGCCCACCTGAAACCCTGCCTATTTAGGGAAGAGGGAAGCCCACCAAGGCTATCCACACATACATTCAATTTAAAATCTCAAGGAAGTTGTTCAATTTGAACAATAACAGTTGTGTAAGCTACCAAATCCACACGGTATTGTCTCCTACTCATTCACCTAACTTTCAGTTAGATAGGTAGCCCTCACTCTCCTCATCCTATAGTCAGTTTCATAGCACAAGGCTCCAAAGAAATCTCAGCCAAGTCTTTGCTTTATGAAATGTAATTTGAGTTTCTTAGCGGCCTAGATCCACTCCTCTGATCTGGTATGAATACAGGCACTGTACTTATTGCCCATTGCCCATTGATTGCATTGGTCAGTTCAATAAATATATTGAATTACAATATTCAATGAGCTAGACTTGTCTTTATGAATATACAGTGGGGCAAAAAAAGTATTTAGTCAGCCACCAATTGTGCAAGTTCTCCCACTTAAAAAGATGAGAGAGGCCTGTACACTTCAACTGTGACAGAGAAAATGAGAAAAAAAAATCCAGAAAATCACATTGTAGGATTTTTAATGAATTTATTTTCAAATTATGGTGGGAAATAAGTATTTGGTCACCTACAAACAAGCAATTTCTGGCTCTCACAGACCTGTAACTTCTTCTTTAAGAGGCTCCTCTGTCCTCCACTCGTTACCTGTATTAATGACACCTGTTTGAACTTGTTATCAGTATAAAAGACACCTGTCCACAACCTCAAACAGTCACACTCCAAACTCCACTATGGCCAAGACCAAAGAGCTGTCAAAGGACAACAGAAACACAATTGTAGACCTGCACCAGGCTGGGAAGACTGAATCTGCAATAGGTAAGCAGCTTGGTTTGAAGAAATCAACTGTGGGAGCAATTATTAGGAAATGGAAGACATACAAGACCGCTGATAATCTCCCTCGATCTGGGGCTCCACGCAAGATCTCACTCCGTGGGGTCAAAATGATCACAAGAACAGTGAGCAAAAATCCCAGAACCACACGGGGGGACCTAGTGAATGACCTGCAGAGAGCTGGGACCAAAGTAACAAAGCCTACCATCAGTAACACACTACGCCGCCAGGGACTCAAATCCTGCAGTGCTAGACATGTACTGGCTTAAGCAGGGGGACATGTCCAGGCCCGTCTGAACTTTGCTAGAGAGCATTTGGATGATCCAGAAGAAGATTGGCAGAATGTCATATGGTCAGATGAAACCAAAATATAACTTTTTGGTAAAAACTCAACTCGTCGTGTTTGGAGGACAAAGAATGCTGAGTTACATCCAAAGATCACCATACCTACTGTGAACATGGGGGTGGAAACATCATGCTTTGGGGCTGTTTTTCTGCAAAGGGACCAGGACGACTGATCCCTGTAAAGGAAAGGATTAATGGGGCCATGTATCGTGAGATTTTGAGTGAAAACCTCCTTCCATCAGCAAGGGCATTGAAGATGAAACGTGGCTGGGTCTTTCAGCATGACAATGATCCCAAACACACCGCACGGGCAACGAAGGAGTGGCTTCGTAAGAAGCATTTCAAGGTCCTGGAGTGGCCTAGCCAGTCTCCAGATCTCAACCCCATAGAAAATCTTTGGAGGGAGTTGAAAGTCCGTGTTGCCCAGCAACAGCCCCCAAACATCACTGCTCTAGAGGAGATCTGCATGGAGGAATGGGCCAAAATACCAGCAACAGTGTGTGAAAACCTTGTGAAGAACGTTTGACCTCTGTCATTGCCAACAAAGGGTATATAACAAAGTATTGAGATAAACTTTTGTTATTGACCAAATACTTATTTTCCACCATAATTTGCAAATAAATTCATTAAAAATCCTACAATGCGATTTTCTGGATTGTTTTTTCTCATTTTGTCTGTCATAGTTGAAGTGTACCTATGATGAAAATTACAGGCCTCTCATCTTTTTAAGTGGGAGAACTTGCAAAATTGGTGGCTGACTAAATACTTTTTTGCCCAATGTAGTATGTGTCCTTAAGTGGTTGTAGATGCTTGAATAATAGATTCAAATTACATGGGTCACAAATTACATTTCTCTGAAGTCTGATGTATGAAAAAGTAATAAAAAAAGTAATAAATGACATCAGTATAATGAAAATGAATGAAGCTTTTCCAGAAATGAATTCAGCAGCAACCACGGGTGCACTAATATAGATTTTTTTTAATAGGTGTATCTTCACCGCTGAATCTTAATAATGATCATTAAATGTTCAGGCACTGATAAATGTTTAGATCAAAGAAAATATTCAGGACAAAAACAAGATAACATTTTTGTGTGTGTGCGTCTGTATGTGCATGCATGTGTGTGTCTACATGTACTGTCTTCTAGTAAATGTCATTTTACCACCTGCTGCTGGGTTGCAGATAACACACAGTAGGTCTCAGGATAAAATGAACTAATTCAGGAAACATTGAACCAGTTTATTCTTTTGCATTACCCTTTGACCTGCTGGTATTTTCCTCTCCTGCAAAAGGCACGGAGCACAGTCACCCATACTCTGGAAAGGTTTAGCTCTCCCCTCTCCCCACTTACTCCCTCCCACCACCCTTTTGGATGGTGGGTGGAGAGGGCCATTTCAAGTGGTCTCCCCGTCATCAAACCAGAGATGCTTGCCCTGCCACTTCAATTCATTTCAAAATGACCTCTACTTAATGTCCTTGTGTCCAACCCTCCCTCAGTCCTAGTGATGTCAGCCTGATTACTGCCAATCGTATCACCATTACATTCTCCTCACATTTGTCCAGAATATTAACGTATGACATATCTCAGAGATTACGAAAGGTGGCTGTGCAACTATCACTTGAAAAAATATCGCATTAACCTTGTGGGATTGAGAGTGCTTCTTGCTTTAGTGGTTAGGGAGCAATTGTTCCATTAGGCCATGCAGGACGAAAAACAGGAGCGGGGCATCACGCAATCCCAGAGAAGCATGTGGTCTGGGTAATTCGGTGAGCAAAAGGTCTGTCGACAGCTTACTTGTATGGTTAACTTCTTCTCTTTTAATATACTGCAGGACATGAAAGGAAAGATCTCCCTTTGAATTAATAATACAAGTCTGATTGATCTAGAGAGTGGAGCACATCTTACACGGCACTGACACAACAAAATACTCCTCGTCTGACGTCTACCCAGGTGCTCTGGTTGGCTTGTGTAAAACTCTGCCTCTAAACTTCAAGGCTTAAAAGGGGCTGTTCACAAAATGCTTTTAAAAAGGCAGTGGAAGAATGGAACCTCCTGGTTCTTAGAAATACAGACAGGGTTTGTGAAAGAGAGTAATATAGTGTATGGGCAGACATTATTTGAGAAGTTGTTATTCACTTCTTTCGACCACCCTTATCTATGGGTTCAATAGAGGCTTTACATCTCCACATCTTTCCTTCAGATTATTCAATCAAACACCGCAGGCAAACTGCTACGTAAGGAGAAAAACTGGATTTTGAAACCGTATTCAAAATCCCATTAACTTTTTGGACCAGCAGCGTTAGAACTACTTTACTGTTAGGGACAATTTTCGAGAAGCTTAATAAAGTAGGGGTGTTGATTCAGAAGTGAAAAAAGTATCACTATATGAACTCGCTTCATGATCAAAGCACTCAAGTGGGTTTATGCCATTAAACTAATTTGTTTTTGTTCAGAAAACCAACTGGAACCTTCCACGCCCCTCTCCTCATACCCTCTCATTGGGGCTTAACAGAGTACTATGGGAAGGCAGTAATTACATGCACACAAACTGAAGGAGTTCTGAAATATTCTGTTTAATTTGAATTAATCTGTGCAACTACTACTCAAGCAAGTAAACACAGATTCCCTTTATGTGAGTAAAGGCATGAAAAGTGTAAATATTGTCCAGTGACTGGCAGTGTCCACAGGTACCACTGTATCATAAAGAGAGAGAACGGTTGGAGTAATGAAGCGTGTCTAACTGTTCATGACAGAGGCTGTCTGCTGCCACATCTCATCTGTTCAACCAGCAGTGTTCATTCTAAAGCATTAACACACATTGTAACACTATTACTCTAAAACTATTACTCCTCATCTTATCCACCTCTAAAAGGGGTCCTAAAGGACCTGTCAGCTGGCAGAGAGGTAAAGAAGATGTGTTGTATCCCCAACGGATCTTAGACATCAATAGTCTGGTGGAGGCCCAATCATATGTTGTATAAAGAGCTACCAACACTTCATAAGGAAGGTGTTTCAGTCTTACACAGGGAAAACAGTATTTTCAGTAATTTAATCAAAATTGGTTTGATTAATTAAGTACCTACTGAACAGTCTTTGGCAGGGCTCTCCACCACTGATCCTGGAGAGCTACCCTCCTGTAGGTTTTCACTCGAATCCCAGTTGTAACTAACCTGATTCAGCTTATCAGCTAATTATTAGAACAAGGTATGCTAGATTTGGGTTTGAGCGAAAGCCTACAGGGCGGTAGATCTCCAGGAACAGGGTTTGCATAATAATTGTCAAACTAATAAAGGGGAATGGCAAAAAAAACTAAAATAATTATGCCCTCACTTTAATTTTACACTTTGAATTATTTCAGTTTTTAACAGCAGGACACAGGTACTATTAAAACATTTAGATATGTCTTGTGATCAAAACTACCCTTTAAATTGGTAGGGCTCAGTTTACTTGGATGGTTTGAACTTGATAACCCACAATTATAATACTGAGGGATACCATCCCTTTGTACCGGTCGACATGCCCAAAGAGGATCCTTCAGGAGTGGGAAATTGTCAGTCAGGAAATTGTCTTGAGAAGATTCGACCTAGTGCAATGCGTCTGCTGTTGAAATCACTTTCCCAGGTTAAAATCCCCATGGTTGCTGTGGGATCCTATGTCTGTTGCTTCAGACTTAGAGCAATACATAGATCACAAGCAACACACTCAGAGCTGAGGGCTTTCCTTAGAATCCAGTCTAGCCACTTTGAGCCATGTGTTGGTCAGGTGGATTACTGTCTTAACAAATATAATGGCCTTGATTACGGGCAGTCCTTCATTCATAGTTTAACTACGTGGAGATGTAGGTCTGGGAACCTTTCATACTGTAGAACATTCAAAAAATAATGTAGTTATTAATAATTCAGCTTCATACAATCAATTTATAGAATGTTATAGAGCAGCAATGTGGGAGTATATGTGTCTGTGGGATTTAGTAGTATTTCCTTTGAGGAGTGGACAATATACTGTAAGGATCTGATCGTTGTTTGACAAGAAAATGAATTTGTTTCTGTTCATGTGTATTTCCTTTTGGAGACTACCAATAGATTTCCGATCTGGCAATGTAGAGCCTACTACCTAAGAATAGGTCAACATACCAAACATTACAATAGAAAACAGTTTCTGCTCAGTCGTCTTTCTGATCTCATCCACACTTGCTTCAAATATCAATAGCGAAATCCATTGATGCATGATGAAGTATTTCTGTTGACACCTGCAGTCCTTTTTAATTAGTCCACACAGACTAATACGGTGTAGATATCGAAGGCAGAGGGACTGGAAGTTGACGTTTGAACATGGAAATGTGACATTACACTGTGAAAAAGGTGGCATTTGAATAGAAAATCACTTCATTAGGAAAGTCAAAGAATAGCTGCGTGAAAGACAGATTTTTGGGGAATAAATCAACCCAGATAATGTAATGTCATAGAATTCTATCATTAGTGGAGATCCTGTGAGGGCCTGTCCAGACTTCACATCCTGCCACTGTTTGACTGACGTAAACTATACCTCAGGGTGACAAAGTACTGCCAGAAGAAGTAGAAGAATTCAAATCAGTAGTGGTGATGAACTTTGAAGTTTTTCATCCAGAGAAGGACATACTGTGTGTTGTTAAAAAGTCAGGATCGTTGTTGACATCCTGAAAGCTTGACAGTCATGTCTGTCCATGTCTTCAGAAAATCTACACTCTTGAGTTTCGTGACACTTAAAATTATGTGAGAAACAACAACTGTCGGGTATACTCTATTTAATTATGCTATTTCTGGCGTATTACATATTAAAACTATAATAATTCATGACTAAGTCAATCTTAGCCCACTGGTGCACATGGAGGTATCCCTTGGTAAATAAACTCATGAAATTGATAAAGTTTTAAAGAAGGATTAGGAAATGCCAGATGCATTCCGTGATGTCAGCACTTTACTTTCTCTAACCCTACAGCGACATCATAACAACATCATGGAGAGGAGAAAAGGCCCGTGGCAATTCCCTGGACAGAGAGGAAGTTTTTAGAAATGATATAAGCTCCACAAATTGATGACTAGCAAGATCACTGATACAGAACTTCAAAGCGGGCTGGAATCAGGTCACCTGCAAGACTGCATTTCCATTAGAACCTCCTGATTAGAAAGGGAAATACTGATCTGCATCATTCAGCTCTGTGAGTTTGTCATATTCCCTCTATGTGACCATAGTATAACGTCTTTCAAAAAGGAAAGCACCATATCATGCACCAGTGAGACTGAAATAGTAACAGTAACTCCTAGAGGACAAGTTTTCAACAAGTCTCATTAGCTTTGTTTTTCCAATTTAGTGACCAAACTATGATCCATGTCTTCAGATTACTTTTGTGTACCGTATGCAAGCTTGTTTGTTTGCATTGATGGCTATCCATTGCTCATGTTCACGGTTTTCAACACTGCTCCAGGGAGCTGCTGGACCAACAGGCTTGTAGTTAGCATTCATTTCCAGAGAAGGATACCTTCACAGATAAGGAGAGAAAGTTGTAATTTTAGTGAAGCAATGCAGAAAGGCAGCAGTGCAAATAGCATGGTGGGATGCTTTATTTGTCACGCCCTGGTCGAAGTATTTTGTGTTTATCTTTATTTATTTGGTCAGGCCAGGGTGTGGCATGGGTTTTTGTATGTGGTGTGTTTGTATGGGGATTGTAGCTAGTGGGGTGTTCTAGTTAAGTCTATGGCTGTCTGAAGTGGTTCTCAATCAGAGGCAGGTGTTTATCGTTGTCTCTGATTGGGAACCATGTTTAGGCAGCCATATTCTTTGAGTTTGGTGTGGGTGATTGTCCTTAGTGTCTTGATGTCCTTGGTCTGTGTGTATGTGCACCAGTATTAGGCTGTTTCGGTTTTCCTTACGTTTTGTAGTTTTTGTATTGGGTTCGTGTTTTACGTTTGTTTATTGAACATGGATCGCAATAGACACGCTGCATTTTGGTCCGACTCTCCTTCACATACAGAAAACCGTGACATTATTTCACGACTTGCTGTATTCAATCTAAGTATGACAGCAAATTGAGAGCTTTTGTCACTCCAACACATACCCAATATGCTTAGCAAAGTAAGCAATAAGTATCTGGCCTAGAAAATGTTGTCTGTAATAAGAGTGGATGAAGACATGAATAACATGTTGGAAATGTACTTTTTTTATTACATTTTTATTGATTTAACAAAAAAGTCATTTTTTTAAGTCTACCTTCTCATTCATAACCATCGTTTTACCCATTCACTGGACTATTAGACTGGTACGGGTGTTGTTATTTTCACTCACTAGAATGTTACAGAGTGGTACAGTGTTGCAATCGCTCTACCTGAAATCATAACACTATGTTCCAGCTACTACTTGACAAGAAGGGCAAGTTTGCCTGAGATGCTACCAACACAATATATCCAATAAGAGCAAGCTATACTTTATACTCTATCCAATGAGAATCTAACATACAAACTTTTATAGACTTCGAAACAATCTCTGTACAAGGTCGCAGCTTAGTGAAGCCTGTTTAAAGTGAAGATAATTTAAAGGGAATGCTTCTCTAAATTTGTGAAAATAGATTATTTGGCTAAAAACATGACTTTTCTAAAAATCTGTGTACTCGGGCTAGGCATGTGACTTGGTCATGGCCACTCATGACCTTTGTTTCCACAGTGTTTCTACATTCCAAACCCACTCTGCTGTTGTTAGTAGCACTGAGGAAGACACACAAGATCAATCAAGGCACTGGCTTGTGGTTAATCAATGTCTGAGCGTGTACGGTCTGAGCCACTGTTTATATTAGTCCTATGTCCTCTTTGAAAATTTCCCAAACCCACTTCTGAGTGGATTGCTCTCACACAATAGAGTTGATGGGGGTCTTTCCTTTTGAGTGTGAAGCGTGATTTTGTGCGGGAGGGAAATCTATGTGGAGTATGCAGTGGAGTTGTGGAGTGTAGAATTGCAGATTAGCGGGCCTGTCTGCTGCTGCCCGGACTAAAAGTCCTCTCTTCCTGGTTTTCCCTTCACTACTCAGCCATGACTGTCGGCCACACACAGACACATGCTCAGAAGATGCCAGTAATATAGAGCTGGGGAGAGGGACATTGAGAACAAAGACAGCTTCGGTATGGCACAGCCATGGGACTCCACATTGTGGAAGGAGCGGCTAGTGTTTCATTTCCCACGTTACCCAGAGGTCTTAATTAGTTTAGGTTAATCATGCGCTGCCATAATTGACTACTGTTGTTTCTCCTTTTCATCTATTATTTTACTGCCTGGAACCAACTTGCAGTGGGGGGGACCTCATTTCACGTAACAACAGCGACAGCCCAATTCCCTATTATGATGTATGATGTATTTCTTTATATATTTATTTCTCTCTCTCTTTATATTTTGTATTTTGTGTCTCTTCTTTCTTACGCTAGTTGGTTCCACTTTACTTGACCAAAACGTCCAGTGTTACAAATACAACTGGTTCAAGTGTGATGGTAATTGACATTTTTCCCCCTGAAGAGAGTTGTGCCTTGGACCAATCAAAGGCAATCTTACTAATATTTACAGAAGAATAAGTTGCATTAGAGGAGACCTATTAAAATTATTAAGAAATCAATACTGTGTGGTTGTGATTGACTGACCACTGTTTCAAGGATTAATCTACTGTTGATTTACATTGTAATTTGATCCTTAAGAATAATTGTGGTTTGTGTAACGTTGTGTATGGCAAGGTGTTTTCCTCATATGGGGGCGCCATATCAGAGTTGGTAAATTGAGCACATTTGTAGTTTAAACTATGTTTTTTGAGGCAAGCAGAGAGCCAAAATGATGTGAATGTCTTCCTTTTGACTCTCACCATCTTCCCATATATCTTGTTAGAGGCAATCTCACAAGCATACCAACACATTCAGCTCTAATGCATCCTAATTAGAAGATACTGTATATCTTAACAACAATAATCAGAGCTGCTAATTACAATTATTTTTCTTCCTCTTTTATATCTTTGTTGATCTACATTTAATCATTTATTTTCTTGCATGGATGGAGCGAGGGAAGGTGACTAAAAGATACCTCCTGTGGCTCTTCGGTCAAGATAAGTTACAAGATTACTTTTTGTTGTTTCTAAATGCTGAAATTTAACCTATGCATTTGAACAAGGATATTTAGCATAGATTACACATGTTACTCCAGTTTGTGTGGTTCTATTACCCACTCAAAGAGCATTGGTATGGTCATGTTATCAGAATCGCCAGCTTCTTCTATGAATTTCTTTGTCATCATTAGTCCTTGAAATGTATGTGATCCATCAAGCAGTAGACTGAGAGGCATTATCTCGGGAACAGTCCCCTTTATTGAAGATCATGTGCTGACAGAAATATATATTTTACATTGTTTTATTACCTGGACTAAATGTAAATCTCGGACACTCCAATTAGTATGATATGTTACGTTTCATATGGTATGTACTATTTTGTGAATGTCCATAATTCATTTTGTATGATATGTTATGACTTATAATTCATACAATATGTTATGAATTGCAATTTTTAGAATATGTTACGAATTTTCTAAACGTATGATATGTTATGAAATCCAATTTGTTGTGGCTAATGATAGCTAGGTGGCTAACGTTTACTAGGCTAGGAGTTAAGGTTTGGATTAAGGTTAGGGTTAAGGTTTGGAGTTAGGTTAAAGGGGAAGGGTTAGCTAACATGCTTAGTAGTTGCAAAGGTAAAAAGTAGTAAGTAGTTGCAAAGTTGCTAATTACCTAAAATGCTAAAGTTGTCTGTGATGAGTTCATAGACATTAAAACCAGTAGATAGTCATGGCGCTGATGTCATCCACATATTCCTGTGGAGAAATCCTGATGGCACATAAAGCTGGAAGTATTTGAAGTTGAAGTGTGCCATATTGGTGAATGGGTCTGAATGGCACCAAAAAATCGTTAAGGATCATGGTGAAAGTGGTCGTAACTAGCAAAGGATCATGGTTGATGTAATTGTTTTCATCCTGCCTGAGAGAGTCATCTTTAATGTCTACGGAGCCTCCTTGTAGCCTGCCAGCTCGTGATTGGTCACTGTCAGCACGTGGTCCTGTGTGATGACAAATGTAGAGTCAGAATGGAACACTATTTAATAAAATATCTCGATTTTATCTCGATCATAATAAACCCATTTTAGAGCCCAAAACGGTTGTCTAAAAATTGTCTGTTTGGCGATCGTAATTTACATAGGCTTTCTAGGGCAGACCAGGGCTTTTGGCACCCCTAGGTTGCTATGCAGTAACCGACCAGCAGAGCTTCATGCTCCAGACATGGGAGCCCGGATGAGATTCAAACACACAACCTTTGGGTTGCTAGACTAACCAACCTACTTTCATTTTAGCCTTAAAACCTGTTGTGACTACCCATCCCAGGTCCGGGATCGTTGTCATCATCTGACACTAATTAGCATAACGCAACAGACAAATATTACTAGAAAATATTCATATTCATGAAATCACAAGTGAAAGATACTGAAACACAGCTTAGCCTTTTGTTAATCACCCTGTCATCTCAGATATTGAAAATATGATTTACAGCCAAAGCAAGACAAGCATTTGTGTAAGTTTATCGATAGCCTAGCATAGCATTATGTCCAGCTAGCAGTAGGCAACTTGGTCACGAAAATCAGAAAACCAATCAAATTAAATTGTTTACCTTTGATGAGCTTTGGATGTTTTCACTCACGACACTCCCAGTTAGATAGCAAATGTTCCTTTTTTCAAAAAATATCATTTTTGTAGGCGAAATAGCTCCGTTTGCTCTTCACGTTTGGCTGAGAAATCGACCGGAAATTGCGGTCACGAAAACGCCCAAAAATATTCCAAATTAGCTCCATAATATCGACAGAAACATGGCAAATGTTGTTTATAATCAATCCTCAAGGTGTTTTTCAAATATCTATTCGATAATATATCCACCAGGACAATTGGCTTTTCAGTAGGGCCGAGAGGAAAAATGGCTACCTCTGTATTTTACGCAAGAATCACTCTGAGAGCCATCAGGTGACCACTTACGCAACATAGTCGCTTACGCTCATTCTTCAACATAAAGGCGTGAAACTACGGCAAAGCGATGTAGACACCTTGGGGAATACATAGAAAAAGGAATCTGGTTGATAGCCCATTCACTGCTCAATCGGAACGCATTGGAACGCAGAGCTTTCAAAACATGAGTCACTTCCGGATTGGATTTTGCTCAGGCTTTCGCCTGCAATATCAGTTCTGTTATACTCACAGACAATATTTTTACAGTTTTGGAAGCTTTAGAGTGTTTTCTATCCTAAGCTGTCAATTATATGCATATTCTAGCATCTTGTCCTGACAAAATAGCCCGTTTACTTTGGGAATGTTATTTTTCCAAAAATGAAAATACTGCCCCCTAGTTACAAGAAGTTTTAAGTAACGTTCTGTTTTATATAACCATACCATACGTAACATATCATACTAATTTGAATGTCTCAGATTTACATTTACTATGTTACTGTGAGACCAGGCTGTGTGGAGGAATGTACGCTATTATAGCCATGACAGATATGACTGTTTCTTTCATCAGTATTTTAAACATCTCATATTCCATGTGCTGTTTCTTGATGCATTTTGTGCAGTGCACTTAGTGCAGTTCTTAACATGTCTTGATCATGATTTTCACACATTCATGATTTTCACACATCCATGATTTGAACACATCCATGTCACCACAACCTGAAATTGTTCACATGCTTTTTTTCAATTGACACTAACAGACAAAAAGGCTTTCCTACGGGCTTAGGAAGAATTGATCAAGATCAAATCAAAATTGTATTCGTCATTTTCTTCGTATACATAGGTGTAGACAAACACAGAAATGCTTACTTACGGGCCCTTCCCAACAATACATAGAGAAAGAAAATAGAGAAATAATAGAAAACTAAAACACATAACAATAAAAGTAATAATAGATACACAATGAGTAACGATGACTTGGCTATATACAAATGGTACCAGTACCGAGTCGATGTGCAGTATGTGTCACACCCTAATCTGTTTCGCCTCTCTTTGTCCTTGTCTCCACCCACATCCAGGTGTCGCCCATCTTCCCATTATCTCCTGTGTATTTATACCTGTGTTCTCTGTTTATTTGTAGTCAGTTCGTCTTGTCAGGTCTTACCAGCGTTCTTTCCCGCCTTCCTGTTTTTGAACTTCTGTTTCCTAGTTTTTCCCAGTTCTGACAATTCTGCCTGCCCTGACCCCAAGCCTGCCTGCCATCCTGTACCTGTCTGACTCTGACCTGATCACTCTGCCTGCCTTCAACCTGCCCTTTGCCTGCTTCGTGTTTCTAATAAATCATCTGAGAACTGTACTATCCGCCTCCCATGTCTGCATCTGTGTCATATCCTGTCATATCCTATCACATCTGTGTCATATCCGTATCACAGGGTTCAATTCTTGGACCGACTCTCTTCTCTGTATACATCAATGATGTCGCTCTTGCAGCTGGTGAGTCTCTGATCCACCTCTACGCAGACGACACCATTCTGTATACTTCTGGCCCTTCTTTGGACACTGTGTTAACAACCCTCCAGACAAGCTTCAATGCCATACAACTCTCCTTCCGTGGCCTCCAATTGCTCTTAAATACAAGTAAAACTAAATGCATGCTCTTCAACCGATCGCTGCCTGCACCTGCCCGCCTGTCCAAGATCACTACTCTGGACGACTCTGACTTAGAATACATGGACAACTACAAATACCTAGGTGTCTGGTTAGACTGTAAACTCTCCTTCCAGACCCACATCAAACGTCTCCAATCCAAAGTTAAATCTAGAATTGGCTTCCTATTTCGCAACAAAGCATCCTTCACTCATGCTGCCAAACATACCCTTGTAAAACTGACCATCCTACCAATCCTCGACTTCGGCGATGTCATTTACAAAATAGCCTCCAATACCCTACTCAACAAATTGGATGCAGTCTATCACAGTGCCATCCATTTTGTCACCAAAGCCCCATATACTACCCACCATTGCGACCTGTACGCTCTCGTTGGCTGGCCCTCGCTTCATACTCATCGCCAAATCCACTGGCTCCATGTCATCTACAAGACCCTGCTTATCTCAGCTCGCTGGTCACCATAGCATCACCCACCTGTAGCACGCGCTCCAGCAGGTATATCTCTCTGGTCACCCCCAAAACCAATTCTTTCTTTGGCCGCCTCTCCTTCCAGTTCTCTGCTGCCAATGACTGGAACTAACTACAAAAATCTCTGAAACTGGAAACACTTATCTCCCTCACTAGCTTTAAGCACCAGCTGTCAGAGCAGCTCACAGATTACTGCAATAGCCCACCTGTAATTTAGCCCAAACAACTATCTCTTTCCCTACTGTATTTATTTTATTTATTTATTTATTTTGCTCCTTTGCACCCCATTTTTATTTCTTCTTTGCACATTCTTCCACTGCAAATCTACCATTCCAGTGTTTTACTTGCTATATTGTATTTACTTTGCCACCATGGCCTTTTTTTTGCCTTTACCTCCCTTATCTCACCTCATTTGCTCACATCGTATATAGACTTGTTTATACTGTATTATTGACTGTATGTTTGTTTTACTCCATGTGTAACTCTGTGTCGTTGTATGTGTCAAACTGCTTTGCTTTATCTTGGCCAGGTCGCAATTGTAAATGAGAACTTGTTCTCAACTTGCCTACCTGGTTAAATAAAGGTGAAAAAAATAAAAAAAATAAAAATAAAAAAAACATATCCTTAGTTGTATGAGGTAACTGTATGAGGTAACTGAAGTAGATAAGTAGATATAACTAGGGTGACAGATAGAAAACAGTAGCAGCAGAATTTGTGATGAGTGCAATGTGTGGGGTCATATATATAAATAGTGACTAACTATTTCGATGTTTTATGGCTTGGGGGTAGAAGTTGTTCAGGTTCCTGTTGAGTCCAGACTTGGTGCATCGTTACCGCTTGCTGTGCAGTAGCAGAGAGAACTTTGGTGTCTGGAATCTTTGACAATATTTAGGGCCTTCCTCTGACAACGCCTGGTATAGAGGTCCTGGATGGCAGGAAGCTCGGCCCCAGTTTTGTAACCAGTGACCCCACACATTGACTCTGTATTGGTACCCCCCTGTATATAGTCTCGCTATTGTCATTTTACTGCTGCTCTTTAATTACTTTTTTACTTTTATCTCTTATTCATACCCTTATTTTTTTAAAACTGCATTGTTGGTTAGGGGCTCGTAAGTAAGCATTTCCCTGTTGTATTCGGCGCATGTGACTAATACAATTTGATTTGTTTGTTTTTAGTCACATCTTTCAGCTACCCTCAACCTCTCCCATATCTCTCTGAAGAACATGCAGTTTTGATTTTTATTGGCCAAATATTTTTAAACTGTGCTGTTCCACAAAAGCTCTGAACCTATATACATTTAAAGGACACAGTACATTTTACATTATTTCTCTTGTTTCTCCTGTTGTATTCGGTGCATGTGACTAATACAATTTGATTTGATTTGTTTGTTTTTAGTCCCACCATTCAGCTCCACTCAACCCCTCCCATCTATCTCTGTACACCATACAGTTTTGATTTCTATTTGCCAAACATTTGGCAATTGTGCTGTGATGTTTCACAAAAGTTCAAACCTTTCTATTTTCATAGTTTCTACACATTGTAAATTAAAGATAACATTTTTGCTAAGAGTATTATAATATTATTGATTGATTGACTATGACTTTTAAAATCACCCTGCAGTGCTATTTGCAGAGTTAGCTCAAGGTAAATGTTGCAATTCTTAAGCCATTCCTTAACCTGCGACCAAAAACAAGCTACACATGGACAGTACCAAAACCAATGATTTAATAATTCTGTCTCTTCGCTGCAAAATCTGCAGAGCTGGGATGGTTGTATTCAAAGTATTCAAAACCCTTGACATTTTCTACATTTTGTTACATTAAAACCTTATTCTAAAATGGATTACTATTTTATTTTTGTTCATAAATCTACACACAATACCCCATAATGACAAAGGGAAAACTGTTTTATAGATTGTTTTGCAAATAAAACTAAGAAACAGATATACCTTATTTACATTCGTTTTCAGACCCTATGCAATGAGAAATTGAGCTCAGGTGCATCCTGTTTGAGTAATAATGTAGGCATTTCATGTTAAGGATTCTTACCTATAACTAGGATTTGCATGACAAAAATTACATTTTTGGCAATCAATTATGATTTTGGCAAACTATTATTGTGATTCTCCCTGTATTGTCCTTAATATCATTACCCCATAGCAACAATTTTGGGATACACATTGTACACACACACACACACACACACACACACACACACACACAATTACACACACACTCTCCTCACCCTTCCCCATGAACAACCACATGCTCAGATGTTCAACGATTTTCCATCCCAGAGTCCAACTCAAGAGAAAACTTGCCCAAATCCATATGCAGTTGTAGCTGTTTGGGGAGATTTGATTAACGAATGTCAAGTCCTAGCTTATGTAGCTCAGATACACCCCCCTACCCTGAAACACACACATGCTAGTCCCCCATTGTGATCATTTTAACAACCATCTCTGTGCAGTCAGACCTTTTGATTATTTTGTGCCACCAGGGCCACAGTAATTTGCCCGCTCTCTGACACTGAGTGTTTGTTTACCAGTTGAATCAAACCCATACTTTGTGTCTGTCTAATTTTAGCTTGCCACTTTCTTTCTCTGGTGGCTTTGGCTCTGACTCGGTCTCTCAGTCCAATGCTAACAGACAGACAGCCGTGGCCTGGGCAGGCTGCAGGCCAGAGGGAAAGGGTGGTGCCAGGCCATCTGCTCCTCTGGAGGCTCCAGGAGAGAGGAGCCTTGGTGCGGCACAACAGGAAGTCTCAGTTATTTCTGGGGTTTGGTGAGTGTTGCGCTCCACTTCAAAGTACAGGAATTAAGATGTGACAGGACAGCCATTGGAGGAAAATTGAGGACAATGACACACAGTATTATTACAATGGAATCAAGGCCAGAACCACTGCTTTATTTTTTTCCCCCAATCATTGAGCAACCTATAATGCTAAGGGGATACTCACATGGCACTACATCAGGAGTCCCAATGGCCAGTTAATTGCATTTGTATTGACAGAATCGGTATAATAATTATTGCTAATGTTAATTGCTTTCTACATCTGCCACATCTGAGTTGCTTTGTTTTTCAGGTGAAAAGGGTAATGGAATAATCAAATGAACACACAGACACATACATTGTGGCACTTGGTTGATGGGATGGGGCGGGGGTTATCAAAAGTGAAAACACAATATTTTCATAATGCTGCGGGACTGAAAACAACACCTTCTTTATTGGTAATATGTCTTCCCCTGTAATGTTGCTCTCCTCTATACTTTGCAGGTATAGACACTAACAAGATGTGCTCATCACACTTGGCAGTGTGTTGTGTTGTCGGTGTGTTGTTCCATTCTGATCGCTGATTTGTTGATTGAGCCGAAGACTCTGGCTTTCATTACCTTAATGTTCTTAAAGCCAATGTCCATGGAGCAAACCAGGCTATCAATTATCTCCATTGCTCTCCTGCTCCTCTCTTCGTTCCTCTGCCAGGGAACAAACAGTGACTTTCAGACGACCGAAGTACAAATTCAATGAAGGCAACAATGACAGTCAATAATAACACGTATAAAACAAATGCGCCAAAGCAGAACAGTAGTGCAGCGCTAACAGAGAGCGACGGTGACTACTGGCTTCCACTGAAGAACTTTTCCATTGTTAAATATAATCATTCTCTGTTCTCTGTGCACAGTGCACACTGGAGGAATTCCACAGGGAGTTCATTTAGATGAAACTTTGCTTGGCAATTTTAGCAACTTCTCTTTTGCTCACTGCTTTGTTTTTCAGGCTAATAGATCCTGCTGTGGTTGGTTTTTATTCAACCTGATTGATTGCCATGCACACTTTATTCACAACAAAGAAACAGACTGAGGTTATTTTTTTTGTGTGCGCGAGGTACTAAGAAAGACTTGTATTCAATATTTTATAAATATAAAGAATACATTTGTTCATGTGTGCAGTGCACGAAGATTGTTGTTTCGTCTTTCCCTCTGGTTGACCCACTATTACAGTTTGAGTAATTTCTTGCTCACTGACAAAACAATTTTAGCTTGGCATGTTGTGAAGTTCAATTTTCCTTTTCAATTAGCCATCGTTCAAATTATTACTTATTTTCTACCATCTGCATTTACATTTTCCGAGAGAGTATGGACATTATCTGTCAAAAAGTGGCATCTGTGATTGCATAATTTAAAGACACATCAATCTCAGACATTCTTGCATTATCTCCCTTAGCACTCAGAAATATCACGACTTGTCCCTATTACGCTCCATTCCAATAGCCAAAAGTCAAACAGAAAAAAACTACAACTGACAGCTTGACAAAGTATCTTCTCAGTAAAAACATGCTTCTGATTACGGTCCTTGACGGCGCATAATTATATTTTACATTATGTTTAAGTATAAAAGAAAGGTAAATAAAAACATAAAAATGAGCTAGTAAATATAATGAGAGTTGACATACAGTACCAGTCAAAACTTTGGACACACCTCCTCATTCAAGGTTATTTTCACTATTTTCTCCATTGTAGAAGGATAGTGAAGACATCAAAACTAGGAAATAACACATATGGAATCAAGTAGTAACCAAAAAAGTGTTACACAGAACAAATCAAAACATAATTTATATTTTAGATTCTTCAAAGTAGCCACCCTTTGCCTAGATTACAGCTTTGCACACTCTTGGCATTCTCTCAACCATCTTCATGAGGTAGTCACCTGGAATGCTTTTCCAACAGTCTTGAAGGAGTTCCCACATATGCTGAGCTCTTGTTGGCTGTTTTTCCTTCACTCAGTGGTCCAACTCATCCCAAACAATCTCAATTGGGTTGAGGTCGGGTGATTGTGGATGCCTGGTCATCTGATGCAGCACTCCCTCACTCTCCTTCTTGGTCATATAGCCCTTACACAGCCTGGAGGTGTGTTGGGTCATTGTCCTGTTGATAGTCCCACTAAGCGCAAACCAGATGGAAAGGTGCATCGCTGCAGAATGCTGAGATAGCCATGCTGGTTAAGGTTGCCTTGAATTCTAAATAAATCACAAACAGTGTCAACAGCAAAACACCCCCACACCATCACACATCCTCCTCCATGCTTCACGGTGCCAACCACACCTGCGGAGATCATCTGGTCACCTACTCTGCATCTCACAAAGAAATGGCGTTTGGAACCAAAAATCTCACACTCATCGGACCAAAGGACATATTTCCATAATGTCCATTGCTCGTGTTTCTTGGCCCAAGCAAGTTTCTTCCTTGTGTTGGTGCCCTTTAGTAGTGGTTTCGTTGCAGCAATTCGACCATGAAGGCCTGATTCACGCAGTCTCCTCTGCACAGTTAATGTTGAGATGTGTCTGTTACTTGAACTCTGTGAAGCATTTATTTTGGCTGCAATTTCTGAGGCTGGTAACTTTAATTAACTTATCCTCTGCAGCAGAGGTAACTCTGGGTCATCTTTTCCTTTGGCGTTCATCATGAGAGCCAGTTTCATCATAGAACTAGATGGTTTTTGCAATTGCACTTGAAGAAACTTTCAAAATCATTTCAAAGTTATTTTCAGCATTGACTGACCTTCATGTGTTAAAGTAATGATGGACTAGCATTACTCTGCTTATTTGAGCTGTTCTTGCCAAATAAGCATATATTCTGTATACCACCCCTACCTTGTCACAACATAACTGAAATAAAGACATTTCACAAATTAACCTTTAACAAGGGACACCTGTTAATTGAAATGCATTCCAGGTGACTACCTCATGAAGCTGGTTGAGAGAATGTCACGAGTGTGCAAAGCTGTTATCAAGGCAAAAGGTGGCTAATTTGAAGAATCTCATATCTGTCATGTACTGTCATGTTGTGTCTTGTCTCTGTCCTTTCCCTTCACCCTGTCTCCCTCTGCTGGTCGTTGTTAGGTTACCTTTTCTCCCCCAATTTCCACCAGCTGTGCCTTGTCTCCTCCTAACCACCTCGTCACCCCGTTTCCCACCTGTTCCCTTTTTCCCTCTGATTAGGTCCCTATATCTCTCTCTGTTTTTGTTCCTGTCCTTGTCGGATTCTTGTTTGTTTGTGTTAGTCATGCCTGAACCAGACTATCGTCATGTTTGCTGCAACCTTGTCCTGTCCTGTCGGAATCTGCCGGTCCGTCTGAGCCTACCTATGTTTGGTAATTAAAGAAGCTCTGTTTAAGTTAATTCGCTTTTGGGTCCTCATTCACGCACCGTAACAGAAGAATCCGACCAAGAATGGACCCAGCGACTTCGGATCCTCTCCACTCAGCCGTCGGGATCCAGGGAGCGATGCTAGGCAGACACGAGCAGGAAGTGTCTGCTGCTCGACATGCCGTTGAGACCCTGGCCACCCAAGTCTCCAACCTCACAGAACAGGTTCACCATCTCCGCCTCGATCCACCGGCCACTTCCAGGGCTTTCGAATCTCCGGAGCCCAGAATCAATAACCCGCCGTGTTACTCTGGGGAGCCCACTGAATGCCGCTCGTTCCTCACCCAGTGTGATATTGTGTTTTCTCTCCAGCCCAACACTTACTCCAGGAGCACTGCTCGTGTCGCCTACGTCATATCTCTCCTTATTGGACGGGCTCGTGAGTGGGGCACGGCAATCTGGGAGGCAAGGGCTGAGTGTACTAACCAGTATCAGGACTTTAAGGAGGAGATGATACGGGTTTTTGATCGATCTGTTTTTGGGGAGGAGGCTTCCAGGGCCCTGTCTTCCCTATGTCAAGGCAATCGATCCATAACAGACTACTCTATTGAGTTTCGCACTCTTGCTGTCTCCAGTGGCTGGAACGAGCCGGCCTTGCTCGCTCGTCTTCTGGAGGGTCTCCGCGCAGAGGTAAAGGATGAGATTCTCTCCCGGGAGGTTCCTTCCAGCGTGGATTCCTTGATTGAACTCGCTATTCGCATTGAGCGACGGGTTGATCTTCGTCACCGAGCTCGTGGAAAGGAGCTCGCGCTCTCCGTCGCCCCCCTCTCCGCATCACTACCATCTTCCTCTGCCGGCTCGGGTGCTGAGCCCATGCAGCTGGGAGGTATCCGCATCTCGACTAAGGAGAGGGAACGGAGAATCACCAACCGCCTCTGTCTCTATTGCGGTTCCGCTGGTCATTTTGTCACTTCATGTCCAGTAAAAGGCCAGAGCTCGTCAGTAAGCGGAGGGCTACTGGTGAGCGCTACTACTCCTGTCTCTCCTTCAAGATCCTGCACTACCTTGTCGGTCCATCTACGCTGGACCGGTTCGTCAGCTTCCTGCAGTGCCTTAATAGACTCTGGGGCGGAGGGCTGTTTTATGGACGAGACCTGGGCTCGGGAACATGACATTCCTCTCAGACAGTTAAAGGAGCCCACGGCCTTGTTCGCCCTGGATGGTAGTCCTCTCCCCAGGATTCAGCGTGAGACGCTACCTTTAACCCTCACTGTTTCTGGTAATCATAGTGAAACCATTTCTTTTTTAATTTTTCGTTCACCTTTTACACCTGTTGTTTTGGGCCATCCCTGGCTAGTTTGTCATAATCCTTCCATTAATTGGTCTAGTAATTCTATCCTCTCCTGGAACGTCTCTTGTCATGTGAAATGTTTAATGTCTGCTATCCCTCCTGTTTCCTCTGTCTCTTCTTCACAGGAGGAGCCTGGTGATTTGACAGGGGTGCCGGAGGAATATCACGATCTGCGCACGGTGTTCAGTCGGTCCAGGGCCACCTCTCTTCCTCCACACCGGTCGTATGATTGTAGTATTGATCTCCTTCCGGGAACCACTCCCCCCCGGGGTAGACTATACTCTCTGTCGGCTCCCGAACGTAAGGCTCTCGAAGATTATTTGTCTGTAGCTCTTGACGCCGGTACCATAGTCCCCTCCTCCTCTCCCGCCGGAGCGGGGTTTTTTTTTGTCAAGAAGAAGGACGGGTCTCTGCGTCCCTGCATAGATTATCGAGGGCTGAATGACATAACAGTGAAGAATCGTTATCCGCTTCCTCTTATGTCTTCAGCCTTCGAGATCCTGCAGGGAGCCAGGTTTTTCACTAAGTTGGACCTTCGTAACGCTTACCATCTCGTGCGCATCAGGGAGGGGGACGAGTGGAAGACGGCGTTTAACACTCCGTTAGGGCACTTTGAATACCGGGTTCTTCCTTTCGGCCTCGCTAACGCTCCAGCTGTCTTTCAGGCATTAGTCAATGATGTCCTGAGAGACATGCTGAACATCTTTGTTTTCGTTTACCTTGACGATATCCTGATTTTTTCACCGTCACTCCAGATTCATGTTCAGCACGTTCGACGTGTCCTCCAGCGCCTTTTAGAGAATTGTCTTTTTGTGAAGGCTGAGAAGTGCACTTTTCATGCCTCCTCCGTCACATTTCTCGGTTCTGTTATTTCCGCTGAAGGCATTAAGATGGATCCCGCTAAAGTCCAAGCTGTCATTGATTGGCCCGTCCCTAAGTCACGCGTCGAGCTGCAGCGCTTTCTCGGCTTCGCGAACTTCTATCGTCGTTTCATCCGTAATTTCGGTCAGGTGGCAGCTCCTCTCACAGCCCTTACTTCTGTCAAGACGTGCTTTGAGTGGTCCGTTTCCGCCCAGGGAGCTTTTGATCTCCTCAAGAATCGTTTTACATCCGCTCCTATCCTTGTTACACCTGACGTCTCTAGACAGTTTGTTGTCGAGGTTGACGCGTCAGAGGTGGGCGTGGGAGCCATTCTTTCTCAGCGCTCCCTCTCTGACGACAAGGTCCACCCATGCGCGTATTTTTCTCATCGCCTGTCGCCGTCGGAACGTAACTATGATGTGGGTAACTGCGAACTGCTCGCCATCCGGTTAGCCCTAGGCGAATGGCGACAGTGGTTGGAGGGGGCGACCGTTCCTTTTGTCGTTTGGACTGACCATAGGAACCTTGAGTACATCCGTTCTGCCAAACGACTTAATGCGCGTCAGGCGCGTTGGGCGCTGTTTTTCGCTCGTTTCGAGTTCGTGATTTCTTATCGTCCGGGCTCTAAGAACACCAAGCCTGATGCTTTGTCTCGTCTCTTCAGTTCTTCAGTAGCCTCCACTGACCCCGAGGGGATTCTCCCTGAGGGGCGTGTTGTCGGGTTGACTGTCTGGGGAATTGAGAGGCAGGTAAAACAAGCGCTCACTCACACTCCGTCGCCGCGCGCTTGTCCTAGGAACCTTCTTTTCGTTCCCGTTCCTACTCGTCTGGCCGTTCTTCAGTGGGCTCACTCTGCCAAGTTAGCCGGCCACCCTGGCGTTCGGGGTACGCTTGCTTCCATTCGCCAGCGTTTTTGGTGGCCCACCCGGGAGCATGACACGCGTCGTTTCGTGGCTGCTTGTTCGGTCTGCGCGCAGACTAAGTCCGGTAACTCTCCTCCTGCCGGCCGTCTCAGGCCGCTTCCCATTCCCTCTCGACCGTGGTCTCACATCGCCTTAGATTTTGTCACCGGACTGCCTTCGTCAGCGGGGAAGACTGTTATTCTTACGGTTGTCGATAGGTTCTCTAAGGCGGCTCATTTCATTCCCCTTGCTAAGCTTCCTTCTGCTAAAGAGACGGCACAAATCATCATCGAGAATGTTTTCAGAATTCATGGCCTTCCGTCAGACGTCGTTTCGGACAGAGGTCCGCAATTCACGTCTCAATTTTGGAGGGAGTTTTGCCGTTTGATTGGGGCTTCCGTCAGTCTCTCTTCCGGCTTTCACCCCCAGTCTAACGGTCAAGCAGAACGGGCCAATCAGACTATTGGTCGCATCTTACGCAGTCTTTCTTTTCGCAACCCTGCGTCTTGGTCAGAACAGCTCCCCTGGGCAGAATACGCCCACAACTCGCTTCCTTCGTCTGCGACCGGGCTATCTCCTTTTCAGAGTAGCCTCGGGTACCAGCCTCCGCTGTTCTCATCTCAGTTCGCCGAGTCCAGCGTCCCCTCCGCTCAGGCTTTTGTCCAACGTTGCGAGCGCACCTGGAAGAGGGTCAGGTCTGCACTTTGCCGTTATAGGACGCAGACTGTGAGGGCTGCTAATAAGCGTAGAACTAAGAGTCCTAGATATTGTCGCGGTCAGAGAGTTTGGCTCTCCACTCAGAACCTTCCCCTTAAGACGGCTTCTCGCAAGTTGACCCCGCGGTTCATTGGTCCGTTCCGTATTTCTCGGGTCATTAATCCTGTCGCAGTTCGACTTCTTCTTCCGCGATACCTTCGTCGCGTCCACCCGGTCTTCCATGTCTCCTGCATCAAGCCCGTCCTTCGCGCCCCCGCTCGTCTTCCCCCCCCCCCCCCCCATCCTTGTCGAGGGCGCACCCATCTACAGGGTCCGTAGAATTTTGGACATGCGTCCTCGGGGCCGTGGTCACCAGTACCTCGTAGATTGGGAGGGGTACGGTCCTGAGGAGAGGAGTTGGGTTCCCTCTCGGGACGTGCTGGACCGTGCGCTGATCGAGGATTTCCTCCGTTGCCGCCAGGTTTCCTCCTCGAGTGCGCCAGGAGGCGCTCGGTGAGTGGTGGGGTACTGTCATGTACTGTCATGTTGTGTCTTGTCTCTGTCCTTTCCCTTCACCCTGTCTCCCTCTGCTGGTCGTTGTTAGGTTACCTTTTCTCCCCCAATTTCCACCAGCTGTGCCTTGTCTCCTCCTAACTACCTCGTCACCCCGTTTCCCACCTGTTCCCTTTTTCCCTCTGATTAGGTCCCTATATCTCTCTCTGTTTTTGTTCCTGTCCTTGTCGGATTCTTGTTTGTTTGTGTTAGTCATGCCTGAACCAGACTATCGTCATGTTTGCTGCAACCTTGTCCTGTCCTGTCGGAATCTGCCGGTCCGTCTGAGCCTACCTATGTTTGGTAATTAAAGAAGCTCTGTTTAAGTTAATTCGCTTTTGGGTCCTCATTCACGCACCGTAACAATATCAAACATATTTTGATTTGTTTAACACTTTTTTGGTTACTACATGATTCCATAACTGTTATTTCATGGTTTTTACAATGTAGAAAATAGTGACAATAAATAAAGAAACTCTGGAATGAATAGGTGTGTCATAACTTTAAACTGTATATTTCCAAACATTTAACAGGAGATAGGAATTGACAACAATGACACGTACATGGGACCTTTTCAGACTCACTCACAAATAAATTAGTTCATCCTTTTGAACATTTACAGCAGAACTATTCCTAAGGGAGATAGGACAATGTCATACTTCTAAGATGTGCTTAAAAGAAACATGACGTGTGTTGTGAAATACTTTCTGTATGAATAATTCAGATTAAAATGGAAAGAACCTCAAACAAAACAGCTCAGTTGCTCTTGCTCAAACATTCCGTGTGAGGACACTGAGTGACTGACTGCACAGCCAGCCAACAGCTATCAGTGTTGGACCATTAAAGACACTGTAATATTCATGGAGCTCTCACCTTGCACTCACACACAAGTGCTTTTGAGTGTAATCGTTATGTTATGATGACAGTGATTGTGTCTTCTGCAATTGTTGGCAGAATCTTCTCATGTTACCTCAGACACTTCACCAGCAAGTAAAGGGGTTCACTGTTTACACTGTATTCTAAGGTTGTCATGTATGTACCCTCCTCTCAGCCCTTCTGACTGTGGTCTAATGTTGTATGTATTCCCAGGGCCGGCCCTCCCATTGGGCAGGAATAGAGGATTGACCAGGGCAGGATTTTCAGAGCTAAAATGACCAAGGCGCAACTCCAATAACACATAAAACCTCACATAATTCTGCTGAACAACAATGACATTTTCTCTCAATCTGTGGCATTTGGGCTTTTTAGGTGAGCGCTGATGTCGTCCTGTGATAAGAAGTGCCCACTTTGTCAAAGGCAAGGGAGCAAAATATTCCGCTTGTCCATTCCCAGTGCGTCTCACTGCAGCGCTCCATCAATGTTCCGTCCAAAAAAACAGCTAACATACAGTAAATCATGTAGCAGATATATCCTGTGGTAGGAAGATTATGCAGCATTGCAGTGGGCTAAATTGTCATAATCAGTGATTTCAAATTTGTTTACGTAAATGTTTGATGATCTGATCAGCAAAAAAGTAAATGGTCTACTTCTGCATTTCCCGCTGTGTAAACACATTGATTCTCATTGCAAATAGGCATCTTGATAACTCCTGATGAAGTTGGGTAGCTGATATTCAGAGATTAAATAGCCAAATTGATTAGTCACAGGAATCAGGCCTAATCAAGCCAATGCAACTGCTTGTTTTATAAACAATAGACCTACCACATGAATGGGCATTCATTAAATGTCATTGCGGGCCAACACTGTAAGCTACACCCCAGTAAGCATGGACCAACGCTGATGTCTTTTGGAATTATTTTTTGGTCCTGTCCGGACCGGCCGTCTATTTTTGGTGCGTCCCCGATCGGCCTTGATTTACACGGACGTTGATTTTTTTGGTCTGGTCCAGACCAAATCTGAACCTATGTTCATGTTTTGATATTGATAGTTTCTCAGTGGGCAGCATAATATCTTAAGTTAAGGTAAAGTAACACACTAAGTACTTACATTTTCATCAAAATATCACAATGTGGAACACAGGTGAGGTGCCCTTTGACCTTCCTCCAGTGAGGTGTCTCCTCATCTCAGACACTAATGAACCTCTTTCAGTGATTTGAGAGATTTAATTAATTAAAACGCTAAGAATCAATAATTGTCCCATTTAAGAGGATACATAGATCAACATGTCCCACTATTCATTCAGAATCACACACTCACACAGCCATATACCTAGAAAACGCACTCACAGACGCCCGCACGCACACATACGCACACACACACACACACACTTGATGGATACATTTAAATATATTATCCTGACCTTCCATCCATTAGCAGAATGCTGCAACGTTAGCTGGAATCAGGAGGATGAAGGGGAGTTGAAACCTAAGGCTTTTCACTTTCCCTCCCCATAGTTGACCCTGTCTCCTGTGGTAATTATAACACGAGGTTTAGCCATTGAAAACAATAACAAAGGATAATATACCTTTCTTTCAAGCATTCAGTTGATTCTAGTTTTGTGTTACCACAACGATAAGCCTTTTTATAGACACCGCTAGTGATGTGAATGGGTTCAAACTGTACTTACTGGCTTTCTTAATATGATTAATAATAATAATTAATAATGATAGGCATGGCGAAATAACACCTTTACTATCATTCACACCTGTAATGGTGCAATGCGAATTGAAAATAACGAAAGAAAAGAAAAGGTTTTTGAAACATTATGCAAAATGGTTCAACCTGAAATCAAAATATTATTCAGCGATAAGTTATCATTGTATTTTAGAATGCTAACTAACTGTTAGTGTGTTTTTATGTTGAGAGAAAACATTTTGGTTAGAAGGGATAACACACGCATGCTAACAGGCACGAAGAAGGTTACACACAGTGAATGCATCTGGATCCCTTTTGCTTTTAACTTGTGTGGGTTGACACAAAGGGGTTTCTTCCTCCCACTTCAACCTGAAGAGAAAGGAAATCAAAATGACACAAAGAACTGTCTTGGTATTCAGCTGGGGAAGAACTTATTTCTTTCTTCACTGCCATGCAATGTGAGATTACTGTGGGGACCCATGACCCTCTTCTCCACATCCCTGGATGTTTGTATTGTGATGAAATGTACAAGCCTCCTCTATCAGAGTTAATGGCATCTACATGTTGCATATTGACTTCTTCATAGACATGAGGGAGGGTGGAGAGTAGAGACACACCAGTAGCCAAGTAGGACAGCTGACTAGCTTTTCAGGAACTGGGAATATTGTTGTCGGCTGTGACATGGGCCAACCTCCAATGTGAGATCAAATGAGTTGGGACCTAAGTGGGAGCAAACAGGATTGTGGGTCGTGACGTTGATCTATTTGTTGGCTTATTCTTGGGAATGAAACCAGATGACTGAGAGGTTATTGTCTGGTTTGAGAAGCTAACACTCGTTTGCCAAGAGGTAAGACGTGTAAATACGAAAGCATGTTTTCGTGCTAAGTGTAAAGCGCCAGAAAATCCTAATTTGAAAAATAGGGGACTCTCCTAGCTCTCTGATCAGCCACAATGGTGCCAATTCCTCCCCCAGAGTGCATGTGTCTTGTTTCTGATTAGATCCAGGGCATACGCCGCCACACACACAAAAGTGAGGGAACGAATGACAAGGAAATCTTTCAATCTGTCTCTGCAGCGTGATAATAAAACGCCATCCATCAGAGCCAAATTGGCAGGGACAAATTGGATAGGTGAAACAAAAGCAGCCGGGGGTGTGTCCCGTTTTGGAACAGTGTGAAAGAGGAAAAGCGGAAAACATCTCCTGTCAGAGCAGGAAATGCTGCACTGCGCTCAGCTGAGGGGAGAGAATTCAAACTGTTCATGGTGGCTTAGACATTTGTCGAGGTGAGCCCCGAGCATAAAGAGGAGGATGGAAATGTCCTTCTGTCACGCAGTGTAGATCTAATATGTTGAGGCAATGCAAGGCATCGAACAGCCACGAAATCCCAAAACTTGAAGTTAGGTTCCAAACACCAACCACTCCTCCTGAATAGTAATGTAAGTGAAGCTGGTGGGATATTTGAGATGGTGTCATAACTTTTGCAAAGTTGCAAGGGATAGGAAGAAATCTATAATCACATTTTAAGTGCAATCACATACTAAACTGGTACACAGACAGTTAGACATGCATTTTTTGTGGGGGATTTTACCAACTAGGTAAATCTATTTCAGATAATCACGCATTATAACACCACATTACATGCACTGAAATACACAATAGGAAATAAACACATGCCCATTTTTACCCATATGCCCATTGTGTTATTTAATGTCCCTTGATAAGCAATGTGCAAATATGAAAAAATATTATGCCCAAGAAATCAGAGAATGAGCAAAAGCATTCACTTTCTAATCCTCTTTCAAATGTTTATAACTCCTTTGGCTTTGCCCACTGTGGCCATGTATGTCTAATCTACTGTAAATGGTATTCTTGCTGTTAGACAGCGTCTTCCCCACCCTCCATGGTTCACACACAACATTTTCTCAGTGGTAATCCCACAACTCTCACTTCTCGACCGTGCGTTCACCTCGAAGCCCGAGCCCTACTACGGTTATCAGCCTCCGCCACATTGCATTGGACCGCAGCCATACCAACTACACGCCAACAATCCTGCTTCCCAACACAGCCGCCCCTTCCTATTTACCAGTGCTGATTGCAATCTCACGGGCCAAACTCAGATACAGAGTGGTTCTAGCTCTGCAGAAGAGTTGCCATTCCCGAGCTACACCCCTCAAACAACCCCTTACCTTTCATTTTGGGCCACCATGTCACCTCAACTGAGAACAGAGGCCTCTCATTACCACAGCAATTTGAGCTAATGCATTACTGTCCAGAGGAACAAAGGAAAAAAGAACAGCTCAGGTTTAAAGAAATATGAGTGAGCTGATGCAATTATGGGAAGTTTAACCTGGATGATATAGAACAATTGTCATGTTTGATGGTTTATCAATAAGGCTATAAATGGGTGAGCAGGGAGGAAGTGATGGGCTATTCTTTGAAACCGAGAGATGGCCATCAATGATTTCTATTTCACGGCAAGGTGAGCACATTCACAGAGGTTGTGATAAGGACAGAGAGAGAGGGGCTCAGTGTCACCCTGGGCACCTGAGAGAGCCGGCGACAAAGACATAGTCGGCCTGATTCACCCACTTCATCCTCAGAGGCAGCATTGCATTGTAGGCATCCACAGAACCTGTTCTACACCACTATGTTGTATTTGTCTCATAGATAATGAAGTCTACAGCAGCGAGGACATTTATTTGAGTGTCAGATTTTATATGTTTGCTGTAACAGCATGATGATATCTGTGGAAGTGGATATGGATGTGTAAATAGATTATCTGTGGAAGTGGATATGGATGTGTAAATAGATGAGGTGGTTCTGTGGTGGTATTGACAATATGCCAACAATATCAAGGTCTTCCTATGATATAGCCTAAACGCTAGTTGATAATTATAAACTTGGTGGGTCAAGCCCTGAATGCTGATTGTCTGACATATCAGACCGTATACCACTGGTATGACAAAACATTTATTTTTACTGCTCTAATTACACTGGTAACCAATTACGCTGGGGCTCCCGAGGGGCGCCACTGTCTAAGGCACTGCATCTCAGTACTAGAGGCGTCACTACAGACACCCTGGTTCGAATCCAGGCTGTATCACAACCAGTCATGATTGTGAGTCCCATAGGGCGGCGCACAATTGGCCCAGCGTCATCCGGGTTTGGCCGGTGTAGGCCATCATTGTAAATAAGAATCTGTTCTTAACTTACTTGCCTTGTTAAATAAAGGTTAAATAAAAATACAAATAATAGCAATAATGCAACTTGGGGGTTATGATAGATGGCCATTATACCATGGCTAAGTGCTGTGTCCAGGCACTCTGCGTTGCGTTGCGTTGTGCATAAGAACAGCCCTGAGCCGTGGTATATTGGTCATACACCACACCTCCTCGGGCCTTATTGCTTAAATAGAATTCGGACAATTTATCCACTATAATTACATATGGCTTCATTCGAGTAAACATTTTTTTAATGAATATGATTATTTTGCATTAAATTAAATAATAATCCATGCATATACTATGCACACATTCCTCTCCAAATATCTATTTTTCCATTGAACGGTGTCCTAATTAGCACCATCCATTTGTTGCTTCAATCACTAGTGCCATCTGCATGGCATGCATTACTATTGTCATTAACCAAACAAACTCCCACACCATTCGAAGAATGGAACTTTATCATGGCATCATGGAACACAGTTCACTGGATCACTCTCTGGAGTATCTTTATCTTCTAGAACAAAAATATGTGAATAAAATTCCAACAATAACGTAAGAGGGAATGGATTGGCATGTTGCTGAGATAGGGTGATTGTATGTCTGGGGTCCTATGCTTCACCAATCCCTCCAGGAACACAGCTTTATCTGCTGTTTACTCTGTTTAATTAGCCAAATTCCCCTGTCTGGGATTTCATGAGAGCCACCTGTACGACACACCTAATAACAGACGTGGAGTAGTATGGTAGTAGATCCCAGGGGTTCCTCAAATCAACATCTACTTATGCCTGCTCAGATGGGACCATGTGGCATTTACTCAGGGAACTGGCAAAACAACAGCAAACAGGCATCATGACATATATGCACCACAGGAGGTTGGTGGCACCTTAATTGGGGAGGACAGGCTCATAGTAATGGCTGGAACGGAATAAACGGAATAGTATGGAACTCAAAGACATTGTTTCAATGTGTTTGATACCATTCCAGTTACTTCAGTCCTGCCATTATTATTTAGCAGCCTCCTGTGATACGCACATAGGCCTGCGTGCACGCATACTCTCACACACACACACACACTTGCGGATTATAATTAACAAAAAACAATAAAGTCACTGATCTTCATAATAATATCAGATGACTATCATTTACAGTGATGGAAACCTTAATCATGTTATAGTGTTTTTACACCCAGATTATGAATTTGAAGAGATTACAAACCATACTATGAAAAAAGAACAGCTTGTCTTTTAGGAGAAGATGATCCTGCAGAGTAAAGTGTGTGATATAATTCAATGCTTTAATGCTTGGAGGAGTTGACAGGCTCTAATTTTGGTCAGAATACCATCTGTTTATTTGATTTCCTTTGCCCTATAAACCAGGGGAGGCTCAAACAGATTAAAGAGCAGCTAAGAGGCCTAAATTGCATGTCAAGGAGTCCATTACCGGGCAGGGAAAGGGTTGGAGAGTTATATGTGATGCAGTGAATGGATCGATAACAAACTAACATAGCGTAGCAGGAGTAAAAGAAAGCCTGAGCAGGGGCTAACATCCGGGTTTCCGAGGAAAGGGAAGCTAGGTTGAAGGTACTGTATCCTTGAAAAACTGGAAACATCCAGTTATGTTGACCCCGTTGAGGGTGATAGCAAACAGAACTGTTTGTGACCTGTGGTCTCATTCTGACACCACAGGATACCTCCAGTTCGTCGCTCTCTCTAATGTTATCATTGCTTTCCCACAGAAGATTTGTATTTTTCTAATTACGTAAGAATGCTCGCTGTGCGTGAGTCTGTGTCGGTGTGTGTGTGTGTGTGAGTGTTTGAGAGAGAGAGAGAGAGAGCAAGAAAAAGTAATTCAACGTCAAGAGATTGCTCATGTAATTCAATCCTCACCTTATCAGATTTAAAATGAAAATAGCATAAATACATTGTAAGGACCCGGTTACGAACCCAGGTCTCCGGTGTGAGAAACAGTCACTTAGCAAACTGAGCCACGAATAGTCGGCAGAACCCAGAAGATGAGGCAGACACAGCAGTACTTGAGACAATGTTTTAATAAAGTAAAAGGAAAGTTCAGGCAAAAATATAAATCCACAACGTCAAAAGTAATTCCAAGAGAACAAAGGTAATCCTCCAAGTCAAAAAAGGTAAATCCACAAGGTGGTAGGTACAGCAGAAAAAAGCCTCAAAAGATAATCAAAAAATAAATAAACAAAAACAGAACAAGAACAGAATACCACAAGAGAGTCCAACTGGAGGACCAAATGTTCACATCATCGCTGGGGCTGGGTGCTAACATTCAAACACAGAGCAAAGAACTGAAGAAAACTAAGGGTTTAAATACAATCAAGGGAAACGAGGCACAGGTGCAAATAATAACTGGGAACAAGGGAAAACAAAAGGGTCAAAAAGCACAATGGGGGCATCTAGTGACCAAAACCGGAACAACCCTGGCCAAATCCTGACATACATTTCATGAAATGGTAGCTACGTGTAACTCCAAAAAACAAGCCAACTCAAATGGCACTCGTTTGCTTTTGTGAAGAAAGTGTCAAGACAGTCAAAAAAAGAAAAGAAAAATATGCACATCCAAATTATCAGGTGCAGTACAGAAGAACGTATGAAAGAAAAAGTATTTGATGCTCCCATGTTGATTCAATCAGACGCACAAAAAAATATTACTTTTCAATCTGACACGGATCTTCGTCATGTCAACTTGATCCAACTAGGATCGCAACCTTTTGTGGGTCTGATTAAATCACCATGGGAGCATACCAGAGTTGAAGACATTCCTTTTTTCTAAGACAGTCAAGTTAACACTGCCAGTGGTTTTCTGTTGGAAAGTCATCCAGTTACTGATGTGTACTGTAGCATCCCACCTGAGCTGTGTGTGTGTGTGTGTGTGTGTGTGTGTTGGTTTGAAGAATATATTTTTCAAGAGGGGGCAGAGGACAAATATCAAGTTGCTGTGGAAACCATATTGACCATCGTGCTGTGACTCCACGTCTGAACGTCCAGCTATGCAAACGGCTCGATACGGCCCGTCTCATCAGACCTAGGCGTTAAGCCCTTCAAGGTGCACAGGGGACATTGCAAAGCCACACTGTGTTTATCTGCCCTCACTTAATTCCACAGGCACAAATCCTTGAGTTCATTCAGTGGGAGGGGCTGTTTTCTTTAGTTAGCCAATTTGTCATACTTTTTAACTCTGCATTGCTGGGAAAGGGCTCCCAAGTAAGCATTTCATGGCAAAGTCGACACCTGTTTTATTCGGTGCATGTGATCAATAAAATGTAATTTGATTTGCCGTAACGACCGAACACAGCAAGTAATTTGTTCATTTTGCCATCTAATCAATGTCCCCTGAGCCACAGACAAACCGAGGGGCTCCTCCCAAAATGGCACTCTGTGTGCACTGAATTAAAAGCCACAGTAACCTACCTATGTAACCCTTCAAACCCTAGAAATACCCAAACACACAGGCACGCACACGCACACACACACACACACACACACACACACACACACACACACAGAGACACACATAGAATTTAGCCTTTGTGATGTGACCTTGCCTCCAAAGAACGTTATCCGTGCCAGCATCTATCTTGTTAAAGGTGAGATGGGCAGGCTAGGCAGTTTACTGTCGGATTATTCAGTCAACTATAAATACACTGCATAAAACTTGGCAGACTAAAACTAAGAAAGGAAAATACATTTTCTCTGCATCTACCAAGATTATGCCTTGGCAGGAATGACATATGGGATTTAGTGTCAATAAGAGTTCAAGACAAAGCATCTTTCTCTTGTCATCATCTTCAAAGACAGGATGAAAAATTCAATTTCCCACATTGTGAAACAAAAGCTAAATAAATATAGCATATCATAAATGACATTTGAATCAAATAAGATTAGTCATTCATGTCAATTTTTCCTTGTGTTGTATGGAATCTAACTATCTTAAAGTTATCCAATATTTCAGCAAAGTTCAACTGAAAACTTGAGCACAAGTATGAAGGTGATCTACAAAAACTCTTGAATAACGTGTCTTTTCCCGTCCATTTTAGAAAATGCTTAATCCACTGGTATACAATAGATTTAAGTGTCAAGAGCTACTTTTCCTCTGTCACACACTAATAGATTATTGGGGCCAAGTGCAGTGATGTCAGTTACAGTGTGATGGAGTGTTATCATTCCTTCATGACCCATGATCAATCACCACATTCAATTTGAGGCTGATCGTCAAGGAAGGCACCGCGAGCCAACAATGAGACAGGGCAAATTTAAGACAGCGCTCCACGCTGGGTGAATACAGATGACCCGGCGGAGGTAATGTTGGAGTCAATGTTTAGATTACTGCTGTAGATTACTTCTGCCATTACAGGGGAAATAGCTAGCCGACCTTTCTGACTTTTTCTGTCCAAATTGTTGTAAAATCAAGGCAACTATTTTAATCTTTGACTGAAACTATTTTTTATTTGTGATTGATATTTCTCACTGTTACTGTACAGCATTACCTTTATTTGGAGAATATGTGGGGCTATTAGATCATGGGAGAAGTAATGCAGTGAGGTGTGCATCACAGCCAACCCATAGAGCAGAGTAAATGGTGATCAGAAGAAGCCCTCACAGTGCAATTAGGCCATGAGGTAATGAGAGGAGGGCGGGGCGGGGTGTGGGAAAGAAAGATCGAGTGCTAATGGAGGGCACACAGAGCCTGTCTACAGCATGAGGCCTGCTCTCTCTCCTCTCCATCTCCTTTTCCTCTCTCTCTCCTAAGCTCTCCTCTTTTTTGCATTCTCTCTTGCTCTCCTCTTTTTCTTTCTCTACATTCTCCATCTCCTCTCTCTATCTCTCCTTCACACATTCTCTCTCTCTCTCTCTCTCTCTCTCTCTTTCTCCCCATCTCTTTCTCACACGTTCTCTCTCCCCATCTCTCACGTGTTCTCTCTCCCCATCTCTCACACTCGCTCGCTCTCTCTCTGCCCCTCCCTCTCTCTCTCTACCCCCTTCTCTCTCTCACTCTCTGCCCCTTCTCTCTCGTCCCCCCTCTTCTCTCTGCCCCCCTACCCTCTCTTCCCCCCTCCCCTCTCTCTGCCCCCCCCCCCCCTTCTCTCTCTCTCACTATGTCTCTCGGTGTGTATCTCTCTCTCTCTCATTGTTCAAATCAATTTAATTTTAAGGGCTTCATTAGCATGGGAAACACATGTTTACATTACCAATGCAAGTGGAATAGATTTTAAAACACTTTAAACATTTTTTTTAAAATTACATAAAATTACACAAAAGTTCCAAAAGAATAAAGACATTTCAAATGTCATATTATGTACGTATACAGTGTTGTAATGATGTGCAAACAAATTCTTATTTTCAATGACAGCCTAGGAACAGTGGCTTAACTGCCTGTTCAGGGGCAGTAAGAAACCATATTTCAACCCTGCAGGCGCGGCACAAAACGCAGAAATAAAAATATAATTCATGCCTTACCTTTGACGAGCTTCTTTTGTTGGCACTTTAATATGTCCCATAAACATCACAAATGGTCCTTTAGTTCGATTAATTCCGTTGATATATATCCAAAATGTCCATTTATTTGGCGCGTTTGGTCCAGAAAAACATGGGCTCCAAATTGCTCAACGTGACTACAAAATATCTCAAAAGTTATCTGTAAACTTTGGCAAAACATTTCAAACTACTTTGTAATACAACTTCAGGTATTTTTCAACGTAAATAATTGATAAAATTGAAGACGGGATGATCTGTGTGAAAATCTGTCATTCTGCCCCTGAACGAGGCAGTTAACCCACCGTTCCTAGGCCGTCATTGAAAATAAGAATGTGTTCTTAACTGACTTGCCTAGTTAAATAAAGATTAAATAAAGGTGTATAAAAACAATCGTCAAAAACGGTGTCCAAAAATACAGATTTCCGATTGTTATGAAAACTTGAAATCGGCCCTAATTAATCAGCCATTCCAATTAATCGGTTGACCTCTCATCTGGACTATATAGTATACAAGGACCAAACATAATGTGTACCGGGATGCTCAATCACGGTCAACTTGTTCTTAATCAGGGACATGTTGGACTTGTCAAGAGGTTCTAATGTGATCGTTGGACTGGTCTCTTTAGATTAAGAGAAGACTTTTGATAGAGTGGACCATGTGTATTTGATTAATGTGATGTCTTTTTTTTGGTTTGGGGCAAGGTTTTTGACCTGTGTGAAGATGGTGTATGCTGGGGTGTCATGTATGGTCAAGGTGGGAGGGGGACTCAGTAGGACAGTCTGGGTGAGACGGGGCATTAGACAAGGATGCCCTCTATCGGTGCAGTTATATACACTAGTCATTGAACCTTTTTTGGGCCTGCTATGCAGGAGACTGCAGGGAGTGCGCTGGACTGGCATGGGTGTGTTGACAGGCATATAAGTGTCAGCACATGCAGATTATGTTTCTGTGATGGTCAGGGATGGTCAGGATATGCAGGCACTAGAGACTAGTCTGAAGGTGTACGGGGGAGCTTTGTCAGCTAAGGTAAACTGGGGCAAGAGCAAAGCTCTGTTATGTGGGGCATGGGGGGGATAGGGCAGGTCTGTCTGCAGACTTTTTCTGGTCGGGCCATCACTGGCGAGGAGTCGTACAGGGGTGTCCTTTCTGTGTTATGAGAGAAACTGTTATCATGTGTCAAGTGTTTTCTGTGTGCACCAGGTAAATGCCATTAATTTATCTGTTTTAATGTCTTTGTGAGAGGTTGGGGTTGGTTTTTCCTGTTGGGATGTTTATAATGGGGTAAAGGCATTCAAATAAGGAGAAGGACACATTTATTTGTTGAATTTTCTGGCTAAAAAGGAGGTACAGGGTCAAAGGTGGGGGGGTAACAGACCCTTTACTAGTATTTAATGGGATGGTCTCTGCATGCCTTAGGGTGGAATTTGAGTTCTATAAAATTATAAAAAGTGTGGAGATGTTTCAGGAGATATGGTGTGTTGGGGGGGCTATCTGTATTGCTGGGGAAGATGTTTTAGATATACAATTGTAGAAGTGCTGAGGTTTTGGTTATTGTGATGTGTGGTCTTGTTTTGTATCGTGGGATAGAGGGCAAAGTGAGTATGGTACATGTATGCAGGACTGCAGTACAATATATATTTTGGTGTTTTATCTTAAGCGGTGGGGGTGGTGAGGTTTTAAGGAAATGACAATGTTTCAGAGAAAGACAAAAAGTAAAAAGTCTCTCTCCCGTCACTCCCTCCCCCGTCTCATTCCCCCATCTCTCTCTCTCTCTCTCTCTCTGCCCCAGTCTTTCTCTATCTCTCCCCTGAATCTCTCTCTCCCCGTCTCTCTTTCTCTCTCTCCCCGTCTCTCTCTCCCCCCGTCGCTCTCTCTCTCTCACTCTCTCTCTCCCCCCCGTCGCTCTCTCCCTCTTTCCCCTGTCTCTCTTTCTCTCTCTCTCTCTACCCAGTCTCTCTCTCTCCCCCCATTTCTGTCTCTCTCCCCTCATTTCTGTCTCTCTCCCCCTGTCTCTCTCTATCTCTCGATCCCACGGTCTCTTTCTCTCTTTCCCCCGTCTCTCTCTCTCTTCGTCTCTCTCTCCCCCATCTCTCTCACTCTCCATGTCTCTCTCCCATCTCTCTCTCTCCCCCGTCTCTCTCTCTCTCTGCCCCCGTCTTTCTCTCTCCTCCCCCGTCTCTCTCTCTCTCTCTCCCCCCGTCTCTCTCTCTCCCTATCTCTCTCCCTACCCCGTCTCTCTCTCTCTCCCTGTCTCTCTCTCTCCTGCCCTGTCTCTCTCTCTCCTGCCCCGTCTCTCTCTCTCCTCCCCCGTCTCTCTCTCTATCTCTCCCCCCGTCTCTCTCTCTCCCTGTCTCTCTCCCTACCCTGTCTCTCTCTCTCTCTCTCCCTCTCCCTGTCTCTCTCCCCCGTCTCTCTCTCCCTCTCCCTGTCTCTCTCCCCCGTCTCTCTCTATCTCTCAATCCCACGGTCTCTTTCGCTCCATTTTCCCTGTCTCTCTCTTTCCCCCGTCTCTCTCTTTCCACCGTCTCTCTCGCTCTCTCTCTCTCTCTCCCATCTATCTCTCTCTCCCGTCACTCCCTCCCCTCGTCTCTCTCTCCCCGTCTCTCTCTCTTCCCCGTCTCTTTCTCTCTCTCCCCGTCTCTCTCTCTCTCTCAACCGTCTCTCTCTCTCTCTCTCCCGTCTCTCTCTCTCTCTCTCTCTCAACCGTCTATATCTCTCTCCCGTCACTCCCTCCCCCCGTCTCTCTCTTTCCCCCGTCTCTCTCTTTCCCCCGTCTCTCTCTTTCCCCCGTCTCTCTCTCTCTCTCTCTCTCTCTCTCTCCCGTCTATCTCTCTCTCCCGTCACTCCCTCCCCCCATCTCTCTCTCCCCGTCTCTCTCTCTTCCCCATCTCTTTCTCTCCTCCCCCGTCTCTCTCTCCCTCTCCCTGTCTCTCTCCCCGTCTCTCTCTCTCGCCCCCGCCTCTCTCTGTCTCCCTGTCTCTCTGTCTCCCCCCGTCTCTCTCTCTCCCCCCATCTCTCTCTCTCTCTCTTCCGCAGTCTCTCTCTCTCTCTCCCATCTCTCTCTCTCTCTCCCCAGTCTCTCTCTCCCCGTCTCTATCTCTCTCTCCCCATCCTTCTCTCTACCCATCTCTCTCTCTCTCCGTCTCTGTCTCCCCCATCTCTCTCACTCTCCATGTCTCTCTCCCATCTCTCTCTCTCCTAGTCTCACTCTCCCCCTGTCCCCCTCTCTCTCTCTCTTCCCCGTCTCTTTCTCTCTCTCCCCGTCTCTCTCTCTCTCTCTCAACCGTCTCTCTCTCTCTCTCTCTCAACCGTCTATATCTCTCTCCCGTCACTCCCTCCCCCCGTCTCTCTCTTCCCCCGTCTCTCTCTTTCCCCCGTCTCTCTCTTTCCCCCGTCTCTCTCTCTCTCTCTCTCTCTCCCGTCTATCTCTCTCTCCCGTCACTCCCTCCCCCCATCTCTCTCTCCCCGTCTCTCTCTCTTCCCCATCTCTTTCTCTCCTCCCCCGTCTCTCTCTCCCTCTCCCTGTCTCTCTCCCCGTCTCTCTCTCTCGCCCCCGCCTCTCTCTGTCTCCCCCCGTCTCTCTCTCTCCCCCCGTCTCTCTCTCTCTCTCTCTTCCGCAGTCTCTCTCTCTCTCTCCCATCTCTCTCTCTCTCTCCCCAGTCTCTCTCTCCCCGTCTCTATCTCTCTCTCCCCATCCTTCTCTCTACCCATCTCTCTCTCTCTCCGTCTCTGTCTCCCCCATCTCTCTCACTCTCCATGTCTCTCCCCCTCTCTCTCTCTCTCCCAGTCTCCCTCTCTCCCCAGTCTCTCTTTCTCCTCACTCTCCCCGTCTCTCTCGCTCTCTTCCCCTGTCTCTCTCCCCGTCTCTCCCTCTCCCTCGTCTCGCTCTCTCTCCCCCGTCTCTCTCTCTCTCCCCATCTCTCTCTCTCCCCCACTCTCTCTCTCCTCCCGTCTCTCGCTCCTCCCGTATCTGTTTCTTTCTCTCTTCTCTGTCTCTCTCTCTCCCTGTCTTTCTCTCCTTTTCCCCCTCCGTATCTCTCTCTCTCCCCCCTGTCCCTCTCTCTCTCCAACCCAGACACAATGTAATTTCCACTCCCCCATGGGCCCGGGGAGTAAATCAGCATGGCTGGATCAGAGGCATCAATCTCATCCAGCCCTTAGGATGGGCCACTTGTGGGCTCCCAGGGAGGCATCTCCTCCTTTCTCCAAATGTAGGAGAGGGAGAGAAGGTGTAGATTGGGGTTCTGAGATGGAGTGTGGGCATCAGAGAGAGAGAGGGGGAGGGGAGAGGGAGAGAATATTTCAATAGCCTTCTCCTTCATTTGAATTGATCTGAGAAGACAGGACAGGTGAAAGCTGTATGGATGTAGCCTACATGGAAATGTCCGTTTACCTGTCCAGTTATATATGAAGGGCAGGAGAAAGGATAGGCAATCATTATTGAGATGCCAGAGGGAGGTGAATGGTCTTACCTGTTAAAGTGGGTGTGAGAAGTCCACATGGTTGATATTTTAATTTAGTGCTGGCAATAAACTTTTAATATGATTTGTTCTCCCATGAAAGTGTAAGTGAGTAATATAGTAGGCTGAAACCTTAGGGTGATATCTTGATTATTACTGTACAGTAGCAGAAGACTTATTTCCCTGATGACCATGCAAAATGAGGAAATACCCCATGTAGGCCATACAACACATGATAGGTACGTATAAAGTGAATTAAAAAGAATACAAGCCACACGGTTAGATATTAATAGACTGATATTATATCTTGATCAAGCACTATAATTTTTAGGTTTAACATAACAAAGATTCATTGACATACGCCATGCCATCACTATAGTTGAGATATGAACTGGGGGGAGGCATTCAGAAATATCTGACAAGTGGAACTGTTTTCCGATGGCTCGTTAATTTCCAAGGTTAGAGGGTGATCAGACAAAATGCTCCCTCTATCAAAGTGGAAAATATAAGAAATATAGCCCTGCACCCAGACATGGTCATCCAATTCCCAATTATAAACTTGGTGAGTTGAGCCCTGAATGCTGATTGGCTGACAGCTGTGATATATTTAAGCAATAAGGCCCAATGGGTGAGGTATATGGCCAATATACCAAGGCTAAGGGCTGTTCTTATGCCAGACGCAATGTGGAGTGCCTGGACACAGCCCTTTGCCATGGTATATTGGCCATATATCACAAACCCCCGAGGTGCCGTATTGCTATTATAAACTGTTTAGCAACGTAATTAGAGCAGTAAAAATAATTGTTTTGTCATACCTGTGGTATACAGTCTGATATACCATGGCTGTCAGCCAATCAGCATTGAGGGCTCGAACCACCCAGTTTATAAAAGACTGTACATCACAGGTATGGCAAAACATGTATTATTAAAGATCTAATTACGTTGGTAACCAGTTTATAATAGCAATGGCACCTCGGGGGTTTGTGGTACATGGCCAATATACCATGGCTAAGGGCTGTATCAGGGCACTACGCGTTGAATTTTGCATAAGACCATTAATTCTTTAGCCATGGTATATTGGCAATATACCACACCCCCTCATGCCTTATTGATTAAGTATTCCACTTCTGAACAGTCCGGCAAGACAAATGATGGGAAGAGTTGGCTGTAAAATGGACAGGTCCAGGAATATTACAGTGGTACAAACCCTTCTAGTGTCCAAAAGCCCTGAACTGACAGGAGGAAGCTGTTGCATTTAGCTGATTAAGAGGCTCAATATTTTATGGACTGTCATCCAATTGTGTTAATCAGTTCCACACCGTCATCCTTCAGCCAGGATCTTGGGTGCACTGAGAAGATTTAGTGGTCCACTTTGTACTGCATTTGTCATGTAAAATGCAATCTGTACAGTGCCGTGAATGGAATGGATTGTAAGAGCATTGGCCACAGCACTCGGAGCTGTATTGAGAGGGATTTCTTTGCCTTTTTCTTTTGTACACATGACTGTGTCACAGTGCTAAACTTTGAGGATGAAACTCCGACTTTGGATAAGCTTTTACTTTCACTTAATCTAAAAAGTGACAGATAAAAAAGCATGCCTTTTCTTTAAACTGCGATGAATAGGAATATCAAAAATGGCAAAGAAAATCCCCACAGTGATCATTTTATTTGCTGAATTCAATTTCACCACGTGATAATCATAGAATTCTCTATGAAGGCTGCATTTATTATCTTCTGTATGTGTCAGTGTCTGTAGTTAAAACCCCCAAGATCTCATCAGCATATAATCCTACACTAACAATAAGTAACACAATCATTCAAACTAACTAACTCATTATATAGAAAATATGTTTGCCTGACAAAAGGGAGCCATTGATATTCATACAGTGTTATTTTTACATTAAAATATGCAGCGTTGCTACCCCTTTCACAAATCCCACAATAAGAGTAGGGTGCTCTGCAGAGTCTCCGGATAGAAAATGCAGCAGCTCTCTTCTGATTTCTATAGATTTCTTTATTCCACATCAAAGGAATTGTTAGCCTTGGGTTATGCTTGTATATCACCCAAATGACACTTGTGCGAGGATGTCTGACATTCGTCAGGGACTTAGGCTGTACAAAGTCTATTTTCTTTTGTATGGAAAATCATTCTGTGTTCAGAAGCTGTCTCACAAGGGTTGGAGTGTTCAGACACAGTCATGCAGAGTGTTGACAGATCACACAGAGACCATACCTGTGTGTGTGTGTGAAATAAGACAGATCAACAGCCTCATTGCAATGCACTGCTGCCACTCATTTCTGGAAATTGGCTATTAACCATGGTACCCATGATTCATGTAAAAGTTATGATGGATATTATTTTGCTAAATGCTGCCTTTTCACTGATATCTATCCATCGGTCCCTAAAGTCTAAGCCTCCATCACCATTCCAGTCATACTATTGTGGTGCGTGAAGCCGTGGTGCAATGCTTTGAAAGGCCTCTGAGGAGATACAGCAGACATGCTCCTGCTATTCTGCTGAATTAATCTGCTCATGCAATCTGTGAATGATTGGATTATTTGGAGAGGCTTTGAGTGAAAACCCCATTTAGAATCATGTGAGTGTCATGTTGTGTCTTGTCTCTGTCCTTTCCCTTCACCCTGTCTCCCTCTGCTGGTCGTTGTTAGGTTACCTTTTCTCCCCCGCTTTCTCCCAGCTGTTCCTTGTCTCCTCTAACTACCCATTCACCCCGTTTCCCACCTGTTCCCTTTTTCCCTCTGATTAGGTCCCTATATCTCTCTCTGTTTCTGTTCCTGTCCTTGTCGGATTCTTGTTTGTGTTTGTGTTTCATGCCTGAGCCAGACTATCGTCATGTTTGCTGTAACCTTGTCCTGTCCTGTCGGAATCTGCCGGTCTATCTGAGCCTACCTATGTTTGGTTATTAAAGAAGCTCTGTTTAAGTTAGTTCGCTTTTGGGTCCTCATTCACTCACCATAACAGAAGAATCCGACCAAGAATGGACCCAGCGACTTCGGATCCTCTCCACTCAGCCGTCGGGATCCAGGGAGCGATGCTAGGCAGACACGAGCAGGAAGTGTCTGCTGCTCGACATGCCGTTGAGACCCTGGCCACCCAAGTCTCCAACCTCACAGAACAGGTTCACCATCTCCGCCTCGATCCACCGGCCACTTCCAGGGCTTTCGAATCTCCGGAGCCCAGAATCAATAACCCGCCGTGTTACTCTGGGGAGCCCACTGAATGCCGCTCGTTCCTCACCCAGTGTGATATTGTGTTTTCTCTCCAGCCCAACACTTACTCCAGGAGCACTGCTCGTGTCGCCTACGTCATATCTCTCCTTATTGGACGGGCTCGTGAATGGGGCACGGCAATCTGGGAGGCAAGGGCTGAGTGTACTAACCAGTATCAGGACTTTAAGGAGGAGATGATACGGGTTTTTGATCGATCTGTTTTTGGGGAGGAGGCTTCCAGGGCCCTGTCTTCCCTATGTCAAGGCAATCGATCCATAACAGACTACTCTATTGAGTTTCGCACTCTTGCTGTCTCCAGTGGCTGGAACGAGCCGGCCTTGCTCGCTCGTCTTCTGGAGGGTCTCCGCGCAGAGGTAAAGGATGAGATTCTCTCCCGGGAGGTTCCTTCCAGCGTGGATTCCTTGATTGAACTCGCTATTCGCATTGAGCGACGGGTTGATCTTCGTCACCGAGCTCGTGGAAAGGAGCTCGCGCTCTCCGTCGCCCCCCTCTCCGCATCACTACCATCTTCCCCTGCCGGCTCGGGTGCTGAGCCCATGCAGCTGGGAGGTATCCGCATCTCGACTAAGGAGAGGGAACGGAGAATCACCAACCGCCTCTGTCTCTATTGCGGTTCCGCTGGTCATTTTGTCACTTCATGTCCAGTAAAAGGCCAGAGCTCGTCAGTAAGCGGAGGGCTACTGGTGAGCGCTACTACTCCTGTCTCTCCTTCAAGATCCTGCACTACCTTGTCGGTCCATCTACGCTGGACCGGTTCGTCTGCTTCCTGCAGTGCCTTAATAGACTCTGGGGCGGAGGGCTGTTTTATGGACGAGACCTGGGCTCGGGAACATGACATTCCTCTCAGACAGTTAAAGGAGCCCACGGCCTTGTTCGCCCTGGATGGTAGTCCTCTCCCCAGGATTCAGCGTGAGACGCTACCTTTAACCCTCACTGTTTCTGGTAATCATAGTGAAACCATTTCTTTTTTAATTTTTCGTTCACCTTTTACACCTGTTGTTTTGGGCCATCCCTGGCTAGTTTGTCATAATCCTTCCATTAATTGGTCTAGTAATTCTATCCTCTCCTGGAACGTCTCTTGTCATGTGAAATGTTTAATGTCTGCTATCCCTCCTGTTTCCTCTGTCTCTTCTTCACAGGAGGAGCCTGGTGATTTGACAGGGGTGCCGGAGGAATATCACGATCTGCGCACGGTGTTCAGTCGGTCCAGGGCCACCTCTCTTCCTCCACACCGGTCGTATGATTGTAGTATTGATCTCCTTCCGGGAACCACCCCCCCCCGGGGTAGACTATACTCTCTGTCGGCTCCCGAACGTAAGGCTCTCGAAGATTATTTGTCTGTAGCTCTTGACGCCGGTACCATAGTCCCCTCCTCCTCTCCCGCCGGAGCGGGGTTTTTTTTTGTCAAGAAGAAGGACGGGTCTCTGCGCCCCTGCATAGATTATCGAGGGCTGAATGACATAACAGTGAAGAATCGTTATCCGCTTCCTCTTATGTCTTCAGCCTTCGAGATCCTGCAGGGAGCCAGGTTTTTCACTAAGTTGGACCTTCGTAACGCTTACCATCTCGTGCGCATCAGGGAGGGGGACGAGTGGAAGACGGCGTTTAACACTCCGTTAGGGCACTTTGAATACCGGGTTCTTCCTTTCGGCCTCGCTAACGCTCCAGCTGTCTTTCAGGCATTAGTCAATGATGTCCTGAGAGACATGCTGAACATCTTTGTTTTCGTCTACCTTGACGATATCCTGATTTTTTCACCGTCACTCCAGATTCATGTTCAGCACGTTCGACGTGTCCTCCAGCGCCTTTTAGAGAATTGTCTTTTTGTGAAGGCTGAGAAGTGCACTTTTCATGCCTCCTCCGTCACATTTCTCGGTTCTGTTATTTCCGCTGAAGGCATTAAGATGGATCCCGCTAAGGTCCAAGCTGTCATTGATTGGCCCGTCCCTAAGTCACGCGTCGAGCTGCAGCGCTTTCTCGGCTTCGCGAACTTCTATCGTCGTTTCATCCGTAATTTCGGTCAGGTGGCAGCTCCTCTCACAGCCCTTACTTCTGTCAAGACGTGCTTTAAGTGGTCCGTTTCCGCCCAGGGAGCTTTTGATCTCCTCAAGAATCGTTTTACATCCGCTCCTATCCTTGTTACACCTGACGTCTCTAGACAGTTCGTTGTCGAGGTTGACGCGTCAGAGGTGGGCGTGGGAGCCATTCTTTCTCAGCGCTCCCTCTCTGACGACAAGGTCCACCCATGCGCGTATTTTTCTCATCGCCTGTCGCCGTCGGAACGTAACTATGATGTGGGTAACCGCGAACTGCTCGCCATCCGGTTAGCCCTAGGCGAATGGCGACAGTGGTTGGAGGGGGCGACCGTTCCTTTTGTCGTTTGGACTGACCATAGGAACCTTGAGTACATCCGTTCTGCCAAACGACTTAATGCGCGTCAGGCGCGTTGGGCGCTGTTTTTCGCTCGTTTCGAGTTCGTGATTTCTTATCGTCCGGGCTCTAAGAACACCAAGCCTGATGCTTTGTCTCGTCTCTTCAGTTCTTCAGTAGCCTCCACTGACCCCGAGGGGATTCTCCCTGAGGGGCGTGTTGTCGGGTTGACTGTCTGGGGAATTGAGAGGCAGGTAAAACAAGCGCTCACTCACACTCCGTCGCCGCGCGCTTGTCCTAGGAACCTTCTTTTCGTTCCCGTTCCTACTCGTCTGGCCGTTCTTCAGTGGGCTCACTCTGCCAAGTTAGCCGGCCACCCTGGCGTTCGGGGTACGCTTGCTTCCATTCGCCAGCGTTTTTGGTGGCCCACCCGGGAGCATGACACGCGTCGTTTCGTGGCTGCTTGTTCGGTCTGCGCACAGACTAAGTCCGGTAACTCTCCTCCTGCCGGCCGTCTCAGGCCGCTTCCTATTCCCTCTCGACCGTGGTCCCACATCGCCTTAGATTTTGTCACCGGACTGCCTTCGTCAGCGGGGAAGACTGTTATTCTTACGGTTGTCGATAGGTTCTCTAAGGCGGCTCATTTCATTCCCCTTGCTAAGCTTCCTTCTGCTAAAGAGACGGCACAAATCATCATCGAGAACGTTTTCAGAATTCATGGCCTTCCGTCAGACGTCGTTTCGGACAGAGGTCCGCAATTCACGTCTCAATTTTGGAGGGAGTTTTGCCGTTTGATTGGGGCTTCCGTCAGTCTCTCTTCCGGCTTTCACCCCCAGTCTAACGGTCAAGCAGAACGGGCCAATCAGACTATTGGTCGCATCTTACGCAGTCTTTCTTTTCGCAACCCTGCGTCTTGGTCAGAACAGCTCCCCTGGGCAGAATACGCCCACAACTCGCTTCCTTCGTCTGCGACCGGGCTATCTCCTTTTCAGAGTAGCCTCGGGTACCAGCCTCCGCTGTTCTCATCTCAGTTCGCCGAGTCCAGCGTCCCCTCCGCTCAGGCTTTTGTCCAACGTTGCGAGCGCACCTGGAAGAGGGTCAGGTCTGCACTTTGCCGTTATAGGGCGCAGACTGTGAGGGCTGCTAATAAGCGTAGAACTAAGAGTCCTAGATATTGTCGCGGTCAGAGAGTTTGGCTCTCCACTCAGAACCTTCGTCGCGTCCACCCGGTCTTCCATGTATCCTGTATTAAGCCCGTTCTTCGCGCCCCCGCTCGTCTTCCCCCCCCCCCCCCCATCCTTGTCGAGGGCGCACCCATCTACAGGGTCCGCAGGATTTTGGACATGCGTCCTCGGGGCCGTGGTCACCAGTACCTTGTCGATTGGGAGGGGTACGGTCCTGAGGAGAGGAGTTGGGTTCCCTCTCGGGACGTGCTGGACCGTGCGCTGATCGAGGATTTCCTCCGTTGCCGCCAGGTTTCCTCCTCGAGTGCGCCAGGAGGCGCTCGGTGAGTGGGGGGGTACTGTCATGTTGTGTCTTGTCTCTGTCCTTTCCCTTCACCCTGTCTCCCTCTGCTGGTCGTTGTTAGGTTACCTTTTCTCCCCCGCTTTCTCCCAGCTGTTCCTTGTCTCCTCTAACTACCCATTCACCCCGTTTCCCACCTGTTCCCTTTTTCCCTCTGATTAGGTCCCTATATCTCTCTCTGTTTCTGTTCCTGTCCTTGTCGGATTCTTGTTTGTGTTTGTGTTTCATGCCTGAGCCAGACTATCGTCATGTTTGCTGTAACCTTGTCCTGTCCTGTCGGAATCTGCCGGTCTATCTGAGCCTACCTATGTTTGGTTATTAAAGAAGCTCTGTTTAAGTTAGTTCGCTTTTGGGTCCTCATTCACTCACCATAACAGTGAGCCCTCTGTCAGTACATTCACACATCTGAATAGACAATCGGACAATTTATTTATTTTTATTATTATTATGTTTTCTTCTCGGGCCTCTATAACTATATCTATTGTTCTTATTTTTGTTGTTGTGTGATTTGGATTAATCCCCTCTACCACACGGAACCCCACTAATCTACTGACCGAACGCAAGAGGTGGCTAACAACAGACCTCCATCCTATGCTAGCTTGCTACCGATGGCCTGCCTAGCTGTCTAAATCGCCGTGACCCTCAACCAACCTCTCCACTCACTGGACCCTTTTGATCACTCGACTAAGCATGCCTCTCCTTAATGTCAATATGTCTTGTCCATTGCTGTTCTGGTTAGTGTTTATTGGCTTATTTCACTGTAGAGCCTCTAGTCCTGCTATACCTTATCCAACCTATTAGTTCCACCACCCACACATGCAATGACATCTCCTGGTTTCAATGATGTTTCTAGAGACAATATCTCTCTCTTCATCACTCAATACCTAGGTTTACCTCCACTGTATTCACATCCTACCATACCTTTGTCTGTACATTATACCTTGATGCTATTTTATCGCCCCCAGAAACCTCCTTTTACTCTCTGTTCCAGACTTTCTAGACGACCAATTCTTATTGCTTTTAGCCGCACCCTTATTCTACTCCTCCTATGTTCCTCTGGCGATGTAGAGGTGAATCCAGGCCCTGCAGTGCCTAGCTCCACTCCTATTCCCCAGGCGCTCTCTTTTGACGACTTCTGTAACCGTAATAGCCTTGGTTTCATGCATGTTAACATTAGAAGCCTCCTCCCTAAGTTTGTTCTATTCACTGCTTTAGCACACTCTGCCAACCCGGATGTTCTAGCTGTGTCTGAATCCTGGCTTAGGAAGACCACCAAAAATTCAGACATTTTAATTCCAAACTACAACATTTTCAGACAAGATAGAACTGCCAAAGGGGGCGGTGTTGCAATCTACTGCAAAGATAGCCTGCAGAGTTCTGTCCTACTATCCAGGTCTGTACCCAAACAATTTGAACTTCTACTTTTAAAAATCCACCTCTCTAAAAACAAGTCTCTCACCGTTGCCGCCTGCTATAGACCAACCTCTGCCCCCAGCTGTGCTCTGGACACCATATGTGAACTGATTGCCCCCCATCTATCTTCAGAGCTCGTGCTGCTAGGCGACCTAAACTGGAACATGCTTAACACCCCAGCCATCCTACAATCTAAACTTGATGCCCTAAATCTCACACAAATTATCAATGAACCTACCAGGTACCTCCCCAAAGCCTTAAACACGGGCACCCTCATAGATATCATCCTAACCAACTTCCCCTCTAAATACACCTCTGCTGTCTTCAACCAAGATCTCAGCGATCACTGCCTCATTGCCTGCATCCGTAATGGGTCAGCGGTCAAACGACCTCCTCTCATCACTGTAAAACGCTCCCTGAAACACTTCAGCGAGCAGGCCTTTCTAATCGACCTGGCCGGGGTATCCTGGAAGGATATTGACCTCATCCCGTCAGTAGAGGATGCCTGGATATTTTTTAAAAATGCCTTCCTAACCATCTTAAATAAACATGCCCCATTCAAGAAATTTAGAACCAGGAACAGATATAGCCCTTGGTTCTCCCCAGACCTGACTGCCCTTAACCAACACAAAAACATCCTATGGCGTTCTGCATTAGCATCGAACAGCCCCCGTGATATGCAGCTGTTCAGGGAAGCTAGAAACCATTATACACAGGCAGTTAGAAAAGCCAAGGCTAGCTTTTTCAAGCAGAAATTTGCTTCCTGCAACACTAACTCAAAAAAGTTCTGGGACACTGTAAAGTCCATGGAGAATAAGAACACCTCCTCCCAGCTGCCCACTGCACTGAAGATAGGAAACACTGTCACCACTGATAAATCCACCATAATTGAGAATTTCAAGAAGCATTTTTCTACAGCTGGCCATGCTTTCCACCTGGCTACTCCTACCCCTGTCAACAGCACTGCACCCCCAACAGCAACTCGCCCAAGCCTTCCCCATTTCTCCTTCTCCCAAATCCATTCAGCTGATGTTCTGAAAGAGCTGCAAAATCTGGACCCCTACAAATCAGCCGGGCTAGACAATCTGGACCCTTTCTTTCTAAAATTATCTGCCGAAATTGTTGCCACCCCTACTACTAGCCTGTTCAACCTCTCTTTCGTGTCGTCTGAGATTCCCAAAGATTGGAAAGCAGCTGCGGTCATCCCCCTCTTCAAAGGGGGGGGACACTCTTGACCCAAACTGCTACAGACCTATATCTATCCTACCATGCCTTTCTAAGGTCTTCGAAAGCCAAGTCAACAAACAGATTACCGACCATTTCGAATCTCACCATACCTTCTCTGCTATGCAATCTGGTTTCAGAGCTGGTCATGGGTGCACCTCAGCCACGCTCAAGGTCCTAAAAGATATCTTAACCGCCATCGATAAGAAACATTACTGTGCAGCCGTATTCATTGATCTGGCCAAGGCTTTCGACTCTGTCAATCACCACATCCTCATCGGCAGACTCAACAGCCTTGGTTTCTCAAATGATTGCCTCGCCTGATTCACCAACTACTTCTCTGATAGAGTTCAGTGTGTCAAATCGGAGGGTCTGTTGTCCGGACCTCTGGCAGTCTCTATGGGGGTGCCACAGGGTTCAATTATTGGACCGACTCTTTTCTCTGTATACATCAATGATGTCGCTCTTGCTGCTGGTGAGTCTCTGATCCACCTCTACGCAGACGACACCATTCTGTATACTTCTGGCTCTTCTTTGGACACTGTGTTAACAACCCTCCAGGCAAGCTTCAATGCCATACAACTCTCCTTCCGTGGCCTCCAATTGCTCTTAAATACAAGTAAAACTAAATGCATGCTCTTCAACCGATCGCTACCTGCACCTACCCGCCTGTCCAACATCACTACTCTGGACGGCTCTGACTTAGAATACGTGGACAACTACAAATACTTAGGTGTCTGGTTAGACTGTAAACTCTCCTTCCAGACCCATATCAAACATCTCCAATCCAAAGTTAAATCTAGAATTGGTTTCCTATTTCGCAACAAAGCATCCTTCACTCATGCTGCCAAACATACCCTTGTAAAACTGACCATCCTACCAATCCTCGACTTTGGCGATGTCATTTACAAAATAGCCTCCAATACCCTACTCAACAAATTGGATGCAGTCTATCACAGTGCAATCCGTTTTGTCACCAAAGCCCCATATACTACCCACCATTGCGACCTGTACGCTCTCGTTGGCTGGCCCTCGCTTCATACTCGACGCCAAACCCACTGGCTCCATGTCATCTACAAGACCCTGCTAGGTAAAGTCCCCCCTTATCTCAGCTCGCTGGTCACCATAGCATCTCCCACCTGTAGCACACGCTCCAGCAGGTATATCTCTCTAGTCACCCCCAAAACCAATTCTTTCTTTGGCCGCCTATCTTTCCAGTTCTCTGCTGCCAATGACTGGAACGAACTACAAAAATCTCTGAAACTGGAAACACTTATCTCCCTCACTAGCTTTAAGCACCAACTGTCAGAGCAGCTCACAGATTACTGCACCTGTACATAGCCCACCTATAATTTAGCCCAAACAACTACCTCTTTCCCAACTGTATTTAATTTATTTATTTATTTTGCTCCTTTGCACCCCATTATTTTTATTTCTACTTTGCACATTCTTCCATTGCAAAACTACCATTCCAGTGTTTTATTTGCTATATTGTATTTACCTTGCCACCATGGCCTTTTTGCCTTTACCTCCCTTCTCACCTCATTTGCTCACATTGTATATAGACTTGTTTATACTGTATTATTGACTGTATGTTTGTTTTACTCCATGTGTAACTCTGTGTCTTTGTATCTGTCGAACTGCTTTGCTTTATCTTGGCCAGGTCGCAATTGTAAATGAGAACTTGTTCTCAACTTGCCTACCTGGTTAAATAAAGGTAAAATAAATAAATAAATAAAATAAATAAAACATTGTAATGTCATAGGACTGTCTCAACTGTATACATTGAGTACCTAGATTCTGTACAAAATAAGTACAGTTGAATTTGGAAGTTTATATAAACTTAGGTTGGAGTCATTAAAACTTGTTTTTCAGCCACTCCAGACATTTCTTGTTAACAAACTATAGTTTTGGCAAGTCAGTTAGGACATCTACTTTGTGCTTGACACAATTAATTTTTCCAACAATTGTCCGCAGAGAGATTATTTCATTATAATTCACTGTATCACAATTCCAGTGGGTAAGAAGTTTACATACACTAAGTTGACTGTGCCTTTAATAAACAGCTTGGAAAATTCCAGAAAATTATGTCATAGCTTTAGATGCTACTGACAGGCTAATTTACATCATTTGAGTCAATTGGAGGTGTACCTGTGGATGTATTTCAAGTCCTACCTTCAAACACAGTGCCTCTTTGCTTGACATCATGGGAAAATCAAAAGATATCAGCCAAGACCTCAGAAAAAAAATGTGCACCTCCACAAGTCTGGTTCATCCTTGGGAGCAATTTCCAAACGCCTGAAGGTACCACGTTCATCTGAACAACACCATAGTACCCTCCAAGCTCGTCATCAAGCTCGAGACCCTGGGTCTCGACCCCGCCCTGTGCAACTGGTTACTGGACTTCCTGACGGGCCGCCCCCAGGTGGTGAGGGTAGGCAACAACATCTCCTCCCCGCTGATCCTCAACCCTGGGGCCCCACAAGGGTGCGTTCTGAGCCCTCTCCTGTACTCCCTGTTCACCCACGACTGCATGGCCATGCACGCCTCCAACTCAATCATCAAGTTTGCGGACGACACAACAGTGGTAGGCTTGATTACCAACAAAGGCGAGACGGCCTACAGGGAGGAGGTGAGGGCCCTCGGAGTGTGGTGTCAGGAAAATAACCTCACACTCAACGTCAACAAAACTAAGGAGATGATTGTGGACTTCAGGAAACAGCAGAGGGAACACCCCCCTATCCACATCGATGGAACAGTAGTGGAGAGGGTAGCAAGTTTTAAGTTCCTCGGCATACACATCACAGACAAACTGAATTGGTCCACTCACACAGACAGCATTGTGAAGAAGGCGCAGCAGCGCCTCTTCAACCTCAGGAGGCTGAAGAAATTCGGCTTGTCACCAAAAACACTCACAAACTTCTACAGATGCACAATCGAGAGCATCCTGGCGGGCTGTATCACCGCCTGGTACGGCAACTGCTCCGCCCTCAACCGTAAGGCTCTCCAGAGGGTAGTGAGGTCTGCACAACGCATCACCGGGGGCAAACTACCTGCCCTCCAGGACACCTACACCACCCGATGTCACAGGAAGGCCATAAAGATCATCAAGGACATCAACCACCCGAGCCACTGCCTGTTCACCCCGCTATCATCCAAAAGGCAAGGTCAGTACAGGTGCATCAAAGCTGGGACCGAGAGACTGAAAAATAGCTTCTATCTCAAGGCCATCAGACTGTTAAACAGCCACCACTAACATTGAGTGGCTGCTGCCAACACACTGACACCGACTCAACTCCAGCCACTTTAATAATGGGAATTGATGGGAAATGATGTAAATATATCACTAGCCACTTTAAACAATGCTACCTTATATAATGTTACTTACCCTACATTATTCATCTCATATGCATATGTATATACTGTACTCTATACCATCGACTGTATCCTTATGTAATACATGTATCACTAGCCACTTTAACTATGCCACTTTGTTTACATACTCATCTCATATGTATATACTGTACTCGATACCATCTACTGTATCTTGCCTATGCTGCTCTGTACCATCACTCATTCATATATCCTTATGTACATATTCTTTATCCCCTTACACTGTGTACAAGACAGTAGTTTTGGAATTGTTAGTTAGATTACTTGTTGGTTATTACTGCATTGTCGGAACTAGAAGCACAAGCATTTCGCTACACTCACTGTCAGGATTTGGCCAGGGTTGTTCCGGTTTTTGGTCACTAGATGCCCCCATTGTGCTTTTTGACCTTTTGTTTTCCCTTGATCCCCATTATTATTTGCACCTGTGCCTCGTTTCCCCTGATTGTATTTAAACCCTTAGTTTTCCTCAGTTCTTTGCTCTGTGTTTGTATGTTAGCACCCAGCCCTAGTATTCTGTGAACTCTTGTTGATCCCGGTGGACTCTCTTGTGGAATTCTGTTTTTGTTCTTGTTTATTTATTTTTGAGTATATTTTGAGGCTTTTTATGCTATTCCTACCACCTTGTGGATTTACCTTTTTTGTCTTGGAGGATTACCTTTGTTCTTGTGGAATTCCTTTTGAGGTTGTGGAGTTACATGTTTTCCTGAAGGACTTCTCTTTTTACTTCATTAAATACACCGTCTCAAGTACTGCTGTGTCTGCCTCATCTTCTGGGTTCTGCCGACTATTCGTGGCTCAGTAGGTTAAGTGACTGTTTCTCACTCCGGAGACCCGGGTTCGTAACCGGGCCCTGACACTCACATTAACATCTGCTAACCATGTGTATGTGACAAATAAAATTTGATTTGATTTTACAAAGAATAGTACAAAGGTATAAACACCATGGGACCACGAAGCAGTCATACCGCTCAGGAAGGAATTATGTCTCCTAGAGATGAACGTACTTTGGTGCAAAAAGTTTAAAACAATCCCAGAACAACAGCAAAGGACCTTGTGAAGATGCTGGAAGAAACAAGTACAAAAGTATCTATATCCACAGTAAAACGAGTCCTATATCGACATAACCTGAAAGTCCGCTCAGCAAGGAAGAAGCCACTGCTGCAAAACCGCCATAAAAAAAGCCAGACTACGGTTTGCAACTGCACATGGGGACAAAGATCGTACTTTTTGGAGAAATGTCCTCTGGTCTGATGAAACAAAAATATAATTGTTTGGCCATAATGAGCATAGTTATGTTTGGAGGAAAAAGGTAGAAGCTTGCAAGCCAAAGAAAACCATCCCAACCGTGAAGCACGTATAGTGGCAGCACTGTGTTGTGGGGCTGCTTTCCTGCAGGAGGGACTGGTGCACTTCACAAAATAGATAGCAGCATGAGGTAGGAACATTATGTGGATGTATTGAAGCAACATCTCAATTAATCATTCAGGAAGTTAAAGCTTGGTTGCAAAATGGGTCTTCCAAATGGACAATGACCCCAAGCATACTTCCAAAGTTGTGGCAAAATGACTTAAGGACAACAAATTCAAGGTATTGGAGTGGCCATCACAAAGCCCTGACCTCAATCCTATAGAAAATTTGTGGGCAGATCTGAAAAAGTCTGTGCGAGCAACGAGGCCTACAAACGTGACTGTTACAAAGCGTTATAAATATTCACTTACTTTGGTGATCTTCATCAGAATGCACTCCCAGGAATCCCAGTTACACAATAAATGTTTGTTTTGTTCGATAAAGTCCATCATTTATGTCCAAATACCGCCTTTTTGTTCCCATGTTTAGTTCACAAATCCAAATTCAAGAGGCGTGGGCAAGTCCAGGCGAAAGATTAGACAAAAAGTCCAAAACGTTATATTACAGTTCGTAGAAACATGTCAAACAATGTATAGAATCAATCTTTAGGATGTTTTTATCATAAATCTTCAATAATTTTCCAACCGGACAATGCCTTTGTCTTTAGAAATGAAAAGGAACAGAGCTCGCTCTCACGGCCGCGCATTATTTATCTCATGGCCTTCTGTCAGACCCCTGACTCAAACAGCTCTTATTCGCCCCCCCTTCACAGTAGAAGCCTGAAACAAGGTTCTAATGACTGTTGACATCTAGTGGAGTCCGTAGGAAGTGCAATATAACCCCATTTACATTGTATCTTGGAAAGGCAGTGAGTTGAAAAACTACAAACCTCAGATTTCCCACTTCCTGGTTGGATTTTTCTCAGGTTTTCGCCTGCCATACGAGTTCAGTTATACTCAGACATCAAACAGTTTTAGAATCTTCAGAGTGTTCTCTATTCAAATCTACTAATAATATGCATATTTTAGCTTCTGGGCCTGAGTAGCAGGCAGTTTACTCTGGGCACGCTTTTCATCCGAATGTGAAAATGCTGCCCCTATCCCAAGCAGGATTTATAGCATGTATCCACAATAAGTGTCCCTTTTTCTATATCTCTCTTTTCCCTACCCCCTCTCCATATGTGTAACAAGCCATCATATCTAGTCAGTCTACTAGGGAACTTTGTCTCATGTAAGTGTGTATGTGTATTATTGTGGGAAGCTTGTGGAAGGCTACCCGAAACGTTTGAACCAAGTTAAACAATTTAAAGGCAATGCTACCAAATACTAATTGAGCGTATGTAAACTTCCGACCCACTGGGAATGTGATGAAGGAAAAAAAAGCTAAAATAAATCATTCTCTGACCTATTATTCTTACATTTCACATTCTTAAAATACAGTAGTGATCTTATCTGATCTACGAAAGGGAATTTTTACTAGGATTAAATGTCAGGAATTGTGAAAAACAGAGTTTAAATGTATTTGGCTAAGGTGTATGTAAACTTCCGACTTCAACTGTATTTTTCACAACATAACCCTGTTTTAGTGTGGTATTTACATGACACCTAGATAATTTTTTAAAAGCCACTGGTGTCTAGACACTCAATATGAAGTCTAGCCAGTGGAAGACAGACGGGGTGGACAAGTGGAGGAGGTTTGATTGTGGCCTTTATTGAGAAACCCAGTTGTGGAAGCATCAACTGTCAGAGGAGCAGACCCTTCATTAGCAGTCCAGCTGGAATGTTGCAGGGCTCTCCGAAAAGTCTAGAGTGCTGCCGGAAAACGATCTAATCTTAAAGCAGGAATGATGAGCCTCCCGGGTGGCGCAGTGGTCTAGGGCACTGTATCACAGTGCTAGCTGGGCCACCAGGCTCTGTCACAGCCAGCTGGAGGTCCGTGAGGTGACGCCTAGCGTCATCTGGGTTATGGAGGGTTTGGCCGGTAGGGAGATACTTGTTTCATTGTGCACTAGCGACTCCTGTGGCAGGCCGGGCGCAGTGCACGCTAAACAGGTGCACGGTGTTTTGTCAAACAACACCGTGCACACAGGTGCACAATTTGTCCAATGTGTTGGACAAAACACTGTGCACCTGTTCAGCGTGCACTGCGCCCGGCTTCCGGTTTGGATACGCGCTGTGTTAAGAAGCAGTGCGGCTTGTTTGGGTTGTGTTTTGGAGGACGCATGGCTTTCGACCTTTGTCTCTCCCGAGCCCATACGGGAGTAGTAGCAATGAGACAAGATAGTAACTACTAACAATTGAATACCATGAAATTGGGGAGAAAAGGGGGTAAAATTAAAAAATATATTTATTTATTTTTATAGCAGGAATGATGGGGAGGGAGAGAATAATAGAAGATTTGGAAAAGATTTAGGCTGGGAAAAGATTAGAAACCCATATCTGTCTTATCACAGTTCCTCCACACTGGGGAGTTGAATAAAGCAGCTGTCAAATTTTTAAAACATACAAAAGCAGTAATCCTACAGTAAACAGAATGTCAGGTTTTAAAACAGAAAAAGAGGGGGGGGGGAATAAGAAAAACACAGCAAAGAATCTATCAGCTGCGACACAGCCTGCTAGTGGAGAGAGAACTCTCTGGGAGGAAGAGACTGTTGAGGTCTGGGCCTGACTGCCAACACTGGCAGGAGCATGGGGGCCTCATTGGGAGTGGGCGAAAGTGAGAGGCAACGAAGACGCTGACAAAGCCTCTTGGAAGCATCACATTTGGAGAGTTGTGGTGTGACATCTTGAGAGGCAGAAGGGGACATGGCCAGGGAAGGAGTGGGTTTACATGTACCGCAGACCGGAGATTAGGCCGGAGTTAACCCCCCACTGGGGCCTACAAATAGCTGGTGTCTGCGTCTTCTGCTGGAAGTGAACAAACATTTGTTATTTCTGTGACACATTTCTGGTTGGTTTGAAAGTTTCACACTTAGAATTTTTATATGACACTCACAATATATATCAGTCAAAAGTATACCATATATACCAGTCAACAGTTTGGAAACACGTACTCATTCCAGGGTTTTCTTTTTTTTGTACTATTTTCTACATTGCATTAGTGAAGACATAAAAACTATTAAATAACACATATGGAATCATGTAGTAACCAAAAAAGTGTTAAACAAATAAAAATAGGTTATATTTTAGATTCTTCAAAGTAGCCACCCTTTGACTTGATGACAGCTATCCACACTATTGTCATTCTCTCATCCAGATTCATGTAGTGCATTTCAGGTGTGCCTTGTAAAAAGTTAATTTGTGGAATTTCTTTCCTTCTGAATGTGAAAAGATTTGCTTGGGTCAAGAAAAACTAGCAATGGACATTAGACCGGTGGAAATGTGTCCTTTGGTCTGGAGTCCAAATTGGAGATTTTGGGTTCCAACCGCTGTGTCTCTGTGAGAAGCAGGGTAGGTGAACGGATGATCTCTGCATGTGTGTTTCCCACTGTGAAGCATGGAGGAGGAGGTGTGATAGTGTGGGTGTGCTTAGCTGGTGACACTGTCAGTGATTTATTTAGAATTCAAGGCACCACCATGGCTACCACAGCACTCTGCAGTGATACACAATCATATTTGGTTTGCGCTTAGTAGGACTATCATTAGTTTTAAACAGGACAATGACCGAAAACACACCTCCAGACTGTGTGAGGGCTATTTGGCCAAGGAGAGTGATGGTTCATGTGCAAGGTATGTGATTAATGTGAGAATAGTTATAGTGTGTATCCACGATTAATGTCCCTTTTTCTCTCTCTCTTTTCCCCACCCCCTCTGCATATTTGTAACAAGCCATCATATCTTGTCAGTCCACTAGGGAACTTTGTCTCATGTAAGTGTGTATCTGTATTCTGTGTTATTTTTTAGTTAGTTAAAAAAAATATTAAACCGATTTGTGTAGTACTGAATAAGGCTCAAGGTTGGGGTTCTTGCAGATCCAAGAAGGTTGTGACCATTCAGATTATGAGACTGATATGAGGTAATGATTAATATGTGACTGTTATCGATATATAACTTATATCTTACTAGAGTTTCATTTGGGAGATGGTAACTCATTAAACAACTTCTTTCGTGGTGCCCCAAATCCTAATGAGTTAATTGTAACATGATTTATTTAAATTGGGTAACAATTAAACATAGTTAGTGGGTTAAATAAATAACAGTCATCAGATTAATGAAAGTCAAGTCACAATAACAGATATATATATATACACACACTGTATATGCCCCAATAATTTAATGAATAATACTGTCCAATAATTTATACTTATTCAATCATGAATAACATTGTCAGGTCATTGTTGTCAGGTTGTTATTCATTCCCATAATTAATTTCAACATCGAAAATGGTTAACTGGAAATATATATATATCCAAAGTGTCAACCAAGTCCTAATCAGGCAATCCACTGGCTTAAACAAACCATGAAGACAGAAACACTTCCAAAGGCTGAAAAAGGAGTGTAACATTTAAATTGCTCTTGGGATCAAATCTGCTGTGTGGACTCAACCACCATCTCTGTATTAAGAAAAAAAGCACACTCCATTCTTCCACTCCTTCTTTTATATCTTGCTGACCAGCAAGCCCACTAATCAAGCTTGGCGTTCCAAAGGCATGAGCAGAACTGTTGAACTGTTTAGTCCCCGTACGCATGCAGAATATTAAGATCCGGTCAGAGGCAGTAACCTCTAGCCTACGCAGTTCTCTAAATATGCACTTCACCAGACAAACTGAGTAGAGAAATCTCCCACAATCAAATCATTCTAAAAACGTTTTGTGCTGCAGAAATGCAAGACACATACATAAAAACAGGAATGTGCTCTGGCTTTGAACACACCCTGCAGGATGAATCCTCTAGCTAGTTGTATACAGTATTTCTGAACAGGTCATTTATATATGCATATTCAGCTCTGTTTTTGATACCCCGCCTCCACCGTTGGCCGCCTACTTGAAACAATGCAGTTCTGCTTGGAATGCATCCCACACAGGCCCTCCTTCAGGTCCTTCAGGGCATCATCAGCGGAGGTTGATGTCTGATGAGGAATGAGAGAGGGGTAGAAAGAATGAGAGCGAGAGAGAAAGAGAGAGAGAGACTACCCACAGAAATGTTGGCAGATCCTGATGGAGTCAATATTTTCATCAGTCTTTTGATTTGACAAACTAGTTCCAGGGCTCTAGTTCTGAAGCCCACACCACCCCTCCAACCCCTGATCACTATGGAACTTGTATGACCTGACTAGACTGAGATGAATCCATTTACTGTACCTAGTCCCACTCTCTGTTAATGTCCCAGCCTAATATATACATTTACAGCATCATTACATTTTCTTGGTGTGTTCAATGTTCAATATGTTAAAAATACCTCAATTGTGTTTACTCCTCGTAACTCGCTGTGCTGTGACTCTGTGTCCTGTGACTGTGAGAAGTTGATTGGCCACCACTGAGTTTAAACTTAATTGCGTTATAAGTCATGCCTGGCACAGAGCTTTCATCCCCTCCTCGGGCTGGTGCACTTGGCTGGAACCCTGCTCCTTGAGTGCAGATCAGGGATTTGAAGAGTAGGACTGGATTTAGCCCTTTTGGTTCCTGAGAACCATCTGGCCAGATTTGAGGCACTTTCTCCCTCTCTTATGTTAATTTTAATACTCCTAACTCCCTCCACATCACAATCTTCCAACGCAAAATGTTTAATGGGCAGAGAGCTTCAGAGCTCATAAATTAATTGTGGCATGCTGAACTAATAAAGAGAGTCAATCTGTTTTGTAAATCCCGCTTGTGCTATTTTTAAATGAAAGGAGAACGACAGTGAAAGGAGAGAAAAAAAAGATTGCCTCCATTGCCGGAAGCTTCTCAGAAATGCTTTTTTTCTCCTCCAAGCTTATGGGGTATATCATATTAGATATGTCTCTTCCATACAGTGTTATTGTGCTGGGAGTCTTTTCCAGGCCCAAATCCCAGAAAAGCCTGTAATAATCTGTCAACTGAGGGAGATTCCCCCACAGACAAGGGGTCCTAATCCACCCAGATCAATAACACACTCAGGCTGACTTCTCAGCCCCATTCATGCCACTGTCCGCTCAGTGACAGCAGGCCCTTTGTATCTGGTGTCTCCCCTGCCATGGATCCAATTCCCCCGATCCCCCGCGGTCCCCCTGGGCCCTCTGGAGGTTAATGACTGGAATAATGGAGCCATATTAAGGTCAATATCTGACCTCCGGATCAGGCTCAATGAGAGCAACTGGAGAGCTAGCACACCAGGGCCAATAAAGCAGTGCTAGAACCTAATTGCCCCTTTATGGATACAGACAATCCAATTATCCTTCCTGGTTGATCAAACAGCCTGTCTACTGTTGGCTCCGCTTGTCAAAACAGAGGATATTCCACATCGTAAAGAGCTTCTGAATAGAAGGCTTAATTTTCATCTGCAAAGAGGGCCTGGTGCATTCCATATCGTTCTACTTATGAGAGTCACCGGACTGATACTATTGCATCAGGCTGAAACAAGAAACAAAGCAGGTGGAAGTGGCTGTGACAAGCCTGGGTCTTTATTTCCCCCAGCTCTGGAGCCCAGCCCTGGTGAAGCTCCGGTGAACTCTGGATGAAGAATGGCGACAGAGGCTGAGACGTCAGAGGGAGAGCTGGAGCTGCTTTGTTAGTGTGGCTTATGTGGCTGATGCTTCCTCATATAATAGGATCATCTAGTCAATAGTCAATCATCTGTAACAAGACTGGCTCATTGGTATTGGAGTCTCTAAGGTGGGTTCCTCTAGGGACCTAAAACCTTAAAATGGTTCCACTGAGGGTTAATGAGCAAGGGAGGTAAGAAGGCAGATACCACTAACCTTGTAATTGCTGTAACGGACACCTGTAAATTATACTGTAATTTGGGGGTATTATCAACAATAACATACTCTGAAATGTTTTACTGCAGCATTCTCTAAATGATGGTGCATTGTGGGAAAATGTTGCGGCCGGGGAAATAATTGCTGTATTTCAAATATCACTGTAATTCCACCCCACAGAATACAGTACCGTATCATATCTTTGGAGCAACAAAAAACATTTGACCACTAGTGGGGGCATGATATTGTTGTTTCTGGATCATTAACATATTTTGAGGCATGCTTTGTAAGAGGCTATATTTGTTGCACCCTTGAGTGAGAATGCTGAACTAATTAAATTCATATGTGGTTATAGTGCCCCATCAGTTAGTATAGGACACATATTGGAGTAGCAGCAAGTCTTAAACCTTAAATGGTTGAGCATTTTGCCATGTCCTTTTGGTCTGTTTTGCCCTGTAGTCGCTGCCAGTTTGGAAGCCTTTGTTAAAGCCTCTAGAAGTGCAAGTGATTTAAAGCACCAAATAGTCCTTAATGTACTGTAATGTGTAAACACTTTACCTAGCAGCCAACCTGCTTGCACCACTCCTTTGCAATTACAGTAAAATTGTACGGTATTATACTGTGTACCCCGGTAATTGATTTGATACTGTATTTATATTACAATAGGTGTGCTATAATATGAAATACACAATTTTACTTGCCACCGAGCTGCCTGTAAGCTACTGTCAAATTCACAGTAACCCCTTTACAGAGCATGACCTAATGTTCCTCTAACATTGTAATTACAGTTTATGAGAGAATACATTATGTATTTATGAACAGGCAGTGCATAAGTATGCTATTTCCACAGCAGATCATATAGGGCTTGGTACAGACAGCTGAGCTTAAAGGTATCCCAATATTTGAAGACTTGCCAAAACCTTGCCATCAGAGATTGTAGCAGAACTTTATGAGAAGTTGAAAGCTGACTGTTGACATAAATTGACCTTTATAAACCACTTGTTAGCAGCTCCCTCTTCTGTTAGGCCTGGGTAGACCCTCTCAGAATGAGAGCAAGACAAAGCCTACCATATGATTGTACATGTGAGAGCCTGTGATACTCCCGAGCATTACCCTACATCACTGCAGATGCATCAGCCCTCAGACCTCAGACTAGCTATATCATCTCAGTAATGATGTGTGAGTGGGAGGATTTTGTTTGAGTGCACTGTTTACGAGAGACAACCTGCCATCACAAACACTAACATGTTTCACAGGTCACTGGGGCTGTTCAGCACAATTAGCCATGAAGATAAAAATACACACAATAAAAGGAAAAAATTCACACAAAAAAAACACTCAGTGCCACAGCTGGTGCATTGGACTGACAGCGACAATTTCAGGAAGTTAACTTTTCATTTCGCTGACAGACCAAAACATTTTGAGTCTAGTTGGGGTTAAGGTCAATGGTACTTCTAGATAATAGAGTTTTGTTGCATTTAGTTTCATTTGTGGACAAAAAAACTAATTGAAATCAACAAACAAACCTCTTTACAGTAAGTGGTCCCTATATTGCTAAATCAACAATTTCAAAAGTGGGCTTTGGTTGCAAAGGGAGATGGTATAAATAAAATGTACTTTCACTTTATGATGTACTGAATCATTTTACTGATACATAGCAATAGTTACACTGAACAAAAATATAAACGCAACATATAAAATATTGTTTCATGAGCTGAAATAAAAAAAATCCCAGAAATGTTCCATCGCAAATTTTGTGCGGAAATATATTTACATCACTGTTAGTGAGCATTTCTCCTTTGCAAAGATAATCCATCCACCTGAGGTGTGGCACATTAAGAAGCAAATTAAACAGCATGATCATTACACAGGTAAACTTTGTGCTGGGGGCAATAAATGCAACTCTAAAATGTGCAGTTTTATCGCAAATAATGCCACAGATTACTCACGTTTTGAGGGAGCGTGCAATTGGCATACTGACTGCAGGAATGTCCACCAAAGCTGATCCCAGAGAATTGAATGTTCATTTCTCTACCATAAGCCGCCTCCAACGTTGTTTTAGAGAAATTGGCAGTACTTCCAAAAGGCCTCACAATCGCAGACCACGTGTAACCACACCAGTCCAGGACCTCTACATCTGGCTTCTTCACCTCCGAGATCATCTGAGACCAGCCACCCGGACAGCTGATGAAACTGTGGGTTCGCACATTCGAAGAATTTCTGCACAAACTGTCAGGAACTGTCTCAGGGAAGCTCATCTGTGAGCTCACCGTTCTCACCAGGGTCTTGACCAACTTTAGTGGGCAAATGCTGTCCTTCGATGGAGAAGTGTGCTCTGGAGAATTGTGAGTTTAACAGATTAATCCTGTTTTCAACTGTACCGGGCAGATGGCAGACAACGTGTATGGTGTTGTTTGGGCTAGCAGTTTGTTGATGTCAATGTTGTGAACAGAGTGCCCTATGGTGGCGGTCAGTGGTGTAAAGTACTTATTTAAAAATACCATAAAGTATTACTTAAGTAGTTTTTTGTGGTATCTGTACTTTACATTTATATTTTTAACAACTTTCACTTTACTACATTCCTAAAGAAAATTATGTTATTTTTGCTCCATACATTATCCCTGACACCCAAAAGTACTCGTTACATTTTGAATGCTTAGCAGGACAGAAAACGGTCCAATTCACACACTTATCAAGAGAACAATCCCTGTCATCCCTACTGCCTCTGATCTGATTGTCACGACTTCCGCCGAAGTTGGTTCCTCTCCTTGTTCGGCGGTCGGTGTCGACGGTCTTCTAGCCATCATTGATCCACTTTTAATTTTCCATTTGTTTTGTCTTCCCACACACCTGGTTTAAATTCTGTCATTACTTGTTGCGTATTTAACCCTCTGTTCCCCCCATGTCCTTGTCCGGAATTGTTTATTGTAAGTGCACATTATTGTCTGGTGTGCGACGGGTTTTGTACCCATTGTAGCGATTGTTTTGTTTACAGTGATTTTATTATTAAACTGAGCTGTTGTTACACAGTTTTTTTGCTCTCCTGCGTCTGACTTCTCTGCCACCAGTACGCATCCCGTACACTGGTAGGACTCACTAAACACAAATGCTTAATTTGCAAATTATGTCTGAGTGTTGGAATCTGCCCCTGGCTATTCATAAATTTAAAAAACAAGACAATTGTGCAGTCTGGCTTGCTTAATATAAGGCATTTTAAATGTCTTCTTACTTTCTTTACTTTTGATACTTTAAGTACATTTAAAACCAAATACTTTTACTCAAGTAGTATTTTACTGGTTGACTTTTACTTGAGTCATTTTCTATTAAGGTATTTTTACTTTTACTCAAGTATGACAATTGGGTAATTTTTCCACTACTGCCTGTAAGTTGCCATGGATAAAAGCTCCTGTAAGTTGCTCTGCTAAATGACTAAAATGTAGATGTTTGCAAATTATGAAATTTCATGACATCTTAACGCCTTGGGATGGTCTCACTCTTCAGTACATGCTAGAATGAAGTGAAACCAAACAACACAGGTCAAATTTACTTTGCGATATTGCCTCACTGACTTAGATAGGTCATGCACCACACAGAAGTTGAGCGTAGACCTGAATGATGACACAGTGACCTCTTTGATTCTCATTTAAACTAATGTACTGACCAGCTCCATTTAGTCCGACATGCTCAGGAGAAAACACATCTGTGGATCAACAAAAAGGTAGCAATTTCTCACAAAACAATACTGCAATTGTTGATAAAAGTAATGATTTTTTTCCTCTTAATTGTTGCCATTAAACTGTGCAAGGGCCCTATGTGATCAATCTGTACCCCACTGGGACCCCTCACCATGGGACACAGAGCCAACCTCAGCCTCATGACCAGGAAGTGCCGGCAAGCCCTGTGTTAGCCAATTGTCTTCAGACAGTAGTCCACGCAGAAGAAATTGGTAAGAGTGCATGCTAAAATCTATACATTGCAATTACTCAAAAACACTAGCCAACTGCCCAAAGTGAGGTCCATAAGATTAATAAATAAAATAAAATAACCAGATGTGGTTGTTAAGAAAATAATTGCAAATTTTCACAAATTAAATCCAGCAGACATTTGCCCTGACATTCAAAGCTGTGTAATGTGTTAAAGGGGAGAGAGGCTACATTTACGATAATATCTGAATTGCAGCAGATAAAATATACTGCTTATTCAGACGTGTTTTAATGCACAATGGTCACATTATCCTTCTTTTTTTGCTGTCGAGTAAATTAGGTTAACAAGAGTCTTTTTTTTGCATTGCAATCCTGTCTGTCATCCATCACACTGGCTGATCCCCACCTCTGTAACCACCAGACTGTGTGATTCTGGGTGTTAATTGTCTGCTCTAATTAAAAGATAATGGTTAGTATCCAATGGTGTCAATGAGCGCATGCAAGTGCACACCTTAATCAGGAGCTAATGACTGTGATTCACTGGGAGACATTAACAGCTATTTATAGCCCGCTCTATATATTCTGGGAGCTAACTGTCTATTAGTGAGCTAAACGTGTGCTTCTTCTGATAGCTGATACATATCTGCACATAAACTCACAAGGACACACACATTTGGCGAAATACAAATCACTCAAAACACTATACTTTGCTTTTTCATATACAACAGTTGCACTGCTTTCTGCTTCTTCTGAATTCAAATAAGAAGACAGACAAAAGGTAGTCCCTTGTACCAAATGCTCCCTTCATATGTGCAGCATTCATTCTTTATTTCAGGAGCCATTAGTTCTGCTATCCCAGTGTGCAAAAGTGTGAGCTGTCTGTTTCTTTGAAAGTGCTGTCTAATTGACTGTGCAGCATGCCACCTCCCACATGCTTGCCCTGCTTCACAGAGCTGCCAGTCATGGTAACCTGTTCACCAGTTCATACCAGCAGCACTGTCTGGCGGACTTCACTCCCCAACCAACTCCAATGAGGTTAAATATACACCTGTTATTTTTCCCAAACTTTGTCTTCCCTCCATTTCAATAAAATATGCAAATCAATAAACAACTTGCCCACCGGGAAATAAGAAAGAATTGTATTTAATATAATGCCCCACTGGGCACACACTGGTTGAATCAACATTGTTTCCATGTCATTTCAATGAAATTATGTTGAACCAATGTGGAAAAGATGTTGAATTGACACCTGTGCTCAGTGGGACAGCAACCCACTTCCTACAGTAGAAGGGGGGATGTTTCAGCAGAGGACTGAGCTACTTTGCTCTCAAAGTTTGGTAGGAGACATAATTTCCATGGCTAGGAGGGGAGGCCATTATCTGAAGGCCGCCTTTCCGTTTTTGACATTGTCAGTTGAACTTTGCCGGAGAACAGGAAATTGCTTGAAAATGTCACCTGTTCCTCAGCTCTGTGTCTCGAATCAAAAACTTGGACATTGGCCTGGCGCTATTTCAGACCTGTCAGGGACATCAAGACTCGCCAAAGCTTTCAATAAGCCATCACACCATTTCACCCAGAGGCTGCTTTGCTCTTTTCTGTTTCTTTGATAACTCTGTCAGTCAGTAAGACATATTTCATACACCTGTCCCTAAGGGATCACACAGGAGAAAGGGTCAGTGGAAACAACGTCTCGTTTCGAAGGAGGAAGTAGCATTATATTAATTATCTCAAGAGACAGGAGAGAGACTGACCTCAGGTTAATATCTGTACTAATGTTATTCTGAATGATGCGTATTGTTTATCTAAAGAGATTAACTGTACTGTATATGATATTGCAAAGCATATGGCAAGTTGGATTAACATGTCAACATGTCTATTTATAATTTGATTATCATTATTAATATCGCTGAAACTATAGCTTTTAAGTTACCGCTGTACAGAGCAGAGCAGATGGATGGGTATGCGTCACTGAATGAAATAATAACCTGGGGAAATTATACTCCATAATCTCCTGGAACATGATGCAGTTCAAGACCTTACAGGATTTTACTGCCAATAATAATTTTAAGAGGGAAGATACAACAGGATATGCAACCCAGTCTTGCTGAGAGAAAAATGGTATTGCATCAGCCATGTTAGAACATTCTTACAAGGCCATTAACTTCCACTGAGGCCACATTAAGTCAGCTGACAAATGATTTGGATTTAAACAAGAAATCAATGTTTCATTATGATCATTTCATAATTGAATTTATTTTCAATTACTTGTTATCTTATCTCTAATTATAAACTGGGTGGGTTGAGCCCTGAATACTGACTGGCTGAAAGCCATGGTATATGAGACCGTATACCACAGGTATGTTCTAATTACGTTTTTAAGCAGTTTATAATAGCACTAAGGCACCTCGGGGGTTTGCGGTATATGGCTAATATACCATGGCTAAGGGCTGTATTCAGGCACTCCGTGATGCGTTCTGCCTAAGAACAGTCGTTAGCCGTGGTACAGTGCATTCACACCCCTTGACTTTTTCCACATTTTCTTACGTGACAGCCTTATTCTAAAATGAGCAATCTGGAGCAGGTTTTCATCAAGGATCTCTCTGTACTTTGCTCCATTCATCTTTCCCTCGATCCTGACTAGTCTCCCAGTCCCTGCCGCTGAAAAACATCCCCACAGCATGATGCTGCCACCACCGTGCTTCACCATAGGGATGGTGCCAGGTCTCCTCCAGACGTGATGCTTGGCATTCAGGTCAAAGAGTTCAGTCTTGGTTTCATCAGAACAGAAAATCTTGTTTCTCATGGTCTGAGAGTCTTTAGGTGCCTTTTGGCAAACTCCAAGCTGGGGGTCATGTGCCTTTTACTGAGGAGTGGCTTCCATCTGGCCGTTCTACCATAAAGACCTGATTGGTGGAGTTGCTGCAGAGATGGTTGTCCTTCTGGAAGGTTTTCCCATCTCCACAGAGGAATTCTAGAGCTCTGTTAGAGTGACCATCAGGTTCTTGGTCAACTCCCTCCCCAAGGCCCTTTCCTCCGATTGCTCAATTTGGCCGTGCAGCCAGCTTTAGGAAGAGTCTTGGTGGTTCCAAACTTCTTCCATTTAAGAACGATGGAGGCCACTGTGTTCTTGGGGACCTTAAAATCTGCAGAAATGTTTGGTACCCTTCCCCAGATTTGTGCCTTGACACAATCCTGTCTCGGAGCTCTAAGAACAATTCCTTTGACCTCATGGCTAGGTTTTTGCTCTGACATGCACTGTCAACTTTGTGACCTTAAAGTAGACGCATGTGTCTTTCCAAATAATGTCCAATCAATTGAATTTACCAGAGTTGGACTCCAATCAAGTTGTGGAAACATCTCAAGGATGATCAATGGAAACAGGATGCACTTGAGCTTAATATCATGTCTCATAGCAAAGGATCTGAATGCTTATGTAAATAAGGTATTTCAGTTTTAAATTTTTTTAATACACTTGCAAAAATGTCTAAAAACTGGTTTTCACTTTGTCATTATGGGGAATGGTGTGCAGATTGCTGAGACATTTTTTATTCATCAATTTTAGAATAAGGCTGTAACATAACAAAATTTGGAAAAAGTCAATGGTATAAATTCTTTCAGAAGGTATTGTGTATTGGCCATTTACCAAACCCCGTCTTGCCTTCTTGTTTAAATGTAATGCATCTGAAAACAGTTTTTTTGTACTGAATATCTCAGATGCATATGTTAGTATTCATTCTGCAGGTGCATGAACCTGTGATTACCTTTCGTTAACTTATTTTGGAGTGCGTCTGCAATTTAACCCATCATTTCCTGGTGTCCGGGAGCATGAGCAGAAGAGTTGTTGAAAAATCGTATGCCTTGTCGAAAAAGAGACTAGTTACTGGGGTCGTCTCATGAAGAAGATGCAGAGAGATATTACAATAAAAAAAATGCCAAATACATCATGTCAATCTAAGGTGAGCTTGCATATTGTAGTAATGTCAGTCAGACCAAAGGTTGTATTGGAATGCAGAGCCTGGTGCCAATCGTAAGCCTGTTTGTATGTCCCGTCAATAAATGATCAAATCTAGGCAGAAACAGAGTACTCATTTGTCTTTATTTTAATGGTTAGTCACCCTTTGAAGTGGCCCAGGGTTTTTCAAGTCCCTCAGTCGAGTGATTTAATTTTTGTTTTAGCTGGGCTGAAGAGTGTTTGGTTACACTTTCTTTCCCTGGTGCCAATCGTTTTTGGTTACAGTACACGGAATATGTCAGAGTTGTAACCAGGTCATCAAGTAAACGAGCTGGCAGCCAAGTACAGCGACTGCCAGTCTCACCGAAATTAGGCGACATAATTAATTTTGCACTCATTAATAAATGGTCTTATCACAACCTTTATGTATCAAGATGAATGAGTAGAGTTAATGATGAAGACCTGTGAAACTGCATTTACTTCTACGATCTTTAATCAAGTCTCAAAGTTGTCATAGTTTTTAATTACTAGCAAACATGCATAGGCTTATTCATCACTGATTCATCACATCATAAAATATATTCAGACTTCAGAAAATATAATCTAATGGTAACACACCTGCTGTAAACACTAATTGAATTTGCATTAATCTTCATTTTAAGTTAGTGTGAATGACCCATTTGATTACCATACATTTTCACTGGCATATTAATAAAACAAATATTATGTATGAGTCTCCAGCATTTAACTGTGTTCCATTTGTGGTATTTCATAGTTTTGACCTTTTCACTATTATTCTACAATGTAGAAAATAGTAAAAATAAAGAAAAACTCTTGAATGAGTAGGTGTGTCCAGACTTTTGACTGGTACTGCACATTTTGTCAAACTTTTTAAATCTCAATTATCCCTTTTCACTTACCACGCACAGACAGGGTTTCACTTGTACTATATTGAGATCAATTACTAGACTAATTGTGGTGCAATTTAATTTTGTGCTACAGTATATCTTAGGGGCATTTTGAAACTGATCCGCTTGATTGAAAGCTGCAATGATAAGTTAGCATTCAAATTAATGTAGCGATATCAGCTTAAGAAAATGAAGGACAATTATGCAAATGGTCCTTAAGATGCTTTTTCTATGAAAATACTATTGTGAGGAGGCAATAATAGGGTATTTGTTACCAGATTGGATCAGTGTTGTTCACGTTAATCTTACCTGGCTTTTCTTAATGATATATTTTCTTTACTCAGCAAGGAGCCGAGTTAACTGTAAATTGCTGATAAAGGCCTACTGCAATGTAGTCAATTAAGGCTAAAGGTATGGGTGTGGTTGGAGGCGTGTCTAACCCACACCACAGATGCCATCTTGAATTAGACCGTAGTCCATTTGTTTCGAGAGCCGAGCATTGTTTGCTTCAAAGAGGGATTTCAGGACTCTTTTCTCCATTATTCAATACTGCTTTATTGGAAAATATACATTTAATCATTCAGTCTTCATCTTCCATTGTACCTTTACATTTTCAGTTGGATTATTGACTTTACATATGACAAAGCTTTGAGATTTCCTATTTGAAATGTCTTTTTTATTATATCTACAATTATATACAAAAGTATGTGGACAACCCTTCAAATTAGCGCATTTGGTTATTTCAGTCACACCCGTTGCTGACAGGTGTATAAAATCGAACACACAACCATGCATAGACAGACAAATATTGGCAGTAGAATGGATTTACTGAAGAGCTGTTTCTTTCAATGTGGAACCGTCATACGATGCCACCTTTCCAACAAGTCAGTTTGTAAAGTGTCTGTCCTTCTAGAGCTGCCCAGGTCAACTGTAAGTGCTGTTATTGTGAAGTGGAAACGTCAAGGAGCAACAACAGCTCAGCCGCGAAGTGGTAGGCCACACAAGCTCACAGAACGGCATCGCCGAGTGCTAAATCACATAACGCGTACAAATCGTCTGTCATTGGTTACAACACTCACTACCAAGTTCCAAACTGCCTCTTAAAGCAACGTCAGCACAAGAACTGCTCGTTGGGAGCTTAATGAAATAGGTCTCCATGGACGAGCAGCATCATACAAGCCTAAGATCACCATGCGCAATGCCAAGCATTGGCTGGAGTGGTGTAAAGCTCACCACCATCTGTCAGTCCAATGGATGAATCTGGGGAACACTACAGTTGGCACTATGCATTAGCGCAGGTAAAGTGCTAAGCCCCTTAGTTCCAGTAAAGGGAAATCTTAACTCTTCAGCATACAACGACATTCTAGATGATTCTATGCTTCCAACTTTGTGGCAACAGTTTGGGGAAGGCGCTTTCCTGTTTCAGCATGACAATAATTCTGTGTACAAAGCTAGGTCCATACAAAAATGGTTTGTCGAGATCGGTGTGGAAGAACTTGACTGGTCTACACAGAGCCCTGACCTCAACCCCATCGATCACCTTTGGGATGAATAGGAATGCCGACTGTGAGCCAGACCTAAATCGTCCAACATCAGTGCCCGACCTTGCTTCCATTCAGCTCTTGTGGCTGAATGGAAGCAAGTCCCTGCAGCAATGTTCCAACATCTAGTGGAAAGCCTTCCCAGAAGAGTGGAGGCTGTTATGCAGCAAAGGGGGGACCAACTTCATATTAATGCCCATGATTTTGGAATGAGATGTTCGACGAGCAGGTGTCCACATACTGTACACTACATGGCCAAAAGTAACACATTATTTTCATAGTTTCATCATTTAATTTTTTGTATTTTTTATTTCCACTACATGCTTTCATGGTAATGGGTGTTTCATAGTGAATAGGGTGCCATTTCAGACTCAGAGTGAATGGAGAGACCTGTTGATTGCAATAGGCTAGCAGTATTCAGTGTTAGGCTGAAGGTGAAGGAGGTTCTCATTTGCCATTCAGAAAGTAGCTTTTATCCCTTCTTTCAATTTAGTTAAGCGGGAACTAAATTTCTCCTAAATGACCTTTAGCGATGATGGAGGTGGTAATTGCAACATCAATAATAGATGTGGGTTCTTTTGTAATGGGCATTCAAGGATAATAGCCAGTTCAGAAGCACTACATGCTGTTTCAGGCAGAGAGGTCCAATGGTTCCTTAGTATATTGAGAGATCGTTGATAAAGTCCATGTGGACATTGTTTTATCATACATACACTGGCATAGGTGAATAAGGTCTTGGGAAGTGAAGGCTGGTGGAAGGAGCTATAGGAGGATGGGCTCATTGTAATGGCTGGGATGGAAAAAATGGAACGGAGTCAAACGTTTCCATATGTTGGAAACCATTCCATTAATTCCATTCCAGCCATTACAATGAGCCTGACCTCATATAGCTCCTCCCACCAGCCTCCACTGGTCTAGGGGTCAATATGAATAAGACTTACTGTATTTTCCACTGCCTAAAAAAATGACCAGAATAATTACAATGAATCTCCTTTAATTTCTTAAGGATCTGATAATAAGTAATGAGAAAGTGAATGTTGCTGTACTATAAATAATATCATCTGTTACTCTATAGGAGCAGAACAACATATTTGTACCTCAGCTCAGGGGCTTGATCTTGCAACCTTTCAGTTACTAGTCCAACACTCTAACCAATAGGCTACCTGTCACCCAACTAGGCTACCTGCCGCTATCAGATGTGTTAATTTCCCCCCATTCAAGGGAAAATTGCACCACTGTTTTCAATGTATTGTCACTTATGCCTTTACTTGTCATTTATTACTGTATTTTCATTGCTTTGGGAAATAGGTTTACACATTTATTAAGTTGATTCTTGAATATATCATTTTTTTCAGAACGTTGATATCAAAATTGCCCACTCAGCTGAACTGTATGTTCTGATGGAGAGAAAAGTGCAAAGTACATCAATTTTCCTATCCTTGTAAATTGGACATTAGGGTTTGTTATTGACTATTTTACCCAATATCAAGCATATTGTCACATAATTTACTTGGATGGTATTTTGAACTAGGGGTTTAGGATGGGAAATCTCATTGCCACAGCCATCACACTATAGGGTTTTGACAAGATTTTCCATATCAGATTTTTTATGATGACAAATGCATTCTAAAATGGTGCAGCCTTCTTCAATCAACATTTGTATAACAAATAACTATAGTATAGAGGTATTAAAAGTTCAAGACAGTGGTCTAAAGTACATAATAAAAAATACTTTAAAGGCCTACTTAAGTCGTTTTTGGGGGTATCTATACTTTACTATTTATTTTACTTCACTACATTCCTTTTTACTCCATACATAGTCCCTGACATCCAAAAGTACTCGTTCCATTTTGACAGGAAAACGGTCCAATTCACGCACTTATCAAGAGAACATCCCTGGTCAATCCCTACTGCCTCTGATCTGGCGGATTCACTAAACACAAATGCTTTGTTTGTAAACTATGTCTGAGTGTTGGAGTTTTCCCCTGGCTATTTGTCAATGGTTTGCTTAAAATACAGAATTTGAAATGATTTATACTTTCGATACTTAAGTATATTTTAGTAATTCCATTTAGTTTTTACACTTAAAATTGAAGTTGAAAGTTTGCATACACTTAGGTTGAATATATTAAAACTCGTTTTTCAACTACTCCACAAACTTCTTGTTAACAAACTATAGTTTTGGCAAGTCGGATAGGACCTCTACTTTGTGCATGACACAAATAATTTTCCAACAATTGTTTACAGACAGATTATTTCACTTATAATTCACTGTATCACAATTCCAGTGGGTCAGAAGTTTACATATACTAAGTTGACTGTGCCTTTAAACAGCTTGGAAAATTCCAGAAAATGATGTCATACTTCTTCTGATAAGCTAATTGGCATCATTTGAGTCAATTGGAGGTGTACCTGTGGACGTATTTCAAGGCCTACCTTCAAACTCAGTGCCTCTTTGCTTGACATCATGGGAAAATCAAAAGAAATCAGCCAAGACATCAGAAAAAATACCTCCACAAGTCTGGTTCATCCTTGGGAGCAATTTCCATCTCCTAGAGATGAATGTACTTTGGTAGAAAAGTGCAAATCAATCCCAGAACAACAGCAAAGGACCTTGTGAAGATGCTGGAGGAAACAGGTACAAAAGTATCTATATCCACAGTAAAACAAGTCCTATATCGACATAACCTGAAAGACCGCTCAGCAAGGAAGAAGCCACTGCTCTAAAACCACCATAAAAACCCAGACTACGGTTGGTAACTGCACATGGGGACAGAGATCACACTTTTCGAAGAATTGTCCTCTGGTCTGATGAAACAAAAATAGAACTGTTTGGCCATAATGGTCATCCTTATGTTTGGAGGAAAAAGGGGGAGGCTTGCAAGAAGAAGAACACCATCCCAACCGTGAAGCATGGGGGTGGCAGCATCCTGTTGTGGGGAAGATGAGGAAAAAATTGTGTGGATATATTGAAGCAACATCTCAAGACATCAGTCAGCAAGCTGACTGCTTGGTCGCAAATGGGTCTTCCAAATGGACAATGACCCCAAGCATACTTCCAAAGTTATGGCAAAATGGCTTAAGGGCAACAAAGTCCAGGTATTGGAGTGGCCATCACAAAGCCCTGACCTCAATCCCATAGAACATTTGTGGGCAGAACTGAAAAAGCGTGTGTGAGCAAGGTGGCCTACAAACCTGACTCAGTTACACCAGCTCTGTCAGGAGGAATGTGCCAAAATTCCCCCAACTTATTGTGGAAGGCTACCCGAAACGTTTGACCCACATGTAAGGCAATGCTACCAAATACTAATTGAGTGTGTTTGACTCGACATTTTGAACATTGAGATATTAAAGACATGATAGATTAGACGCATAGTATATTAAGGAGTAAAAGAGTCTGGGTCTCTGTAGAAAGACAGATAGCTGTGGAATGTGTTGGAATGTGTTGGGGGATGGGAGCAGAGCAACGTGTTGATACAGGAAAGACAGATGGACATCTGTGGATTAGATGAAGGAGGGGTTGAGGTCAGGAGGTGAGGACAATGTCACCTGAAGGGAGTAATACGGGTTTGGTAACTTGCTACTCTTTTCCTGTTTAACCATAAGAAGGATTGGAGAGAAGGAGGAGTGTCTTAAGTGGGATATATTTTTCTGGATGGGAGAAGTGTTGGGTTGTCTGAATTACAGCTGTAAAGAACCTTTCAGAAGAAATAAACTTGGTTAATTAAAGCTTCTCAAGTGTCCGTGGGTTATTTACTCTGAAAAATAAGATCTTAATAAGTGTATGTAAACTTCTGACCCACTGGGAATGTGATGAAAGAAATAAAAGCTGAAATATATCATTCTCTCTACTATTATTCTGACATTTCACATTCTTAAAAGTAGTGATCCTAACTGACCTAAGACAGGGAATTTTTACTATGAATAAATGTCAGGAATTGTGAAAAACTGAGTTTAAATGTATTTGGCTAAGGTGTATTCAAACTTCCGACTTCAACTGTAAGTATATTTACAACCAAATACTTTTATACTTTCACTCAAGTAGAATTTTACTGGGTGACTTTCACTTTTACTTGAGTCATATTCTATGAAGGTATCTTTACTTTTACTCAAGTATGACAATTGAGTACTTTTTACACCATTGGTTCAATACCGTTTTTGCTGTCTTTAATGCTCATGGATTTGGTTCAGTTCCAATGCAATTAAAATCATCCTGAATATTGACTTTGGATGGGGTTTCATCAAAGCAGGTAGACCCTCCTCATTGAAATCTGTTGGGAATTACATCTGCTTTACCTTCATGCTATTTTTTTTGCCTCTGGGGAGCCACCTGCACTGCTTCTAATGGAAATCTGCCATCCATTCTTGTTTTTTGGCCCTTTATTTCATTTTTTTTTAAAGTTTCCCAGCTATAAAGTTGCTAACATGCATCACAGTTCGCCAACTGATCTAGTTTGCAAACTGAGTATTTTGTCTTTGAGCTCACATTTCTTGACCTTTAAATGTTAATCCTCTAAAACAGGAAATGTGTTGTAGTGCTACATTCTCCAAAACCCGTGAGAAATGCCCACACAAAATCTACTGAACAAAAATATAAACTCAACATGTAACGTGTTGGTTACCAGAAATGTTTCATACTTACAAAGCTTATCTCTCAAATGTTTTTCACACATTTGTTTAAAAAATCCCTGTTGTTGAGCATTTTTTCTTTGCAAAGATACTCCATCCACCTGACAGGTGTGATATATCAAGAAGCTGATTAAACAGCATGATCATTATACAAGTGCACCTTGTGCTGGGGACAATAAAAGGCCACTAAAATGTGCAACTTTGTCACACAACACAATGCCACAGATGTCTCAAGTTTTGAGGGAGCGTGCACTTGGCATGCTGACAGAGCAGTTGCCAGATAATTTTATGTTAATTTATCTACCATAAGCCGCCTCAGCCTCATTTTAGAAAATGCCCAAACTGCCTCACAACCACAGACCACATGTAACCATGTAAGTCCAGGACCTGAAACTGAAGAATTTCTGCACAAACAGAACACAACTCGGGGAAGCTCATCAGTGTGCTTGTCTATCACGATCGTCGTATTGAGTAGACCAAAGTGCAGCGTGGTGTGAATGCATGATTTAATGAAAAGACAGAAAAAACACAAAGTACACTAAAACAAACAAACCAACCAACCAACCAACCAACCAAACAAACAAACCAACCAAGCAAGCCAAGCAAGCCTGCTAAAGAAACACTGTGCTAACAAGCAACATAACATAGACAATAACCCACAAACCACAATACAAAACAGGCTACCTAAATATGGTTCCCAATCAGAGACAACGACAAACACCTGCCACTGATTGAGAACCAAAACACATAGAAACAGACTAACAAGACATGCAACACTCATATCACACCCTGACCAAACAAAACATAGGAACAAACAACTCAAATAATGGTCAGTGTGACATTGTCGTCCTCACAAGGGTCTTGACCTGACTACAGTTCGGCGTTGTAACCACTGGAATGCTGGAGATGTGAGCTCTTCACGGATGAATCCCGGTTTCAACAGTACTGGGCCGATGGCAGACAGCATGTATGGCGTCCTGTGGGTGAGCGGTTGCTGACATCAACATTGTGAACTGGTCTGTAAAGATGGTGCCAGAGGGGGTGGCTGACGTTTTATGGTCTTTTAACCAACCATGTTATTTTGTTTAACTTATTCTGTACATAATGTTGCTGCTACCGTCTCTTATGACCGAAAAGAGCTTCTGGACATCAGATCTGCAATTACTCACCTTGAACTGGACAAATAATTTTTCTTTAATGAGTTGAACGAGAGGGATTTACTCCAGACAAGGCCCTCATCCCCATCATTCGCAGGAGAAAGAGACAGAGATATTGCGGAAGGAGATCGGGGTGCCTTGTAAGGATCAGGCAACTAGTGGCTAATCTGCCTTTGCCATCGGTACTATTGGCCAAAATACAATCGCTGGATAATAAAGTGGACGAACAATAAGCAAGTATATCCTACCAACATGACATTAAAAACAGTAATATCTTATGTTTCACCGAGTCGTGGGTGAGCAACGATATGAAATAACATACATATATAGATAGAACAGCAGCCTTTGTTAAGACAAGGGGTTGGAGGTCTCATCGTTGTCGGTGATCACACCTGTTGTGTCGTCAGCAAACTTAATGATGGTGTTGGAGTCGTGTTTGGTGACGCAGTTGTGGGTAAACAGGGAGTGCAGAAGGGAACTAAGCTCGCACCCCTGAGGGGCCCCAGTGTTGAGGTCAGCGTGGCAGACGTGTTCTGCCTAACCTTTCCACCTGGGGGAGGCCCGTCAGGTAGTCCAGGATCCAGTTGCAGATGGAAGTGTTTAGTCCCATGGTCCTTAGCATAGTGATGAGCTTTGTGGGCACTATGGTGTTGAACGCTGAGCTGTAGTCAATAAACCACATTCTCACATAGGTGAGAATTTTGTCCAGGTGGGAAAGGACAGTGTGGAATGCAATTGAGATTGCATCATCTGTTGGTCTCTTGGGGCGGTATGGAAATTGGAGTGGGTCTAGTATTTCCAGGATGATGGTGTTGATGTGAGCCATGACCAGCCTTTCAAAGCACTTCATGTCTACCGACGTGAGTGATACGGGGCAGTAATCATTTAGGCAGGTTACCTTCGATTCCTTGGGCACAGGGACTAAGGTGGTCTGCTTGAAACATGTAGGTACTACAGACTCGGTCAGGGAGGAGTTCAAAATGTCAGAAAAGCCACTTGCCAGTTGGTCCACACATGCTTTGAGTACACGTCCTGGATCATCCGTCTGGCACTGCGGCTTTGTGAATGCTGACCGGTTTTTAAAGGTCTTCCTCAAATTGGCTAACGAGAGTGTGATCACACAGTCGTCCGGAACGACTGGTGCTCTCATGCACACTTAAGTGTTGCTTGCCTTGAAGGGAGCATCAAAGGCATTTAGCTCGTCTGGTAGGCTCCCGTCAGCTGGGCAGCTCACAGTTGGGTTTCCCTTTGTAGTCTCTTTTAAGCACTGCCACATCCAAAAAGCATAAGAACCAGTGTATTAGGTTTCAATCTTAGTCCTGTATTGACGCGTTGCCTGTTTTATGGTTCGTCTGAGGGTGTAGCGGGACTCCTTATAAGTGTCCAGATTAGTGTCCCTTTCCGTGAAAGATGTTGTCTGTAATCCATGGCTTCTGGTTGGCATATGTACGTATTGTCACTGTGGGGACAATGTCATCAATGCACTTATTGATGAAGCCGGTGACTGAGGTGGAATACTCTTCAATGCATTGGATGAATCCTGGAACATATTCCAGTCTGTGCTAGCAAAACAGTCCTGTAACTTAGCATCTGTGTCCTCTGACCACTTACGTATTGAGTGAGTCACTGGTACTTCCTGCTTTAGTTTTTGCTTATAAGCAGGAATCAGGAGGTTATAATTATGGTCAGATTTGCATAATGGAGGGCGAGGGAGAGCTTTGTATGCGTCTCTTTGTGTGGATTAAAGGTGGTTTAGAGGTTTTTTCTCCTCAGGTTGCACATGTGACATGCAGGTAGAAATTTGGTGAAACAGATTTAAGTTTGCCTGCATTAAAGTCCCCGGCCACTAGGAGCGACGCTTCTGGATGAGCATTTTCTTGTTTGCTTATGGCGTATACAGCTGGTTGAGTGTGGTCTTTGTGCCAGCATCGGTTTGTGATGGTAAATAGATGGCTATGAAGAATAATAGATGAGAGCTTTCTTGATAGATAGTGTGGTCTACAGCTTATCGTGAGGTACTCTACCTCAGATGAGCAATGCCTCGAGAACCCTTTAATATTAGAAATCGTGCACCAGCTGTTATTTACAAATAGACACACACCCCGCCCCTCGTCCTGTCATGCTGATGCACAGAAAACCCAGTCAGCTCTATAGTATCCATGTCGTTGTTCAGCCACGACTCTGTGAAAATTAAGATATTACAGTTTTTAATTTCCGGCAGGTAGGATATTATTTTCCAGTGATTGCACGTTGGCCAATAGTACGGTTGGTAGTGGAAGTTGAATAACTTCTCTGTATTTTCTTCATTTAAATGATGGGGTTTGGGCTTGGTCTCGAGAAAGCAGTATATCCTTCGCGTCTTTACTTTTTTTCCAGTTCGAGGCGCCATTATCTTTTGAGGCTGGCTGAGAGAATGTGAAGAATGTGCAAAGCTGTCATCAAGGGAAAGGGTGGTTACTTTGAAGAATCTCAAATATATAAAATAAACAAATAAAAATCTAACACTTTTTTTGGTTACTACAGTGGCAAGAAAAATTATATGAACCCTTTGGAAATACATGGATTTCTGCAAAAATTGGTCATAAAATCTGTTCTTCATCTAGGTCACAACAATAGACAAACACAGTCTGCTTATTAAACTAATAACACACAAGCAATTATACATTTATCATGAGTGTGAAAACTGAAAGCATGAACCACTGCTTTTAACCAGGGCAAGGTGACCGGAAACATGACCGAATACAAACAGTGTAGTTTTTCCCTCCGCAAGGCAATCAAACAAGCTAAGTGTCAGTATAGAGACAAAGTAGAGTCGCAATTCAACGGCTCAGACACAAGAGGTATGTGGCAGGGTCTACAGTCAATCACGGAGTACAAAAAGAAAACCAGCCCCGTCACGGACCAGGATGTCGTGCTCCCAGGCAGACTAAATAACTTTTTTGCCCGCTTTGAGGACAATACAGTGCCACTGACACTGCCTGCAATCAAAACATGCGGACTCTCCTTCACTGCAGCCAACGTGAGTAAAACATTTAAACGTGTTAACCCTCGCAAGGCTGCAGGCCCAGACAGCATCCCCAGCCGCGCCCTCGGAGCATGCGCAGACCAGCTGGCTGGTGTGTTTACGCACATATTCAATCAAACCTTATCCCAGTCTGCTGTTCCCACATGCTTCAAGAGGGCCACCATTGTTCCTGCTCCCAAGAAAGCTAAGGTAACTGAGCTAAACGACTACTACTACGTAGCACTCACTTCCGTCATCATGAAGTGCTTTGAGAGACTAGTCAAGGACCATATCACCTCCACCCTACCTGACACCCTAGACCAACTCCAATTTGCTTACCTCCCAAATAGGTCCACAGACGATGCAATCTCTACCACACTGCACACTGCCTTAACACATCTGGACAAGAGGAATACCTATGTGGGAATACTGTTCATCGACTACTGCTCAGCATTTAACACCATAGTACCCTCCAAACTCGTCATCAAGCTCGAGACCCTGCCCTGTGCAACTGGGTACTGGACTTCCTGACGGGCCGCCCCCAGGTGGTGAGGGTAGGTAACAACATCTCCACCCTGCTGATCCTCAACACTGGGGCCCCACAAGGGTGCGTTCTGAGCCCTCTCCTGTACTCCCTGTTCACCCACGACTGCGTGGCCATGCACGCCTCCAACTCAATCATCAAGTTTGCGGACGACACTACCGTGTTAGGCTTGATTACCAACAAAGGCGAGACGGCCTACAGGGAGGAGTTGAGGGCCCTCGGAGTGTGGTGTCAGGAAAATAACCTCACACTCAACGTCAACAAAACTAAGGAGATGATTGTGGACTTCAGGAAACAGCAGAGGGAGCAGCCCCACATCCACATCGATGGGACAGTAGTGGAGAGGGTAGTAAGTTTTAAGTTTCTCGGCGTACACATCACAGACAAACTGAATTGGTCCACCCACACAGACAGCATTGTGAAGAAGGCGCAGCAGCGCCTCTTCAACCTCAGGAGGCTGAAGAAATTTGGCTTGTCACCAAAAGCACTCACAAACTTCTACAGATGCACAATCGAGAGCATCCTGTCGGGCTGTATCACCGCCTGGTACGGCAACTGCTCCGCCCACAACCGTAAGGCTCTCCAGAGGGTAGTGAGGTCTGCACAATGCATCACTGGGGACAAACTACCTGCCCTCCAGGACACCTACACCACCCGATGTCACAGGAAGGCCATAAAGAAAATCAAGGACAACAACCACCCGAGGCACTACCTGTTCACCCCGCTATCATCCAGAAGGCGAGATCAGTACAGGTGCATCAAAGCAGGGACCGAGAGACTGAAAAACAGCTTCTATCTCAAGGCCATCACACTAACATTGAGTGGCTGCTGCCAACACACTGACTCAACTCCAGCCACTTTAATAATGGGAATTGATGGAAATTTATGTAAAATATATCACTAGCCACTTTAAACAATGCTACCTAATATAATGTTTACATACCCTACATTATTCATCGTATATGTATATACTGTACTCGATACCATCTACTGCATCTTGCCTATGCCATTCTGTATCATCACTCATTCATAGCTTTATGTACATATTCTTTATCCCTTTACATTTTGTATAAGGTAGTAGTATAAGGTAGTAGTTTTGGAATTGTTAGGTTAGATTACTCGTTGGTTATTACTGCATTGTCGGAACAAGAAGCACAAGCATTTCGCTACACTTGCATTAACATCTGCTAAACATGTGTATGTGAACAATAAATTTGATTTGATTAGATTTTCATGTCTTTATTGAACACACCGTGTTAACATTCACAGTGCAGGGTGGGAAAAGTATGTGAACCCTTGGATTTAATAACAGGTTGACCATCCTTTGGCAGCAATAACCTCAAACAAATGTTTTCTGTAGTTGAGCATTAGACCTGCACAACAGTCAGGAGTAATTTTGGACCATTCCTCTTTACAAAACTGTTTCAGTTTAGCAGTATTCTTGGGATGTCTGGTGTGAACTGCTGGCTTGAGGTCATGCCACAGCATCTCAATCAAGTTGAGGTCAGGAGACTGACTGGGCCACTCCAGAAGGCGTATTTTCTTCTGTTGTTGATTTACTTCTGTGTTTTGGGTCGTTGTCCTGTTGCATCACCCAACTTCTGATGAGCTTCAATTGGCAGACAGCCTACCAATCTCCTGCAAAATGTCTTGATAAACTTGGGAATTTATTTTTCTGTCGATGATAGCAGAGCAAAGCAACCCCAAACCATGATGCTCCTTCCACCATACTTTACAGTTGGGATGAGGTTTTGATGTTGGTGTGCTGTGCCTTTTTTTCTCCACACATAGTGTTGTGTGTTCCTTCCAAACAACTCAGGTGTAGATTCGTCTGTCCACAGAATATTTTGCCAGTAGCGCTGTGAAACATCCAGGTGCACTTTTGCAAACTTCAGATGTCCAGCAATGTTCATTTTTTTGGACAGCAGTTGCTTCTTCCATGGTATCCTCCCATAAACACCATTCTTGTTTAGTGTTTTACGTATTGTAGACTCGTCAACAGAGATGATAGCATGTTCCAGAGATTTCTGTAAGTCTTTAGCTGACACTCTAGGATTCTTCTTAAACCACATTGAGCATTCTGCCCTGTGCTCTTGCAGTCATCTTTGCAGCACGGCCACTCCTGGGGAGACTAGCAACAGTGCTGAACTTTCTCCATTTATAGATAATTTGTCTTACCCTGGACTGATGAACATCACGGCTTTTAGAGATATTTTTCGAACCCTTTCCAGCTTAATGCAAGTCGACAATTCTTAATCTTAGGTCTCCTGAGATCTCTTTTGTTCAAGGCATGGTTTACATCAGGCAATATTCTTGTGAATAGCAAACTCAAATGTTATGAGGGTGTTTTATAGGGCAAGGCAGCTCTTACCAACATCTCCATTCTCGTCTCATTGATTGGACTCCAGGTTAGCTGACTCCTGACTCCAATTAGCTTTTAGAGAAGTTATTATCCTAAGGGTTCATATACTTTTTCCAACCTACACTGTGAATGTTTAAATTATGTATTCAATATAGAATATAGAAAAATACAATAATTTGTGTGTTATTAGTTTAAGCACACTATGTTTGTCTGTTATTTTGACCTAGATGAAGATCAGATCAATTTTGATGACCAATTCATGAAGAAATAGAGGTAATTCCAAAGGGTTCACATTCAAGTCTTTGCTTGGTAAAGCTCCACCTTATCTCAGCTCACTGGTCACCATAGCAACACCCATAGCACGCGCTGCAGCAGGTATATTTCACTGGTCATCCCCAAAGCCAATAACTACTTTGGCCGCCTTTCCTTCCAGTTTTCTGCTGCCAATGATTGGAACGAATTGCAAAAATCACTGAAGTTGAAGACTTGTATCTCCCTCACTAACTTCAAGTATCGGCTGTCAGAGCAGTTTACCTATTGCTGCAGCTGTACACAGCCCATCTGTAAATACCCCATCCACCAACTACCTACCTCATCCCCATATTTGTTTTTTTTGTTAATTTTTCTGCTCTTTTGCACACCAGTACTTCTACTTGCACATCCTCATCTACATCCTCATCTATCACTCCAGTGTTAATTGCTAAATTGTAATTACTTCGCCACTATGGCCTATTTATTTCCTTACCTCCTTACTTCATTTGCACACACTGTATACAGATTGTCTATTGTGTTATTGACTGTACATTCGTTTATCCCATGTGTAACTCTGTTGTTTTTGTCACACTGATTTGCTTTATTTTGGACAGGTCGCAGTTGTAAATGAGAAAAATGTATAAAAAATAAATCAAATACATTTTCTTGTCACTGTACAGCGTTCCATATGTGTTATTTCATAGTTTTGATGTCTTCACTATTATTCTACAATATAGAAAAAAAGCAAAATATATTTGGTGAACATTTTTGGGGGCTATTCTGCTATTAGCACAGAAATACTACAGAGAATTTTGTTAGAAAAAAGATTTTCTGGATGTCTCATGGTCTGACAAACATCGCTCTAGCTCTGTTACCTTACACTGCTGATAGGAAAGTGTTACATAGGCGGATGCAGTGGAAAGTTTTACAACTGCAAAATCGAGAGCATCCTGACCAGATGAGTCAGTGTGTCCAAACGTTTGACTGGTAATGTACATGTTTTAGTAATTTCTCCAGAACATGATAGGTGAATCGACAGATCTAACTCTCCCTACAACCATAAGGGATCGAAAATCAAAGCAGGTCCCTGATGTGTGTACCTGCTTATGCAACAACGCATATGAGTCAGATGCTCATCTATTGAACCAGAGAGAAGAACATAGCTTTCTAAAGGGGGGCTCTTGAGCATTTTAGATGTGTTCCAGTCTGCTTTTTTCACATCTATATTGTGGGAGTTTAATCTCATTCCAATTGACATATCCCCAGGCAGGGGTTTTCAGAAAAAAACAGAAACAACCGAAATTAGGACAGAGTGAAGATTTAATGCATTTTTTCCAAGCACTGATTTTATTTGGGATGATGTTTTTTTCCTCATTTCTCTCTCTCACACTCTTTCCCACTCCAGACCATTTTTACAGAGATTATTTTATCTTATTTCCTCCGTTCTGGCCACGCTGGCCGTGGGGCTGAGAGGGCTTTTATGGACTAATCCCCCACAAATCCAGTAATAACCTGTCAGTTCATCCCCAGCCACCCCCCTCCCTCTCCAATCCAAGTCTCACTCCAATCCACAGACAGAGATCCCAATCTGGTCAAGATGTCCAGAGAAGGTTGGGGCCAATGGAGGGCGCAGCGAGGGGGTAATGTGGGGCTTTGGGCGGTGCTTCTAAGTCTGAATTGAACTGAAACATGAACAATTTACAGGGAATGGAAAGATCTCTTTCCACAACGGATACCATTTTCGTGCAGTTTAAAGGAAGTTGGAGGAGAAAGAGAAAGAGCTTCCCGCACTATCCCTTTAAAATAAGATACCAACAGTAGTGTGTTTGTGGTTCACCAAACCACTCAAAGTGAATTATGTTTTTACACATTTGATACACCAGCAATGCTTTTGGAGGGATATTATGCAATGATGTCAACCTCAAAGCTCTTAAATCAATTTGGAGATGTTATTTTGTCTGTTGGGATGTCTATGATACTCTGAACAAATACAATCAAAATCACATTTTCTTCGTCACATGTGCCGATACACCGGGTGTAAACCTTACTGTGAAATGCTTACTTACGTGCCCTTAACCAACAATTCAGTTTTAAAAAGTTGTTAAGAAAAATCTGCTAAATAAAGTAAAGGAAAAATAGTAACACAATAACATAACAACAACAAGGCTATGTACAGGGGTTACCAGTACCGAGTCAATGTGCAGGGGTACGGGTTAGCTGAGGTATTTGAGGTCATACTGTATGTAAATGTGGGTAGTGGTAAGGTGACTATGCATAGATAATAAACAGAGAGTAGCATCAGTGTGTGTGTGTGTGTGTGTGTGTGTGTGTGTGTGTGTGTGTGTGTGTGTGTGTGTGTGTGTGTGTGTGTGTGTGTGTGTGTGTGTGTGTGTGTGTCATCAATAAATGGCTGTGTGTGTTTTGTGTATGTGTGCGTGTGTGTGTTGGAGTGTCAGTGTAGTATGTGTGAGTGTGTGGTTAGAGTCTATTGAGTTAAAATGAGAGACTGTCCAACAGGGTACAATACATTCTTGCTAAGTATTTCCCCTTACTCCAAGAAGATTTGAACATACATTTTTAGTTTGTTGTCTATTTGAAATGCCAGTTTACGAAGTTTTAAAAAGCTTTATTGCTTTGGTAATGTAGATTTAAATGAGGAGATTGACTGTGGTCATTCTAAAATTCCAAATGACGGATTAGACATTAATCCAGTGGATTTACAGTATGTATCATTCAGATGTACAGCATATGTACACCACAATATAGCTCTGGCATGGTCTGAAAACAACATGAACATTTACCACAATAGATATTTTTTAAACAGGGATTAACTGATGGATAAGCAGACAGCTCTGAGTGTATAACTGTTTGTTTTTATGAATGAGCTTCACATATGGCATTGTACTTCTATATTCAGATTACACTATATAGTCCTACAAAACTAAACCAAAACAAAAGAGATGTTTACTATCAAGGTCTTCTACAGTTCAGTTTAAATCCCAGCCAGTCACATCTCCCATACTGTACTGTACAGTTACAGTACCTACCGAACTCGTTATTTTTACCTCCTGTACTCTCATCTCATTGGAGCAAGATGAAGGCTGGCACGCAGCATGTGTTTGGGCAGAGCTGCACTCCTGGTTAGCCTCTGCCTCTCTCACCAGCTGAATGAAGCCTGTCAGAAGGCATCAGTGTGACTCATCTCAGGACGGTATGTTAACACATCATGGCTCCAGACTTTGCCCGCACATTTCTGTGTAAATTGATTGTCCATGAACAATGCAGTTCCCATCGAGAGCTTACACGATACCTATTCATCATCACGCGTAGGGTTGGAGAGAAAATAAAAGGTCTTGGTTTAAATTCTAGAATGAAATTGTATGAAGTTTGTGTATATAACTGTATAACTGTATATAACCACCTCATCGCTTTCATGAAAATACATTAGTTCAATGTTTATGCTGATTCTAATAAAAGGCTACACTGTAGGTAAACAGATGCCCCTTAATTTGAACCAACAGTTAAGTAATGTGTGGGGAATCCACTCTGTTAAATGAACACACAGTAGTCGGTCTGTAGCTACTGATCAATAGGGTAATCTGATATCATAGTCTGACACTTTTTAGTCCCGTGTAAGCATTTTATTGTCTGTTAAATATGTTATTTCAACTAATGGGAGTGGCATTAAACGGGAGTAGGATGTTAGTGAATTCACTGTAAAAGGGAGGTTTACAAACCAAATTAACCATTTTACTGTGAAGTTATCAACTGTGTAGCCAGATCTTTACATTGTTTGCCATATGTTTTAAACATGTACTTTTTGTCAAAGCAGGGTAGAACAAATATTGCCTTGAGAAAACATGTTTATTTTGAGGAAACCCACTTGAGACATGTTCTTGTAATGGAATGATTATTCAAAAATAGTCATCAACCAGGCTTGTATATGAAATCCATAGCCCTGGGTAACAAGTAAAAAATGCACTTACAAATGTACTTTGTCTACACCAACTCAGAAATATAATGCAGGCATATTTGGAGAAGAAAAAAGAGACTTGAGTAATGGTGGACATAATAGTATACCATTGATCTATGCTCTTATGTTTCACATTGGTTGAAATCATGCCGTGAAAAATATTTATAATGCAGGTAAAACGCTATGTACTGTAATGAACACATCAAAATACATAAACACTCTTCCTTGGCTCTGCACCAGGACATGCAGGGTTCTACTGTATACATCCTCAGGGTTTATGGGCGGCCAGAGTAGAGGAGATGCACTGATGCTATGAATTATTTCCACTCCAACTTTATTAGCATAGTTATTTAATTCCCTGGAGAGCAGCAGCCCCTGTCTTGCTACTGTATATTATATATACGCTACCGTTCAAAAGTTTGGGGTCACTTAGAAATGTCCTTGTTTTTTAAAGAAAATCACATTTTTTGTCCATTTAAAATAACATCAAATTGATCAGAAATACAGTGTAGGCATTGTTAATGTTGTAAATGACTATTGTAGCTGGAAATGGCTGATTTGTAATGGGATATTTAAATAGGCGTACAGAGGCCCATTATCAGCAACCATCACTCCAGTGTTCTAATGGCACGTTGTGTTAGATAATCCAAGTATATAATTTTAAAAGGCAAATTGATCATTAAAAAACCCTTTAGCAATTATTTTATCACAGCTGAAAACTGTTGTGTGGATTAAATAAGCAATACAACTGGCCTTAGACTAAGTACTGAGTATCTGGAGCATCAGCATTTGTGAGTTTGATTACGGGCTCAAAATGGCTAGAAACAAAAAGCACTTTCTTCTGAAACTCCTCAGTCTATTCTTGTTCTGAGAAATGAAGGCTATTCCATGTGAGAAATTGCCAAGAAACTGAAGATCTCATACAACGCTGTGTCCTACTCCCTTCACAGTGCAGCGCAAACTGGCTCTAACCAATAGAAAGAGGAGTGGGAGGCCCCGGTGCACAACTGAGTAAGAGGACAAGTTCATTAGAGTGTTTAGCTTGAGAAACAGATGTCTCACAAGTCCTCAACTGGCAGCTTCATTAAATAGTACCCATAAAACACCAGTCTCAACGTCAACAGTGAAGAGGCTACTCCGGAATGCTGGCCTTCTAGGCAGAGTTCCTCTGTACACTGTCTGTGTTCTTTTGCCCATCTTAATCTTTTATTTTTATTGGCTAGTCTGAGATATGGCTTTTCCGTTGCAACTCTGCCTGGAAGGCCAGCATCCCGCAGTCGCCCTTTCACTGTTGACGTTGAGACTGGGGTTTTGCAGGTACTATTTAATGAAGCTGCCAGTTGAGGGCTTGTGAGGGAGTGAGGGAGGGAGTCTCCAGCTTCAGAGATTTTTGCAGTTCGTTCCAGTCATTGGCAGCAGAGAACTGGAAGGAAAGGTGGCCAAAGTAGAAATTGGCTTTGGGGGTGACCAGTGAAATATACCTGCTGGAGCGCATGCTACGGGTGGGTGCTGCTATGGTCACCAGTGAGCTGAGATAAGGTTGGGCTTTACCTAGCAAAAACCTATAAATTACCTGGAGCCAGTGGGGTTTGGCAACGAATATGAAGCGAGGGCCAGCCAACGAGAGCATACAAGTCGCAGTGGTTGGAAGTATATGGGGCTTTGGTGACAAAACGGATGGCACTGTGATAGACTGCATCCAATTTGCTGAGTAGAGTGTTGGAGGTTATTTTGTAAATGACATCACCGAAGTCAAGGATCGGTAGGATAGTCAGTTTTACGAGGGTATGTTTGGCAGCATGAGTGAATGATGCTTTGCTGCGAAATAGGAAGCCGATTCTAGATTACATTTTGGATTGGAGATGCATAATGTGAGTCTTTTGAAGAGCATGCATTTAGTTTTACTTGCATTTAAGAGCAGTTGGAGGCCACGGAAGGAGAGTTGTATGGCATTGAAGCTTGTCTGGAGGTTATTTAACACAGTGTCCAAAGTAGGACCAGAAGTATACAGAATGGTGTCGTCTGCGTAGAGGTGGATCAGAGAATCACCAGCAGCAAGAGCGACATCATTGATTGTATACAGAGAAGACAGTCGGCCCGAGAATTGAACCCTGTGGCACCCCCATAGAGACTGCCAGAGGTCCGGACAACAGGCCCTCCAATTTCACACACAGTTGGTGAACCAGGCGAGGCAGTCACTTGAGAAACCAAGACTGTTGAGTCTGCCGATAAAATAAGGTGATTGACAGAGTCGAAAGCCTTGGCCAGGTTGATGAATACAGCTGCACAGTATTGTCTCTTATCGATGGCGATTATGATATCGTTTAGGACCTTGAGCGTGGCTGAGGTACACCCATGGCCAGCTCGGAAACCAGATTGCATAGCAGAGAAGGTATGGTGGGATTCGAAATGTTTGGTGATATGTTTGTTAACCTCTTAGAGCTCTAGGGGCGCTATTTCATTTTTGGATAAAAAACGTTCCCGTTTTAAGCGCGATATTTTGTCACGAAAAGATGCTCGACTATGCATATTCTTGACAGTTTTGGAAAGAAAACACTCAAGTTTCAGAATCTGCAAAGATTTTGTCTGTAAGTGCCCCAGAACTCATTCTACAGGCGAAACCAAGATGATGCATCACCCAGGAATTAGCAGAATTTCTGAAGCTCTGTTTTCCATTCTCTCCTTATATGGCTGTGATTGCGCAAGGAATGAGCCTACACTTTCTGTCGTTCGCCCAAGGTCTTAGCAGCATTGTGACGTATTTGTAGGCATATCATTGGAAGATTGGCCATAAGAGACTACATTTTCCAGAGGTCCGCCCGGTGTCCTTTGTCTAAATTTGTGCGTAATCTTCAGGTGCAGGCATTTTCTCCTGGGATTCAGGAGAGAAAGCATGTTTCCAAGAACGATGTATCAATGAAGAGATATGTGAAAAACACCTTGAGGATTGATTCTAAACAACGTTTGCCATGTTTTCAGTCGATATTATGGAGTTAATTTGGAAAAAAGTTTGCGTTTTGAGGACTGAATTTATGGATTTTTTTTGGTAGCCAAATGTGATGTATAAAACGGAGCTATTTCTAATACACAAGGAATCTTTTTGGAAAAACTGAGCATCTGCTATCTAACTGAGAGTATCCTCATTGAAAACATCAGAAGTTCTTCAAAGGTAAATGATTTTATTTGAAGGCTTTTATGTTTTTGTTAATGTTGCGTGCTGGATGCTAACGCTAATGCTAACGCTAAATGCTAACGCGAAATGCTAACTCTAGCTAGCTACTTTTACACAAATGATTGTTTTCCTATGGTTGAGAAGCATATTTTGAAAATCTGAGATGACAGTGTTGTTTACAAAAGGCTAAGCTTGAGAGATGGCATATTTATTTCATTTCATTTGCGATTTTCATAAATAGTTAACGTTGTGTTATGCTAATGAGCTTGCTGATAGATTTACACAATCCTGGATACAGGGTTTTTTTCATAGCTAAACGTGACGCAGAAAACGGAGCGATTTGTCCTAAACAAATAATCTTTCAGGAAAAACTGAACATTTGCTATCTGAGAGTCTCCTCATTGAAAACATCTGAAGTTCTTCAAAGGTAAATGATTTTTTTGAATGCTTTTCTGTTTTTTTGTGTAAATGTTGCCAGCTGAATGCTAATGCTAAATGCTACGTTAGCCATCAATACTGTTACACAAATGCTTGTTTTGCAATGGTTGAGAAGCATATTTTGAAAATCTGAGATGACAGTGTTGTTAACAAAAGGCTAAGCTTGAGAGCTAGCATATTTATTTCATTTCATTTGCGATTTTCATGAATAGTTAACGTTGCGTTATGGTAATGAGCTTGAGTCTGTATTCACGAACCCGGATCCGGGATGGGGAGATCAGAAAGGTTAACTTGACTTTCGAAGACCATAGAAAGGCAGGGTAGGATAGATAATGGTCAGTAGCAGTTTTGGTCTAGAGTGTCTCCCCCTTTTGAAGAGGGGGATGACGTGACACCTTTCCAATCTTTGGGGATCTCAGATGATACGAAATAGAGGTTGAACAGGCTAGTAATAGGGGTTGCAACAATTTCGGCGGATCATTTTAGAAAGAGAGGATCCAGATTGTATAGCCTTGCTGATTTGTAGGGGTCCAGATTTTGCAGCTCTTTCAGACATCAGCTATCTGGATTTGGGTGAAGGAGAAAGGAGAAATAGGGGAGGCTTGGGCAAGTTTCTGTGGGGGGTGCATGGCTGTTGACCGGTGTAGGGGTAGCCAGCAAGAAAGCATGGCCAGCCGTAGAGAAATGTTTGAATTTGAAATTGTAAATTCTTTTTGATTTATCGGTAGTGACAGTGTTTCCTAGCCTCAGTGCAGTGGGCAGCTGGGAGGAGGTGCTCTTATTCTCCATTGACTTTACAGTGTCCCAGAAGTTTTTGGAGTTTGTGCTACAGGATGCAAATTTCTGTTTGAAAAAGCTAGCCTTTGCCTTCCTAGCTGCCTGTGTATATTGGTTCCTAACTTCCCTGAAAAGTTGCGTATCGGGCGGGCTAATCGATGCTAATGCACTAAGCCACAGGATGTTTTTGTGCTGGTCAAGGGCCGTCAGGTCTGGAGTGAACCAAGGGCTACATCTGTTCCTGGTTCAACATTTTTTGAATGGGGCATGCTTATTTAAGATGGTGAGGAAAGCACTTTTAAAGAATAATCAGGCATCCTCTGCTGATGGAATGAGGTCAATATCCTTCCAGGTTACCCGGGCCAGGTCGATTAGAAAGGCCTACTCGCTGAAGTGTTTTAGGGAGCGTTTGACATTGATGAGGCGTGGTCGTTTGATCGCAGACCCATTATGGACACAGGCAACGAGGCAGTTATTGGTGAGATCCTGGTTGAAGACAGCAGAGGTATATTTGGAGGAAAGGTTGGTTTTTGTTTCTAGCCATTTTGAGCCTGTAATCGAACCCACAAATCCTGATGCTCTGAATATTCAACTAGTCTAAGAAGGCCAGATTTGCTTCTTTAGTCCGCACAACAGTTTTCAGCTGTGCTAACATAATTGCTAATGGGTTTTCTAATGATCAATTAGCCTTTTAAAATTAGAAACTTGGATTAGCTAACACAACGTGCCATTAGAACACAGGAGTGATGGTTGCTGATAATGGGCGTATGCACGCCTATGTAGATATTCAATTAAAAATCAGCCATTTCCAGCTACAATAGTCATTTACAACATTAACAATGTCTACACTGTATTTCTGATCAATTTGATGTTATTTTAATGGATTTTTTAAAACGAGGACATTTCTAACTGACCCCAAACTTTTGAACAGTAGTGTACTTATACAGTACCAGTCAAAAGTTTGGACACACATACTCATTCAAGGGTTTTTCTTAAATGTACTATTTTTTTACATTGTAGTGTAATAATGAAGACATCAAAACTATGAAATAACACATATGGTATCTTTTGGTTATCACTACGGCAACAGCTTCCAGGAACGACACAATATTTACATCTTACAGTCATTCAGAAAATATAGTATAGTAAACTAAAAAGTGTTAAACAAATCTAAACATTTTTTAGATTTGAGATTCTTCAAAGTATCCACCCTTTGTCTTGATGACAGTTTTGCACACTCTTGACATTCTCTCAACCAGCTTCATGAGATAGTCACCTGGAATAGTTACACAGGTGGGACTTCTTTTCTTCTTAATGCGTTTGAGTTGTGTTGTGATAACGTAAGGGTGGTAAACATAATATTTGGTAAAAGACCAAATCCATACTATGGCGAGAACAGCTCAAATAAGAAAAAAGAAATGACAGTCCATCATTATTTTAAGACATATTCAGTCAATCCGGAAAATGTCAAGAAGGTTGAAAGTTTCTTCAGTGCAGTCACAAAAACCATCAAGCACTATGATGAAACTGGCTTTGGAAAGGAAGACACAGAGTTAACTCTGCTGCAGAGGATAAATTCATTAGAGTTACCAGCCTCAGAAATTGCAGCCCAAATAAATGCTTCACAGAGTTCAAGTAACAGACACATCTCAAATTCAACTGTTCAGAGACTGCGTGATTCAGGTCTTCATGGTCGAATTGCTGCAAAGAAACCACTAAAAATAAGAAGATAATTGTTTGGGCCAAGAAACACGAACAATGGACACTAGACCAGTATAAATCTGTCCTTTGGTCTGATGACTCCAAATTTGAGATTTTTGGTTCCAACTGCCGTGTCTTTGTTAGACGCAGAGCAGGTGAACCGAAGATCTCTCCCTGTGTGGTTCCCACCGTGAACCATTGAGGAGGAGGTGTGATGGTGTGGGGGTGCTTTGCTGGTGACACTGTCTGTAATTTATTTAGAATTTAAGGCACACTTAACCAGCATGGCTACCAAAGCTTTCTGCAGCAATACGCCATCCCATCTGGTTTGCACTTAGCAGACTATAATTTGTTTTTCAACAGGACATTGACCTAACCCACCTCCAGGCTGTGTAAGGGCTATTTTACCAATAAGGAGAGTGATTGAGTGCTGCATCACATGACCTCCACAATCACCCGACCTCGACCCAATTGAGATGGCTTGGTATGAGTTGGATCGCAGAGTGAAGGAAAAGTAGCCAACAAGTGGTCAGCATATGTGGGAACAAGACTTTTGGAAAATAATTCCAGGTGAAGCTGGTTGAGCTGACCAAGCTATAACTTCCTGACTGATGTCTTGAGATGTTGCTTCAATATAATCACATAATGTTCCTTCCTCATGATGCCATCTATTTTGTGAAGTGCATCAGTCCCTCCTGCAGCAAAGCACCCCCACAACATGATGCTGCTACCCCTGTACTTCAAGGTTGGGGTGGTGTTCTTCGGCTTACAAGCCTCCCCCTTTTCCTCCAAACATAATGATGTTCTTTATTGCCAAACAAAAAAAATGTCATCAGACCAGAGGACATTTCTCCAAAAGTACGATCTTTGTCCCCATGTGCAGTTGCAAACCGTAGTCTGGCTTTGTTATGGCGGTTTTGGAGCAGTGGCTTCTTCCTTCCTGAGCGTCCTTTCAAGTTATGTCGATCTAGGACTCGTTTTTATTGTGGATACAGATACGTTTGTACCTGTTTCCTCCAGCATCTTCACAAGGTCCTTTGCTGTTGTTCTGGGATTGATTTGCACTTTTCACAACAAAGTACGTTCAACTCGAAGAGACAGAACGCGTCTCCTTCCTGAGCGGTATGACGGCTGCGTGGTCCCATGGTGTTTATACTTGCGTACTATTGTTTGTACAGATGAACGTGGTACCTTCAGGCATTTGGAAATTGCTCCCAAGGATGAACCAGACTTGTGGAGTTCTACAATATATTTCTGATGTCTTGGCTGATTTATTTAGATTTTCCCATGATGTCAAACAAAGAGGCACTGAGTTTGAAGGAAGGCCTTGAAATACATCCACAGGTACACCTCCAATTGACTCAAATTATGTCAATTAGCCTATCAGAAGCGTCTAAATCCATTACATACTTTTCTGGAATTTTCTAAGCTGTTTAAAGGCAGTCAACTTAGTGTATATAAACTTCTGACCCACTGGAATTGTTATACAGTGAATTGTCTGTAAACAGTTGTTGGAAAAATTACTTGTGTCATGCACAAAGTAGATGTCCTAACCGACTTTTCAAAACTATAGTTTGTTAACAAGACATTTCTGGAGTGGTTGAAAAACTAGATTTAATGACTCCAACCTAAGTGTATGTAAACTTTTGACTTCAACTGTACCATGAGTGGGCACAGAATACATCGACTTCCTGCTGTGGACATTATTTCAGCATCATTTCACTGAGACAATCGTTTGCACTGAGACAAGCATTGAGAAATGAAAATGTTCAAATATTCTATGATATTCTTAAGATATGTGTTGACTGAATATAAGCAAGTGATATCTGCTAAATAATCAAGTTAGGTTTCTCCAGAAATAAATAATTCTAAATAACAAACTGTCTTTATTTACAAATTAGTGAGAACGTCTCACCCCATGTTCAAGAATGGTATGTTTTCTCGCTCACTCTATGTCACGCCCTGACCTGAGTACTCTTTGTTTTCTTTATTGTTTTGGTTAGGTCAGGGTGTGACATGGGTGATGTATGTGTTTTTGTACTGTCTAGGGGTTTTGTAGGTTTATGGGGTTGTTTATCATCTAGGTATTTATATATGTCTATGGTTGCCTAGATTGGTTCTCAATTAGAGGCAGGTGTTTATTGTTGTCTCTGATTGGGAACCATATTTAGGCAGCCATCTTCTTTGGGTATTTTGTGGGTTATTGTCTATGTCTAGTTGCACTTTTGTATCATAGCTGCACGTTCGTTTTGTTATTTTGTATAGTTTGTTTAGTGTCTATCTTTATTAAAAGTATAATGTATTCACTTTACGGTGTGCCTTGTTTTAGCAACATTTCGCGCTGCTCTGAGACAAGCATGGGGACTGCTCTTGATTAATCATTGAGATTTCTATTTTCACTTAATCTCCATTTGGATATTGGTAAAACAAGAATTAGAAAATTAGGGTGCAGAAATGTTCTGCTCTTAGTGTAACGTTTATTTAACTTGACAAGTCAGTTAAGAACAAATTCTTATTTACAAGGACAGCCTACCCCCTTCCTCGCCGTTGGGGAATTGAACCCAGTCTCCAGCGTACCCTGTGGGTATTCATTTTGTGCAGCGTCATATTTTCCATTCCATCTTAAAACCTGTTGAGGATATGGCAGACTTATGCCCCCTTTGGAGGAATTGGGTACCCCTAGTAAAATTTGTCAAAAATTGCTAATATATGCATATAATAATTATTATTGGATAGAAAACACTCTAAAGCTTCTAAAACCGTTGGAATTATGTATGTAAGTATAGCAGAACTCACAGGGCAGGCATTCTTCCACAACTAGTTTTGTGGTCATGAAAGTTGGAGCAACTTTGACGTCATCGCCCCCACCCTTCCCAACCACTTATGGATCTGGCGACACTTTCTATGTCTTCCTCATTCTGTAGAGCGTTTAATCGTTCAAATCGCGCGAGAATTGGCCCTATGGGAGTGATTTGAGTAAGTGCCGCGAGAAAAAACCTGTGCGTTAGGGCGCGAATTGGTCACAGCCATTCCTTTGTTCCAGTACTCAGAAAAAGGACCAGACGATGACCGGTTGAATTGAAATTTGTTTTGTGTGTTTAAAACATCATAAAGCTTGCTTCTGCACTTAGTTTGACCTGCACAACTTTTCCGGACCAGAGGACATTTTGGGTGCATTTCAGCTGATGTTATTAGCAATAGCTAATACAAAGACGCAAGACTTGAAACCAAACGATGTATTGGGTAAGTATGAAGCCTTCCAGAACATTCTGAATGAAGACCATCGAAGGTAAGGGAATATTTATGCTGAAATCTGTGTTTCTGTTGACTCCAACATTACGGAGAAATGTAGCTTGTATCTGAGCACCGTCTCAGAATATTGAATAGTGTGCGATTTCTGTAACGTTAAAAAGAAATGTAACAAAGCGGTTGCATAAAGAAGCAGTGTATCTTTCTAACTATATGTAGAACATGTATATTTAGTTAAAGTTTATGATGTCTATTTACGTTATCTTGCCGCGCTACCTAGATTTCCTGCGGACATTTTTGAGTAATTTCTGAACATGAACTCAATGTAAATGGACATTTATGGATATAAATGGCATATTATTGAAAAAAAAAATGTACTGTGTAACATGTCCTATTACTGTCATCTGAAGATTTTCAAAAGGTTAGTGAATTATTTATTTTTTAATCCTGCTTTTATAATTTTATATTTTCTGGGACAAAATGGCTGCCTCTTGTCTTGGTTTCGGTGGTGGTCTAATATAAATATGTGGTGTGTTTTCGCCGTAAAACATTTAAAAAATCTGACATGCTGGGTAGATGAACAAGGTGTTTATCTTTCATTTGAGCTATTGGACTTGTTAATGTGTGGAGGTTAAATATTTCGAAGAATATTTTTGCGTTCCATGCGCCACGGTTTGAGCTGAACGGGGGGGGGGGGTGGAGTTCCTCTAGAGGAACTCCTGGCATCAACAGGTTTTAAGGCTGCAATCCCGTTAACGGGATGATATGACAACAGCCAGTGAAAGTGCAGGGCGCCAAATTCAAAGCAAAAGAAATCTCATAATTAAAATTCCTCAAACATACATGTATTTTATACCATTTTAAAGGTAATCTCGTTGTTAATCCTGCCACAGTGTCCGATTTCAAATATGCTTTACAGCGAAAGCACCAGAAACGATTGTTAGGTCACCACCAAGCCACAGAAAAACTGTCGGTTTTTCAGCCAAAGAGAGGAGTCACAAAAAGCGCACAAAGAGATGAAAATTAATCACTAACCTTTGATCTTCATCAGATGACACTCATAGGAGTTCATGTTACACAATACATGTATATTTTGTTTGATAAAGTTCAAATTTATATGAAAAAATCTCTGTTTACATTGGCACGTTTCGTTCACTAGTTCCAAAAACATCCAGTGATTTTACATAGCCACATCGATTCAACAGAAATACTCATCATAAATGTCGATCATAATACAAGTTATACACATGGAATTATAGATATACCTCCCCTTAATGCAACCGCTGTGTCAGATTTCAAAGAAACTTTACGGAAAAGGCAAACCATGCAATAATCTGAGACGGCGCTCAGAAATATAATACAATTAGCCGCCATGTTGGAGTCAACAGAAACCAGAAATTACATAATAAATATTCCCTTACCTTAGATGCTCTTCATCAGAATGCACTCCCAGAAATCCCAGATCCACAACAAATGTTTGATCTGTTCGATAATGTCCGATATTTATGTCCAATTAGCTACTTTTGTTAGCGTGTTTGGTACACCTATGCAGACGCTGGTCGACCATTTCTTCTGACAAAAACTTCAAAAAATTATATTACAGGTCGAAGAAACAATTTCAAACTAAGTACAGAATCAATCATTAGGATGTTTTTATCATAAATCTAAATCAATAAAGTTCAACCGGGAGAATTCCTTTGTGTCTTTGTGTCTCAAGTCGATATAATGTGGAATGCGTATGACCAGAAAATGTCTCTCTGCCACTAGCCTGACTCATTTCCCTCTTATTCAGTCCCACAACACAGTAGAAGCCTCATTCCAGTTTCTATAGATGGTTGACATCTAGTGGAAGCCCTAGGAAGTGAACCTTCATTCATATCCCAATGTGATTTCAATAGGACATGGGTTGAAAATATACCAACCTCAGATTTCTCACTTCCTGTTTGGATTTATTCTCAGGTTTTTGCCTGCCATACGAGTTCTGTTATACTCACAGACATCATGCAAACAGTTTTTGAAACTTCAGAGTGCTTTATTATCCAAATGTAAAAGCATATACTGTACGGTATTGTATTTCTTCAGCATCTTTATGCTTTCGTTAATAAAATAATGATGAAAATACTCTTTCAAAATGTTGATGTTGATTTAGTTATGGATCCATAACGAATTACTATGGGAATAAATATCACTGATTTACACAAATATTGGAACAAAGTTGTCTAATGAACGCAAACAATTTAGAATCCTCCAATCCTCCTGATTTTGCCTACTCCCGACATTCACATTGTACAGTGCCATATTTTTCATTCCATCTTAATGGAAACCCTGAGTGTTTTGATTTCCGTTTTTCTTGGAATAGAAACACCATAATATTGATCAAATTAATTAAGCCAAATTTCTTAAAATCAATCCCATATACTATGTTCTTACAAAAAAGGTATTAAATTCTCTGGAAATGCCAATATGGAAGACTATCAAATGCTTATCAAAGATGCCCTCTGGTGGTCAAACTAGCAATAACTTGCTGTAATAAAATGGCTGACAAATAGATAACGTGCCACAGAATGCTTCCGCAACCCTCAAGATGTGCCGCAGACACAACTTTTAAAGGAGGAACCGCTGTAGTGAAGTAAAGTAAAAGTTGTCAGAAATAGAAATTGTAAAATATTCTTACACCACAGGTGCAAATAGGGTTAAGTGCCTTGCTTAAGAGCATAGACTTTTCACCTAGTTAGCTTGGGGATTCAAACCAGCAACCTTTCGGTTACTGACCCAAAGCTCTTAACCAATAGGATACCCACCACTATCGTACAGGTTTTATGTAAACATACAATGTATGTTTTTAAGTCATGTCAAAGTGAACATTTTAAAATAAAAATGTATATTGGAAAGTGTGAAAGTCAAGACCTTTAAAATGTAAAATTGTAAATATTTGATCACATTTTGAAAAATAGAACTGAACTCTGGATTCCTAGTCCATTCCGTTTTAACCTTTCAGGACATTCTCCAGGTTCAATTATTCTCGACATTTGGACATGCAACTCATGACCTGAGGCGTCTAGCACAGCTAATGCTGTCTGGAGTGACCTAGCTCCATGTCTTCCAATCCTCCCCAGTCTGACTGGTTCTCCTCAGCCTCCAGAGTACCTTTCCCCTGGGTTTGGAGCAGTCTTGAGCCCCTTAGCTCCCAAACGTCCCCCAGAGAAACACAGCACTTGACTCAACATGGATTGTGATGGGGAGAGCTGTATAATTCAGGAAATGGCATCAACCTTTCCATTTTCTGATAAAACTCTACCCAGCTCTCCATTCCTGGCTGACCCCACTCCAACCCTCCTGCATCTCAATCGCCCCCAGGAGGGACAGCTCTGGGGAGCTTATCTGAGTCCCCACACCGCCTGTAATTTCCTTCTATTTAAAATGGACACCCCCTAATTCATGAAGTGTGAAACAAACAGTAATCCGATGTGTCGAAAGACTAAATATAGTATGATAAATAAATGTCTGTAGTTCACAAACGACAGTGAGTTGATTAATATTTGGCATATTTGGGCTTGAAACAGGTCTAAAAATACTACTATACGCTTTTAAAGAATAAACCATTTTCATGTTTTTTTTTTCTTTTCACATTTTCTCAAAATCCCAACTTTGACACTGGAGGCACGATAGATAATAACAATCTAAAAATGTCAATGTGGCCTGTTTAGACAATTGTATTTATTATTTAATGCATTTACACCAAAACAGAATTTGGTCTGTGGTGCATTTTGATATTGTACAAGGACTTGAATGGGTTACAACTAAAGTAAGAAATGAAATAAAAAGTAACACAAAAAAATAACAATACCGAGGCTGTAAACAAGGGGTACCAGTACCGAGTCAATGTGCGGGGATACAGATTAGTCGAGGTAATTTGTACATGTAGGTAGGGATAGAGTGACTGTGCTTAGATAGTAAACAGCGAGTAGCAGCAGTGTAAAAACTAAGGGGGGGTGTATGTCAATAGTCCGGGTGGCCATTTGATTAATTGTTCAGCAATCTTATGGCTTGGGGGTAGAAGCTGTTAAGGAGCCTTTAGGACCTGGGGCCTTCCTCTGACAACGCCTAGTATATAGGTATTGGATGACAGGAAGCTTGGCCTCAGAAATCAATCAATCAAATGTATTTACAAAGCCCTTTTTACATTAGCCAATGTCACAAAGTGCTATACAGAAACCCAGCCTAAAACCCCAAACAGCAAACAATGTAGATGTAGAAGCACGGTGGCTAGTAAAAACTCCCTAGACTTGCAGATACCTAAGAGAGGAACCAGGCTCTGGCAGCTTCATTAAATAGTACTCAACGTCAACAGTCTCAATGTCAAAAGTGAAGAGACGACTCCGGGATGCTGGCCTTCTAGGCAGGGTTGCAAAGAAAAAGCCATATCTCAGAATGGCCAATAAAAAGAAAAGATTAAGATGGGGAAAAAATCACAGACACTGGACAGAGGAACTCTGCCTGGAAGGCCAGCATCCCGGAGTAGCCTCTTCACTTTTGACATTGAGACTGGTTCGTCGCGAGTACTATTTATTGACGCTGCCAGTTGAGGACTTGTGCGGCGTCTGTTTATCAAACTAGACACTCTAATGCACCTGTCATCTTGTTCAGTTGTGCAACGGGGCCTCCCTCCTGTTTTTATTCTGGTTAGAGTAGGTTTGCGCTGTTCTGTCAGGGGGGGGGGGGGTACACAGCGTTGTCAGTTTCTTGGCAATTTCTCGCATGGAATAGCCTTCATTTCTCAGAACAAGAATAGACTGACGCGTTTCAGAAGAAAGATCTTTGTTTCTAGCCATTTTGAGCCTGTAATCGAACCCACAAATGCTGATGCTCCAGATACTCAACTAGTCTAAGGAAGGCCAGTTTTATTGCTTCTTTAATCAGTGCAACAGTTTTCAGCTGTGATACCATAATTTCAAAAGGGTTTTCTAATGATCAATTAGCCTTTTAAAATGATAAACTTGGATTAGCAAACACAACGTGCCATTGGAACACAGAAGTGATGGTTGCTGATAATGGGCCTCTGTACGCCTATTTAGATATTCCATAAAAAAATCTGCCATTTCCAGGTACAATAGTCATTTACAACATTAACAATGTCTACACTGTATTTCTGATCAATCCAATGGTATTTTAGTGGACCAAAAATGTGCTTTTCTTTCAAAAACAAGGACATTTCTATGTGACCCCAAACTTTTGAACGGCAGTGCATGTGTTCCTTATGTCCAGGTAGGAAAGGGCAGTGTGGAGCGCAATTGAGATTCCATTATCTGTGTGGAGCGCAATTGAGATTCCGTTATCTGTGGATCTGTTGTGGCGGTATGCGATTTGGAGTGGGTCTAGGGTTTTCCGGATGCGAGCATAAAAGGCAGTTAGCTGGTAGGCTCATGTCACTGTACAGCTCACAGCTGTGCTTCCCTTTGTAGTTCATAATAGTTTTCAAGCCTGGCCACATCCAATGAGCATCAGATGTGGTGTAGTAGGATTCAATCTTAGTCCTGTATTGACGCTTTGATAGTTTGATTGGGTAATCTGAGGGCATGGCAGGATTTCTTATAGGCTTCCGGATTGGTATCCAACTCCTTGAAAGTGGCAGCTCTAGCCTTTAATTCGGGATCGGATGTTGCCTGTAATCCATGGTTTCTGGTTGGGATATGTACGTGTGTGGACAATGTTGTTGATGCACTTATTGACGAAGGTGGTGACTGAGGTGATATACTCCTCAATGCCATTGGATTAATCTCGGAACATATTCCAGTCTGTGCTAGCAAAACAGTCATGAAGCGTAGCATCTGCATCACCTGGCCACTTCTATATTGAGCGAGTTACTGGTACTTCCTGCTTTAGTTTTTGCTTGTAAACAGGAATCAGGAGGATATAATTATTGTCAGATTTGCCAAATGGAGGGGGAGGAAGAGGTTTGTATGCGTCTCTGTGTGTGGAGTAAAAGTGTTATGGAGTTTTTCTTCTGATTGCACATGTGACATGCTAATACAAAAATGAGGTAAAATGGAGTTAAGTTTGCTTGCATTAAAGTACCCCAGGCACTAGGAGCGCCAAATTGCCTAAGAACTGGTGAGAAAGAACACAAAAAAACATAGCAGGGGGTTAACCATACAAATTAGTCACTAATATAGCACAATAGCACGAGAGAGAGAAGCAAAGTCCGTTCTGCTTTTTCCCTTTACCCCATAAAATTGGATATGAGTTAATTCTACACCTTTTCTCACACTTCCTTCTAAACATATAATTTCAAGAGATCTAACAAGATCTGACTGTGCAAATTAGTTGTCATTAATTTAAGTCACCAGCGATTTCGACTGACCTTGAGCTGCGTAGCCTACTTGGTAGACATATTACATTTTTCTTAGAGAGGAGAAAGAATACAGAATACAGATTGGCTCCCAGGGTATTCACATGAACTTCAACAAAGTAATAAACATCAAAAACAGTACCAGTCCAAAGTTTGGACACACATTCTCATTCCAGGCTGTTTCTTTATTAATGTAGTGAAGATATCAAAATTATGACATAACACATATGGAATCATGTAGTAACCAAAAAAGTGTTACAAAATAATAATAATTCTATACTTGAGATTCTTCAAAGTAGCCAAGCTTTGCCTTGATGACAGCTTTGCATACTCTTGGTATTCTCTAAACCAGCTTCACGAGGTAGTCACCTGGAATGCATTTCAATTAACAGGAGTGCTTTGTTAACTTAGTTTGTGGAATCTTTTTCCTTCATTATACATTTGAGCCAATCAGTTGTGTTGTGACATGGTAGGGGTGGTATACAGAAGATATCCCTATTTGGTAAAAGACCAAGTCCATATTATGGCAAGAACAGCTCAAATAAGCAAAGCAAAATGACAGTCCATCGTTACATTAAGACATGAAGTTCAGTCAATACGGAACATTTCAAGAACTGAGGTCACAAAAACCATCAAGCGCTATGATGAAACTGGCTCTCATAAGGACCGCCACAGGAAAGAAAGACCCAGAGGTTAACTCTGCTGAAGAAGATGCGTTCATTATATTTACCAGCCTCAGAATTTTCAGCCCAAATAAATGTTTCACAGAGTTCAAGTAACAGACACATCTCAACATCAACTGTTCAGAGGAGACTGTGTGAATCAGGCCTTCATGGTCGAATTGCAGCAAAGAAACCACTGCCAAAGAACACCAATATTAAGAACAGACTTGCTTGGGCCAAGAAACACCAGCAATGGACAATAGACATCTGTCCTTTGGTCTGATGAGTCAAATTTGCAGTGTCTTTGTGAGATGCAGAGTAGGTGAACGGATGATATCTGCATCTGTTGTTCCCACCGTGAAGCATGAAAGAGGTGTGATGGTGTGCGGGTGCTTTGCTGGTGACACTGTATGTGATTTATTTAGAATTCAAGGCACACTTAACCAGCATGGCTACTACAGCATTTTGCAGTGATATGCCATCCCATCTGGTTTGTGCTTAGTAGGACTATCATTTGTTTTTCAACAGGACATTGACCCAACACACCTCCAGGCTGTGTAAGGGCTATTTGACCAAGAAGGAGAGTGATGGAGTGCTGCATCACATGACTTGGCCTCCACAATCACCTAACCTCAACCCAATTGAGATGGTTTGGGATGCGTTGGACCACAGAAGGAAGGAAAAACAGCCAACAAGTGCTCAGTCTATGTGGGAACAAGACTGTTGGAAAGTCATTCCAAGTGATGCTGGTTGAGAGAATGCCAAGAATTTGCAACGCTGTTATCAAGGAAAAGGGTGTCTCTTTTGAAGAATCTAAAATATATAATATATTTTTATTTGTTTAACACTTTTTTGGTTACTACATGATTCCATATGTGTTATGTCATAAATTTGATGTCTTCACTATTATTCTACAATGTAGAAAATAGTAAAAATAAAGAAATATCCTTCAATGAGTAGGTGTGTCCAAACCTTTGACTGGTACTGTATATTTTCTATTTAACCCAATTTAAATTAATCTTATGAGACAAGGAAGGCAAAGAATGTAGACATGCATAATTTATTTGTGAAAAGTTGAAGACTTTGCAAATGTGATTTGTGCGCATGGGATTGATAGAATCTAGTCCGCCGATGGCAGAAAGAGGGAAGAAATTAACTAAATAAATTATTTGGCCTGTTTTAATGAAAAGTTGCGATTTCAAATGATTATGTAATTCCAAACATAGGGAGGATTTAGATGAGGGTGCAGAGCCAAGAGAAGGGAAGGGGAGAGCCATGCCCAGTCGGATGACTCTTCGTTAATCATCTGCTCTTCCCACATTGGTTCTGAGTTTTAATTAATTAAAGAATACATAGTAGTAAACCAGTTCTAAACTCTAGATAAAATATATTTTTAATTTCAGTTTAATGTTGTATGAGCAGAGTCAAAGGTTGATAATGCTCCTTTGCCTGCATATTTTATCCATCCATCTTTCACTCTCACAATGCTGCTCTCTTCAACTTTTTTTGCTTCTATTTGCTGCCTGGCTTTAAGGTGTGATCTATATTCAATGGTAGTTTAATGAGCATTTTCCTATTTTGGGGAGCATTATCACGTCATTAGAAAAAAAGCCCAATGAATAATACATCTGACGGTGAGAGATCACAGGCATCATCACACAAGGGTTCTGCTGGAAAGATGAGGGGAAGAGACAAGGTGCTCTCACATATATTTCAGAGGACAACCGATGGAAATTGGGGATGATGGAGAAATATTTTTTTCTGTGCTCTAAAGGGGGCCTCTTCTGGAGCTGTGTGGAGTCCCTTAACACCCGAGTGGGGTTGGTGAGTGGGCTAAAGCAAGCACGATCCCCCTTCAGGCTCCCACACCCTGCCAGTTTTCTGCCCTGCGCAGGAGTTTCAGCTCCATCAGCTCAATTGACATGCTTCCTGTCGTCGAGATGCCCCATCCTAATTGGCTCCCTTTTAGCGTCCCAGCGCATTACCATTGTATGGGCACACAGTGAGTAGCCATGGACACACCAATCACACACACATGAATTCCAGGACAAAGGCAGGTGGGCCATTTCTCAACCAGCATCATGAGCTGGAGCCTTATTCTTGCCAATTTCACAACCCGCAACCAATACCCTGCTGCCACATTCCCGGAGGAAATGTATTCATCACTATCACCGCTTCTACCCATTTCAAACCAGGGCCACTTGCCAACAGCTGTGAAATCCCCACTATGTGGTTTGTTGAAGATCATCCTGTGTGATGTTAACATAGGAAGATCACATACAGTAGAGTGCACTGAATGCCAGTCAGAGTACAGAGAGCTGTCCTGGTCCCATCGCTAGCTCAACCTGGTTCTGTCTGGGTATTGGCAGTAATGTCACCCTGACAGGCTCCATGGCCTGGCCCGGTCCTATCCCCTGCCATTCTGTAATGAGGCCTAGTGACTGTGTGCTCCCTGCTCTCCTGTGGCCTGGTCTGTCTCTCCTAATGAGACTCTGAATACATCACTACCAACCACCTCCCCACACCCCCACCCCTCCTCCCCCAATCCCCTCACCCCCCCATGACTGTCCAGCATTGCCACCGTATCCTGTAATGAGCCCCCGAGAACACCTCACACCTCCTCCCAGAAATCTTCAGCTCCCTGTTCCCCAGCCACGCCATCCACTGTCTCCTAATTGTGTGTGTTTGTTTGCCACGGCGTCTGCCTTTCTTAAGGCTGTAGCATACAAATCTGTTGATGTGTCGTTGGCGCCTGGAGCAGTTCCTGAGTCTCTGTGCTGATAGAAGACTGACGGAGGCTCAGTGTGATACTCTAAACTCTTCGCTGGCAAGTTGCTACACCTTTTTCTTCTCTCACACTGTGCGTTCTGTGTTGGAGGATAAAAAAATAAAATGCCTGTTGCTCCCACACAGCTTATTAGTCCTGTCTTAATTTGGTTTTCATTTAGTATGTGGAGGAGGGAATCTGTATTTGGCAAGAGAAGATAGTCAGCTTGCAAGAGCGATGAGAAGAACAGGAGAGAACGAATGTCTGACTGTACAACCCAGCTCCCCTCTGGCCATTCCCTCATCAAAAGCTTCACTAACAGAAGGCTTCTGAGTGATCAACCATTTTAGCATGGTTGTTTCCTCGTGTGAAATAAGACATCACCAGGGGCAGGTAACTCTTGCCACTGCATGCATTAGTTGTATGTGATGTCAGATATTGCAGGTCTACACAGAAAACAGAAAAAGGGGAATGGTTAGTATGATTTGTCAACACATGGTCTACCATGACATGCTAAGTTATGTTTATGACAGTTGTATGCATATTTTGAGAATTAAAATATAGTAAACATGCAGATATAACATTATAACATTATATAAATGTAACCATGTGATTTTATGTTGAGGAACTCGCCTGACAAACAGAAGAACAAGACTGCACATAATATCTGTACCTGCTGCTTTCCTCTCCAAGGTTACTGCCTCAGAACCAGTTTTGCTGGCCAACATATTGGCTGTGATGCATCAAGTTCCAACATTGTTTTTCCTTCACTTCAACACATTCTTTTCTCTGCAGAATGCCTACCACAGCAAACTTATCAGTCGGGCTGGGAGAATCAATCACAGGCGACACCATTCCGGCCTGAGCTTTGTTTGTGAATCTGTTGTCTGCAGCGCCTGAAAATCTCTGCCTATGATTGCCAAGCACCTCGAGGTGTTGGTTTTGGAGTTATTTTTCATTTTGGGCCTCTCTCTCTGTCTCCCTCACTTTGATTCTTCCCCGGTTTCTCACTCTTGCCTCTCTCTCCCTACAAACTGTGTGCAGTATTGATGTGGCGAGTGCCAGCTTTGTTTTTGGGGATAGTAACAAATAAGCCTGCTGCTGGAATGCAAGGGAGCTACAGGAATGATGAGGGGGAAAAAATGCTGGGAATCAAAGCTCAGAAACACCATCCAATCCAACAGCTTTCTCCATCTGATTCATGTGTTGTCATTTTTTCCCTTTAGAATTCTCTCTTTGCACTTTGGCAAGATGATTCACCGCTCTACGTAGCTTCCTGCTATCTGTCCCTTGTGGGGGGAAACCAGAGCCTTTTTAAATCTGTCTTTGATTAGAGGCACCTCTCCCAAGTCAATAATCATTTATGGAAGGAAAACAAAAGTAAGCATGGACCTTGACTTGACATGTCACTGCTTATCCCTTCCCCTGAGATATAGTCAGTTATAAACAAGTATGGAGTCTTTGTTCCTAGAATCGGTTGGAGTTTGTGGTGTTAGTGAGTCGTGTACTGTTGCTCATACACTCCATAGCTGCTGGAGTCATATAAATTGCTTTCAATGTTCTAAATTGCAACTCCATTAGTTTCTAAATATCGAGTGTATGGGCCAGATTTTTCTAGAGGACATTGAGGACAGAGTTAGGGTTTCAGCATTGATTTGGATTGTTATCAGCAGACTATATGCAGACTACCATCAGATGCATGCCATGTGATTGCCCTATGCTGGACAACAGATGAGAAGAAAAATCCAGGATGACCAAACGAAACATGGAGAAGAAAATTACAAAAGGAGATGGAGTGTGGCCTGACATGGGGAACGCTCACCAAAATAGCCACATAGCGGAAGCAGTGGTTCTCTCTTGTGGATGCCTTATGTGCCTCAAGACATGAAGGGGATTACATACGTAATCAGAAGACACAATGAAACACACCTAGACACCCACAAAATGTAAAACACGTTAGCTATGGCATTACAAACAACTCCCCTAGAGCAGACACAGCTGCAAAATTACTTTCTAGTTAGAATCTTTAGACATTGTCTATCAACGCTTGAATGAATAATTTCAAGAGTGTCACTGTCATTTTCTTCTGATAATCATTTTGCTATTAATTGACAAGATCTCATTATCTCTTTGACATAACCTCAATCTTTGAAAGAGCAACACATCATCTATAATTCCTAGATTAGTTATGCGTGGCTAACCTTAGCGCTGCTGGAATCAATCTTTGTTTATGTTGTCACTAGAGGTCATTAAAGATCAACGGAAATTAAGAAACTCTTAATTTCCCAATGCCATATCACGCATATCAGTGTTCGGGTGTTAGGAGTGTTCTTCCCATGTTCTCTGTGTAACACAATGTCTTAGTAGAGTGTTAACAAGCTAATCCATCAGTGGCATAAGGAGAGGAGTAGTGTAGAGCCAAGCATATTGAAAGACTTGACAGGGAGATCAGCCTTTATATTCTGCAAAATTTGAGAGCATAGGATAGAGGACATTTGTAACGATCGTCTGTGTTGGAAGTAGGTGAGGACCAAAGCGCAGCGTGGTAAGTGTTCATGTTTTTAATAAAATAACTGAACACTGACCAAAACGACAAACAAACAGTCCCGTAAAGTGAATGAAAAAACACTAAACAGGAAATAAACACCCACGAAACACAAGTGGGAAAAGGCTACCTAAGTATGATTCTCAATCAGAGACAACTAACGACACCTGCCTCTGATTGAGAACCATACCAGGCCAAAGGCAAAAACACAACATAGAAAATGGAACATAGACAACCCACCCAACTCACGCCCTGACCAAACTAACACAAAGACATAACAAAGGAACTAAGGTCAGAACGTGACAACATTAGCTTGTAAGATATAATTTGTGTGGTTGGTGGTGCAGTTCCCTTTATTCCTCACTTGCAATCCAGTGAACAATAACTACTGCAGGTGCAGTTAATTAATTAGCACCAATGTTAGTTCATTTGAAGTGGCTAATCTGTAAAGTAGGCCCCCTATAATTCGATTAAATGTGTGTTATGTGGCATGTTGCCACCGCTGCAACATGTGGCAAGCATTTTCAGACGTCATCCATGGTTAGTGCAGCTGCAGTCAGTCAAGGAGGTTATATATCTACATTAATATTCCTAACAACATTAGCATTCTCATACATGGTAACCTGCTGAAGGAACACCTGGGATGAGTCTGTGTATTTTCATGCATTGCTCATGCATGCTGTTGGATACCCACCCACACACACAGATACGGCTCCAGCTCCTGTGACATTGCCCCGGGCTGTGTACCCAGTAATGAGTATGTACCCAGCCAGACGAACCAATCACTGAGTGGAGTTAGCCGTGTACCTGGAGCCCACTGACCTCTGATCAGCAAAGTTCTAGAATGATTCTCTTCTCAGCAGCCACTGACTAATTATGTTCAGGATTTCAATTAAGAGGGAATGTTTCCTTCTCTGTGGGAAATGTCTGTGCTTTTAGAATCACTATTAACAAACCGGTCTGATCTGCTGTAATTACCCACATCAAATCTTCCCTGTAGACAGATTGGGTTGAGATAATTCAGTTGAGAGTTAAATTATTCCAGATATGCTTCTGGTGTTTAAACACTATCATTTTTCTTTAAATACATTTTTAGATAATACAGGATGTGTTTTATCTTGAAAGTCATTTTACAGCTTTAAACGGGATTTGTTAAAATCCAGTGTTCAGAACAATAGTGTTAGGAACAATAGTAAAATGACTGTGAAACACAACCCCAGTTTATTTTCCCTCGAAAGTGGTTCCAATCATGTTATTTTTGGAGGACACATAAACAACTTTTCACCATAACCAAAGGGCATAAAGGTTGGATGTTGTAAGGGCAGACGCTGGAGAAGAGAAGCAAGTACAGGGAGTGAACATTAAATGCCAAGGCATGGCGCTGGACTAGCCATCTGAGACATAGAAGCCAGACAATCCCACTGAGGCGTGGGTGCCTGACGATCCGTCTGAGACGTGGGAGCCCGACGATCCGGTTGTGGCGTTGGAGTCCGATGATCTGGCTGAGGCGTGGGAGCCCGACGAGCCCGGCTGAGGCGTGGGATCCCGATGAACTCAGCTGAGGCGTGGGATCCCGACGAGCCCGGCTGAGGTGTGGCATCCCAACGAGCCCGGATGAGATGTGGGATCCCGACAAGCCCGGCTGAGGCGTGGGAGCCTGACGATCCGTCTAAGGTGTGAAAGCCTGATGGGCCGGCTGAGGCGCAAATGCGCGTAATGAAGTGTAGCCTGGCGCCCTTTAGCGCCAGAGAGTGGAAGCAGGATCAGGCGTGACAAAATGTGCTAAAACAATGTATTTCAAGCTAATTTAACATTTCTTCCAGTCAAGTGATTTTCATTTACTTCAATCCAATACAGCCTTTGATTCATGTCCCCGGAATATTTCAAACCAATTAATTTGGTGTTTATCAGATGAATCATTATGCCCAAAATAGCTAGACGGCTATAATCAGTGTGTTCATTTCCTACTATGTCTGATGGATTTTGAGGAATAGTCAGGAGGATCCATGGAAATAATAAAGTGACATGCGAGGTGGGGATGGTAGAAACATATAGGACAAGACATGATGGATGGCATACAGCAATAAATCAATGATTTAACCTGGAGATCAGTACCGAAAATGACAGTGCATTGAAATAAATGGAGAAAAAGGTAACAAAAAATGTGTAAATCAAGGTCTCACAAAATCCATGTTTTCAGCGGTATTTGGTAATTGGAAGGAATATTGTCAACATTTGGACAGTGAGAATGAGCTGGAGAGTTAGCAAGCTAATTACAAGTAAAAAAAAATGTGCCAGGTCAGCAGGGCTTCACTTGTTTAATTACCTGGGTATTTAACATAGACAGAGGCATGGGGAGAGGAGAGGACCCTGAGTGTTCTCAGGAACAAAGTTATTTTCCGTCTCCAAGAGGCAGTAGAAAAGGGTGTTGCAGCAATTAAACTAATTTGTAAAACCGAGACCAGAGTTTAGACATTGTATTTTAACTGCCAACCACTGTAAGTCAAAACGGATGACTCCTGGGTCTAGATTGACTACTTTGAGCACAAAGTGGTTGTATCTCAGGATTCAGCATTGTTTACTGTCAATTAATTTGACTGTTGATAACATAGAGTATATTACCACAGATTGCGCTGCGATGCCCAATTCGTAAGGCAGAAGCCTTGATGATAGCACCAAGCTACTGTCCATGTGTTCTGTAAATAATATATCTCACTTACTAGATTCCATTCCATATAACCATTGTTTGGTGTTCTGGAAATACCAATATCTTCTCTGAATCCACCCCCTAATAATACCACACGTCTTTTTGATTTACTTTGACTAAATTTGGGTCATGTCATTTTATTCTTCTCCAACCCCAGGGAAGCTGTAAGGTTCTGTATTTATTTTCTTAGCCAACCTTGTGTTCTGTTTATTTGTAGCCCTGTCTTTCATTTATGTTCATTGATTTCACCTGTGTTAGTTACTCACCTGGTCTCATCAGTTCCTTATTTAGTTCAGTTCATTCTGTTTGTGCCTTTGAGGTATTGTTCATTTGCATTCTACTAAGCCTTTTTCCTAGCTTGTTTGTGAGAACCAGTTATAGCCTCCAATCTTAGTTTTGATTCACCTGCCTGTATGCCTACCTGTGTATGACCATTGCATGCCTGCGAAGGCGAAATAAACACCTCCTGGGCTTTGCGTGTGAATCTACACCTTTTCTCCCTGAGTAGTCATTACAGAATACCTCACCTAAAAACGGAATGGATTCAGCAGAGCTACAGCGGCGCCTAACCCAGCAAGAGGAGCGTATGTCGGAAATCTGCCATCTTCTCCGCCAGCCTATCCCTATTCCTCCCATACCAGGTACAGTATCGTAACCCATAGCCTTCCTTCATTCATATCCATTCCTGGAAAATATGATTGTTCACCTTGGAAATGTCAGGGCTCTCTGATGCAATGCAGCAAATACATTGAGCACAACCCCACTAAGTTCGCCACCGACAAGAGCGGGGTGGATTTTGTCTCTACTCACAGGCAAAGCCCTGGATTGGGCCACCGCGATATGGACTGCCAACAGCACTGAACTCGGATCCGATACCCATTTCCACATCCTCTTCAAAGAGATATTCGATCACTTTCCTTTGCAAAGAACTTCAACAAGGACGCAATTCAGCTGCTGAGTATACCCTCGAGTTCCATAACATGGCTGCAGGGATTGGATGGAGTGAGGCTGCTTTACTTACAATCTACCAAAGAGGGCTCAACAGGGAACTTCAGGCGGTGCTGGCCTGTAGAAGTGACCTTCAGGATTTAAATCATTACATTCGTATGTCCATCGACTGACCGCCGACGAACTCTGCCACCCAGGAACCCAAAACCTTCTCTTTCCATGATTCAATTTATTTTACCTTTATTTAACTAGTTAAGAACAAAGTTAAGAACAAATTCATATTTTCAATGACGGCCTAGGAACAGTGGGTTAACTGCCAGTTCAGTGGCAGAACAACAGATTTGTACCTTGTCAGCTTAGGGATTTGAACTTGCAACCTTTCGGCTGCTAGTCCAACACTCTAACCACTAGGCTACCCTGCCGCCCCAATCAACCCATCCGAGTCTTCCAGAGCCCATGCATTTGGGCCATGCTTATCTCCCGTGTATCGAACATCAAAGGTGGATCCAAGAAGGGCTCTGCCTATACTGTGGGGGGAAAGATCTACTCAGCCATTGTCCTGTTCACCCCCCCCCCCCCCCATGGAGAGATGAGAAGGGTCCCTCTGCTGCCATGCAGGAAGGCGTGTCCTCATTTCTAAATATTTCCCAGGAGCAATTCTCCATCCCAGTATTGATAACTATGAAGGGGGTTACTAAGTACTTAGAGGACTTGATAGCCGGGAGCAGCAGGTAATTTTATTGATCACCAGCTAGTATTAGAGCTTGACATTGATCTAACACCTGTCACCACTCCCTTAACCAGTTGCATCTCTAGGGGCGCTATTTCATTTTTGGATAAAAAACGTTCCCGTTTTAAGCGCGATATTTTGTCACGAAAAGATGCTCGACTATGCATATTCTTGACAGTTTTGGAAAGAAAACACTCTGAAGTCAAAAGATTTTGTCTGTAAGTGCCCCAGAACTCATTCTACAGGCGAAACCAAGATGATACGTCAAACAGGAAATGAGCAGAATTTCTGAAGCTCTGTTTTCTAATGTCTCCTTATATGGCTGTGAATGCGACAGGAATAAGCTTAGACCTTCTGCCGTTTCCCCAAGATGTCGGCAGCATTGTGACGTATTTGTAGGCATATCATTGGAAGATTGGCCATAAGAGACTACATCTTCCAGGGGTCTGCCCGGTGTCCTTTGTCTAAATTTGTGCGTAATCTTCAGGTGCGGGCATTTTCTCCTGGGATTCAGGAGAGAAAGCACACTTCCACGAACGATATATCATCGAAGAGATATGTGAAAAACACCTTGAGGATTGATTCTAAACAACGTTTGCCATGTTTTCAGTCGATATTATGGAGTTAATTTGGAAAAAAGTTCGCGTTTTGAGGACTGAATTTTCGGGTTTTTTTGGTAGCCAAATGTGAAGTACAAAACGGAGCTATTTCTAATACACAAAGAATCTTTTTGGAAAAACTGAGCATCTGCTATCTAACTGAGAGTCTCCTCATTGAAAACATCTGAAGTTCTTCAAAGGTAAATGATTTTATTTTAAGGCTTTTATGTTTTTGTTGAAATGTTGCGTGCTGGATGCTAACGCTAATGCTAACGCTAACTGCTAACGCTAAATGCTACGCTAGCTAGCTACTTTTACACAAATTATTGTTTTCCTATGGTTGAGAAGCATATTTTGAAAATCTGAGATGACAGTGTTGTTTACAAAAGGCTAAGCTTGAGAGATGGCATATTTATTTCATTTCATTTGCGATTTTCATGAATAGTTAACGTTGTGTTATGCTAATGAGCTTGCTGATAGATTTACACAATCCTGGATACAGGGGTGTTTTCATAGCTAAACGTGACGCAGAAAACGGAGCGATTTGTCCTAAACAAATAATCTTTCAGGAAAAACTGAACATTTGCTATCTGAGAGTCTCCTCATTGAAAACATCTGAAGTTCTTCAAAGGTAAATGATTTTATTTGAATGCTTTTCTGTTTTTTTGTGTAAATGTTGCCAGCTGAATGCTAATGCTAAATGCTACGCTAAATGCTACGTTAGCCATCAATACTGTTACACAAATGCTTGTTTTGCAATGGTTGAGAAGCATATTTTGAAAATCTGAGATGACAGTGTTGTTAACAAAAGGCTAAGCTTGAGAGCTAGCATATTTATTTCATTTAATTTGCGATTTTCATGAATAGTTAACGTTGCGTTATGGTAATGAGCTTGAGTCTGTATTCACGATCCCGGATCCGGGATGGGGAGATCAGAAAGGTTAACACCCTGGACGGGCAGCCATTGGGCACAGGCTTCCTTACGCACCTGACACAGAGCATCACCCTCCAGATTGGAGTCTTCCACACCGAAACCATTCAACTCATGGAACTCTCATTCCCCAAACAGCCACTCATCCTCGGACAACCCTGGCTTTGTCGTCATGACAGAGCATCTCGTAGTGACAGGTGAACAACTGTCCTGGTCTTCTACCTGCTTCACAAGTTGTCTCAGCTTAACCTGCAGAGCTACCACCAGTGAGGGCTCTGCCTCTGCAGTGCCACCCACCATACCATCTGAATATGCCCTGTACAGTAATGGCTTCAGCAAAATCAAGGCCTCCACTCTGCCATCACATCGTCCAGGGGACTGTGCTATTGACTTACTCCTTGGAGTGTCACCACCGAAGGGCCCCGATTACCCCCTAGCTATCCCGGAAAATTAGGCAATGGGGAACTACATTGATGAAACATTCAAACGGTTTCATTCGTCTGTGTTCCCCGGCTGCATCCAGCTTCTTTGTTAGAAAAAAGGATGGTGGTCTCCATCCATGTGTTGATTACCGTTCCCTGAATGACGTCACGGTCAAGAACTGTTTCCCTCTGATCCCAGCGACCTTTGAACAGGTGGGCCGCGCCAACATCTATACAAAACTTGACCTGTGAAGTGCATATAACCTTGTCTGTATACGTGAAGGCGCCGGATGGAAGACGGCCTTTATCACCGCACGAGGGCACGACGAATACCTCGTCATGCCCTACGGCCTTACTAACGCCCCCGCCGTTTTCCAATCCTTTATGAACAAGGTTAACCAGGATATAATTAACCGCTTTCATAGTCTACATTGATGGCATCCTGATTTACTCCCAATCCCTGAAGGAACACATACAGCATGTGCAAAAGGTTCTTCAATTGCTCCTTGACCATAACCTTTTATGTGAAGACTGAAAAGAGCACCTTCCATGTAACCTCTGTAAACTTCTTTGGTTTCGTACTGACACATGGAGAGCTCAGCATGGCTGTGAACAAAGTCCCCACCGTTAGTAACTGGCCCAAACCCACCACCGTTAACTTCTTATGGCTGGGGGGCAGTATTGAGTACCTTGGATGAATAAGGTGCTCCTTAGTCTCAGTTGCTAATATATGCATATTATTATTAGTATTGGATAGAAAACACTCTAAAATTTCTAAAACTGTTTGAATGATGTCTGTGAGTATAACATAACTCATATGGCAGGCAAAATCCTGAGTTGAAATCAAAACAGGAAGTCAGAAATCTGAGCTTTGTATGTTTTCAGAGTCCCCAATGAAATCCCCTTGAGATATTAATGCACTGTCTAGGGGTTCCACTAGATGTCAACCATCAATAGAAATTATAATGAGACTTCTATGGTGTTGTGGGAGTGAATGATAGCAGAATCAGTCAGGTGTCTGGCAGCCAGCCATTTTCTGATCATGCTTATTCCTCATGGTAGTCATTTGTGTTCCATTGCTCACGAAGACAAGAAGGAGTACTCTGGTTGGAACTTTATTGAAGCTATATGTTAAAAACATCCTAATGATTGATTCTGTACTTAGTTTGAAATTTTTCCTTGACCGGTAATATAACTTTTTAAAGTTTTTGTCCGATATAATGCTGACCAGAATGAGCGTTTGGATATGTATACCAAACGCGCTAACAAAAGAAGGTATTTGGACATAAATAACGGACATTTTCGAAACAAAAAAAAACATTTATTATGGACCTGGGATTCCTGGAGTGCTTTCTGATGTCGATCATCAAAGGTAAGGGAATATTTATCATGTAATTTCTTGTTTATGTTGACGTCAACATGGCGGCTATTGTGACAAATATTTCTGAGCGCCGTCTCAGAATATTGCATGGCTGGCTTATTCCGTTTTTTTTTTTAAATCAGACACAGCAGTTGCATTAAGGAGAGGTATATCTATAATTCCATGTGTATAACTTATATTATCATCTACATTTATGATGAGTATTTCTGTTGAATGATGTGGCTATGCAAAATCACTGGATGTTTTTGGAACTCGTGAATGTAACGCGCCAATGTAAACTCATATTTTGATAAATATGAACCTTATCAAACAAAACATACATGTATTGTGTAACATGAAGTCCTATTAGTGTCATCTGATGAAGACCATCAAAGGTTAGTGATTAATTTTGTCTTTATTTTCTGCTTTTTGAAACTCCTCTCTTTGGCTGGACAAAAAATGGCTGTGTTTTTCTGTGGCTATGTGGCGACCTAACATAAACGTTTGTGGTGCTTTTGCTGTAAAGCATATTTGAAATCAGACACTGGTGGGATTAACAATGAGAGTAACTTTAAAATGGTATGAGATACATGTATGTTTGAGGAATGTTAATTATGAGATTTATGATGTTTTGAAAATGGCGCCCTACACTTGGACTAGCTGTTGTAAAATCTCTCCCGTTATCGGGATTGCAGCCATAAGAAGTTAAGGAACTCTGACATTTCATTGGGTTCTCCAACTCTACGCCGGTTCATTCGGAACTTCAGTTCTACTGCCGCTCCCCTCACTGCCCTTACCAGCCAAAAGATGAGGACCCTTCAATGGATTGATACCGCCCTGACTACTTTCAACAACTTGAAATGCCTCTTCACCTCAGCTCCTGTCCTTCTCCAACCTGATCTGAGACTTCCTTTCACCCTGGAGGTGGATGCCTCTGAAGTAGGAGCCATACTCTCTCAGCAGGTGGGAACACCTCCAAAATCACATCCCTGTGCCTTCTTCTCCAGGAGGTTATCCTCTGGTGAGAGAAATTACGATGAGGGGAACAGAACTCCTTGCAATCAAGCTGGCCTTCCAGGAGTGGCTCCACTGGTTGGAGGGTGCACAACATCCCTTTCTCGTCCTAACAGATCATCGTAATCTGGAATATAGCAGAGGGGCCAAGAGGTTAAACTCCAGACAAGCCTGCTGGGCTCTTCACACGCTTCGATTTTCATGATACTTACATCCCTGGAAAGAAACGTAGAAGCTGATGCTCTCTCCCGCCAGTTTGACCTTCCGACCAGTAACTCAGATCCTACACCATTCTTCCTTCCTCTTGCATTATGGGACCGGTACAGTGGGAGGTTCGCTCTGCCATACAAGAAGCCCTAACCTCAGACCTCCTCCTGAGACACCAGCTGGGAGGAGTTACGTACCAGCAGCTGTTTGACCCCAACTGATGCAATGGCGTCACACGTCCTTGGGGTCAGGACATCTGGGCATTACGCGAACCACCAAACTTCTAGCTCGTAAGTTCTGGCATTCAACGTAAAGACACTCCTGTCCAATCTGCGCCCAAACCAAAATCCCTCATCTCCCATCCAGTAAGCTTCAACCTTTGCCTATCCCACAGACACTGGTCCCGCATAGCTTTTGACTTCATCACAAACCTTCCTGAATCCTCTAACACCACCATCCTTGTCATAGTAGACCGCTTTTCAAAAATGTGTCTGGTTCCTCTTCCTCATTTACCAAACACCATGGAATTGGCTGAGTGTATGTTCCGTCTGTATGGGATTCCGGAGGACATCATCTCTGACCACGGGCCCCAGATTGTCTCCCGCGTGTGGTGAGCCTTCTGTGTCCGACTCGGGGTCAGTCTCTCCTCCGGGTACCATCCTCAGACCAACGGGCAGACGCTCACCGGCATCTGCAGGACCCAGAAATGCTTTGCTGACAGACACCACAGAACCTACTCTTACACCCCGGACAGCGTGTGGCTCTCTACCAGAGACATACACTTCCCCTGTTCAAAGTTCTGTCCTCGCTTTATTGGTCCCTTCAAGATAACCCATCGCATCAACCCTGTCACATACCGCCTTCAACTGGTCACCTACAGTCCTCTTCATCCTCCAGTCTCAACCCGCAGTCCACCCCCACCATTGGACGTCGGAGGGGAACCTGTCTACGCCATTCAGGCCATCCTTGATTCCAAACGCCTGCGAGTCCGCATCCACTATCTAGTGGATTGGGAAGGTTATGGGCCTGAAGACCAGTCCTGGGACCCCGACTAGGACATCCTCGACACAAACAAGCTTTTTTCTAGCTTGTTTGTGAGAACCAGTTACAGCCTTCAATCTTAGTTTTGATTCACCTTTCTGTTTGCCTACCTGTGTATGACCATTGCCTGCCTGTGGCCACATTTCCTGCCTTCTGCGAAGGTGAAAAAAACACCTGCCGCACTCTGTGTGACTCTATACCTTTTTCTCCCTGAGTATTCATTACAGCAGCACACCATTATGACCTCAAATAAGACTTCACTCAAAACTAAATGTCTTGTTTAACCAAAGGTCTGGATAAATGCAGCCCCAATTGAACACAAATTGGGCCCTAAGGCTGATGCCTGCTTGAGTTATTTATTTTATTTATTCTGCTGTCCTCTGGGGAAAACGGGGATATCCTTCTGACACAGAGCTTACCTTCTCAGCAGGATACAATGGATAAACCAGGGTAGGTGTGCAAATGGTTCCTTTTTATGATCTTCTATCCCCATACCTCTGCGACAACAAGCACGATAGAATAACTTGTTTTGATGGTCTACAATTTGTTGTAGTACAGCATTGAGATTTATCCTGTGTAGTGTGCAACTCAACTAGCTGACCAGATGGAGAGCCCTTGCCAAGAGGGTGTCTCACTCTTCCATGATACTCCTACCAACACCGACCGCATCATATCTCCTCCCCCGCACCCACCATTACTGCTGCCCCCACCTTTTCCGTTGCTATATTTGTGACTGTGGCCACTGATGTGGAAAAACCCATCATATGGGCCAGTAGATCTGGAAATAGAGGTACTTGCAGGGGTCGAACTGAAACAAGGCCCACTCCCTGAGAGCTCACCTTCAGGGGTATTGGGGGCAATGAGTTCCAGCTTGGGGGAGTTGGAGGTCTCCGAAGGCTATTTTATCTGTGCTCGCTACTGGGACCCAGTACTAACACAACACTTCCCAACGGCTGAAGGTCCTTCAGGCCTCCAGGCTCCTAATCCTGCAGCAGCGGGGAGACATGCTCAAAAACACAACACCCTCACAAGATGCCTTCTGCCTCAATTTTGAATTGCTAAATTATTAGCTTGAGTGGAAACTCCAGGCACGAATCGATAAGTCAGAGATGCAGGACAGCAAAGCCAATTTAAGAAACCGGGAGCTTTTGAAAAATGAGAGCTTAAAAGGGAACTAAATTAAGCGAGATAGGCCTGAAAGGAGGGAGTTATTATTGTGATGCATTTGATTAGATTGGGTTCAAAAACATTTGCATTGTGTTAATTGCTTTACAAGTTTCAGTTTGTGCAATATTCAGTCTGATGAAAATAATATACTGCAATGACCTTGGGATATCAAGAACTGTAATAACATACAATTCCGGACCTACCTTACAGGGCCTTTGTAGCTTATGCTAATTCATGAGTTGAAAGAGTATATCAGACATTTTTGGTGTGAAAAAGGTTTGCTTTCATGTAACTGTCACTTTCTATCAACAAGTAAATTGGAGTTTTGAAATGACATACATGAGTCAGTGAATTGCAATCAAGAGTGTTTTACATACAGATGTGATATAAGGCTGTGGCTGAAGTAATCATTCGTTTTCAGAAAAAGTTCTAACAATTTTTTGAATGATGGGCAGTTCATGTAATTGAGCAGTTTATTTTTATTGGTAGGTTCAGTGGTCAACGTGGTTCATAGCGCAATGCAGACCAACAGAATGTGCTGCTGTTGTGCTTTTGGATTTGTTTCTACTGAAAAATGCCTCCACCAAACAGACTCAAACAAGCTGCTTGCAACAAGCTATGTGAACACTTGAGAGCGAGGTAAGGTTCATGCCTGTGATAAGGTGTTACTTAAATGTCATTAGTCAAGCTTGTGAGCCAAAGGGATGAATGATCGTAACAATTCCGAGTTAGGATGGCTCATCTGGGAATGTAGTGTGCTCTAACCTCTTATGTACTGTACTATAGCAGCCCCTTTGGCCTGCACTGGGGCATATTTGACAGAGTGCACCAGCATTAATTATTAACTGTGCTTACATTCCCTCTAAACTTGCCATCACATCAATCTTTAACCCTTTACTGGCTCAGGGGGACTGGATGAGTTTGACCTAAACGGGATGGATTATGCATCACATATTGATATACAGAGACGACACATCAACAAAGGAATAACTTGTTGTTACTAAAACATCTGACTCACTAAAAATGTAATCTAATTTTCTGCCGGTACAATCAACACATCTACAGTTAAGTGCCAGTTGAGACAGATAGTAACAGTGAGTTGTGATGCTCCTCCTAAGTCCTTTACGTTGACACTGAAAGGACACCTTGAGCCGAACACTTAAAGTACCAAGGGATTTATAACTTCTTCAAAGGGAAGGAATCCAAGAGCTGAAATCAATGACCAAAAAAATGCCTCTATATGTCATAAAACCGGCAAGTCCTTGCAAACAGCTTTGTGCTGTCATTGTAGACTAAGGCATTTACAGTGCTTTCGGAAACTATTCAGGCCCCTTGACTTTTTCCACATTTTGTTACATTACAGCCTTATTCTAAAATTGATAAAAAAATACAAAAAATACTCAGCAATCTACACACAATACCCTGTAATGGCAAAGCAAAAATAAATAAATAGGGAAATGTTTGCAAATGTATTAGAAATAAAAAACAGATACCTTATTTACATAAATCACCCTGGATACCTCTGACTCTGCCCCTGCATATAGGCAGTGAGTGTGAACCAAGCAGCCAACTAGCCCATCTGTTACAGGCAAATGAGTCAGAAAGCCTTTAAGCTATTTCATCTATGCAGGCCTGTACACGTCGGCAGTGATTTAAGTCCCCTCCAGAGAAGCCATGGATAACACACACCATTCAAATGATGGGTTATTTACAGAATATAGGAGAGTCAGGATTCCACACTGGAATTGTAGCTTCCAGACGGCTATGCCTGATATGGAATTTAATTAAATGACATAAAAGAGGGGGGGGGGGGGGGAGAATGGCGAAATACACTTGTTAAAAGGGGGGGGGGGGGGGTGAAATAGGCTTGTTCCACAATGAGAAGCAAAGCAGAAGCATAACAAACAAAAACAGTGAGGCATGAAAACCAATCAGATGGCTGTGATTGTGCATGACAATTAACTCCATATGGGGTTGTGTTTTCAGAACATAGTAAGTTATGTTCATATTTGGTCTGTCACATCTACACATAGACAACGGATGTAACGATGTACACAGATTCGGGAAGCAAGTTCAGGGAGTGAATACATTTACTGAACAAAACAAGAAACACAAACAGCGCACCAACACGAAACAGCAACAATGACGACTGGGGAAGAAACCAAAAGGAGTGACATATAAAGAAAGGGCAGGTAACCAAGGAGGTGATGTAGTCCAGGTGAGTGTCAATATGCGCGTAATGCTGGTGACAGTTGTGCGCCCCAGCGAGCAGCCTGGTGACCTAGAGGCCTGAGAGGGAGCATACGTGACAAGAGAGGGTGATAAAATATGTTAAATATGCTGATCGGCCTATATCGAATCTTCCATTCCTCTCAACATTTTTAGAAAAGGCCATTGCACAGCAACTCACTGCCATCCTGAAGACAAATAATGTATTCGAAATGCTTCAGTCTGGTTGTAGACCCCATCATAGCACTTGTGAAGGTGAAAAATGACCTTTTAATGGCATCAGACTGAGGCATCTGTCCTTGTGCTCCTAGACCTTAGTGCTGCTTTTGATACCATCGATCACCACATTATTTTGGAGAGATTGGAACCCAAATTGGTCTACACGGACAAGTTCTGGCCTGGTTTAGATCTTATCTGTCGGAAGGATATCAGTTTGTCTCTGCGAATGGTTTGTCCTCTGACAAATCAACTGTAAATTTCGATGTTCCTCAAGGTTCCGTTTTAGGACCACTACTGTTTTCACTATACAGTGCCTTGCGAAAGTATTCGGCCCCCTTGAACTTTACGAACTGTATTTTTTTGTGAAGAATCAACAACAAGTGGGACACAATCATGAAGTGGAACAACATTTATTGGATAATTCAAACTTTTTTAATAAATCAAAAACTGAAAAATTGAGCGTGCAAAATTATTCAGACCCCTTAAGTTAATACTTTGTTACGCCACCTTTTGCTGCGATTACAGCTGTAAGTCGCTTGGGGTATGTCTCTATCAGTTTTGCACATCGAGAGACTGACATTATTTCCCATTCCTCCTTGCAAAACAGCTCGAGCTCAGTGAGGTTGGATGGAGAGCATTTGTGAACAGCAGTTTTCAGTTCTTTCCACAGATTCTCGATTGGATTCAGGTCTGGACTTTGACTTGGCCATTCTAACACCTGGATATGTTTATTTTTGAACCATTCCATTGTAGATTTTGCTTTATGTTTTGGATCATTGTCTTGTTGGAAGACAAATCTCCGTCCCAGTCTCAGGTCTTTTGCAGACTCCATCAGGTTTTCTTCCAGAATGGTCCTGTATTTGGCTCCATCCATCTTCCCATCAATTTTAACCATCTTCCCTGTCCCTGCTGAAGAAAAGCAGGCCCAAACCATGATGCTGCCACCACCATGTTTGACAGTGGGGATGGTGTGTTCAGCTGTGTTGCTTTTACGCCAAACATAACGTTTTGCATTGTTGCCAAAAAGTTCAATTTTGGTTTCATCTGACCAGAGCACCTTCTTCCACATGTTTGGTGTGTCTCCCATGTGGCTTGTGGCAAACTTTAAATGACACTTTTTATGGATATCTTTAAGAAATGGCTTTCTTCTTGCCACTCTTCCATAAAGGCCAGATTTGTGCAATATACGACTGATTGTTGTCCTATGGACAGAGTCTCCCACCTCAGCTGTAGATCTCTGCAGTTCATCCAGAGTGATCATGGGCCTCTTGGCTGCATCTCTGATCAGTCTTCTCCTTGTATGAGCTGAAAGTTTAGAGGGACGGCCAGGTCTTGGTAGAGTTGCAGTGGTCTAAAACTCCTTCCATTTCAATATTATCGCTTGCACAGTGCTCCTTGGGATGTTAAAAGCTTGGGAAATCTTTTTGTATCCAAATCCGGCTTTAAACTTCTTCACAACAGTATCTCGGACCTGCCTGGTGTGTTCCTTGTTCTTCATGATGCTCTCTGCGCTTTTAACGGACCTCTGAGACTATCACAGTGCAGGTGCATTTATACGGAGACTTGATTACACACAGGTGGATTGTATTTATCATCATTAGTCATTTAGGTCAACATTGGATGATTCAGAGATCCTCACTGAACTTCTGGAGAGAGTTTACTGCACTGAAAGTAAAGGGGCTGAATAATTTTGCACGTCCAATCTTTCAGTTTTTGATTTGTTAAAAAAGTTTGAAATATCCAATAAATGTCGTTCCACTTCATGATTGTGTCCCACTTGTTGTTGATTCTTCACAAAAAAATACAGTTTTATATCTTTATGTTTGAAGCCTGAAATGTGGCAAAAGGTCGCAAAGTTCAAGGGGGCCGAATACTTTTGCAAGGCACTGTATATTTTACTTCTTGGGGATGTCATTCGAAAACATTCTGTTAACTTTCACTGCTATGCGGATGACACAGCTGTACATTTCAATGAAACATGGTGAATCCCCAAAATTGCCCTCGCTAGAAGCCTGTGTTTCAGACATAAGGAAGTGGATGGCTACAAACCTTCTACTTTTAAACTCTGACAAAACAGAGATGCTTGTTCTAGGTCCCAAGAAACAAAGAGATCTTCTGTTGAATCTGACAATTAATCTTAATGGTTGTACAGTCGTCTCAAATAAAACTGTGAAGGACCTTGACGTTACTCTGGAACCTGATCTCTCTTTTGAAGAACATATCAAGACCATTTCAAGGACAGCTTTTTTCCATCTACGTAACATTGCAAAAATCAGAAACTTTCTGTCCAAAAATGATGCAGAAAAATTCATCCGTGCTTTTGTCACTTCTAGGTTAAACTACTGCAATGCTCTACTTTCCGGCTGACCGGATAAAGCACCAAATAAACTTCAGTTAGTGCTAAATACGGCTGCTAGAATCCTGACTAGAACCAAAAAATTTGATCATATTACTCCAGTGCTAGCCTCCTTACACTGGCTTCCTGTCAAGGCAAGGGCTGATTTCAAGGTTTTACTGCTAACCTACAAACAATCACATGGGCTTGCTCCTACCTATCTCTCTGATTTGGTCCTGCCGTACATACCTACACGTACGCTACGATCACAAGACGCAGGCCTCCTAATTGTCCCTAGAATTTCTAAGCAAACAGCTGGAGGCAGGGCTTTCTCCTATAGAGCTCCATTTTTATGGAATGGTCTTCCTACCCATGTAAGAGACGCAAACTCGGTCTCAACCTTTAAGTCTTTACTGAAGACTCATCTCTTCAGTGGGTCATATGATTGAGTGTCGTCTGGCCCAGGAGTGGGAAGGTGAACGGAAAGGCTCTGGAGCAACGAACCGTCCTTGCTGTCTCTGCCTGGGCGGTTCCCGTCTTTCCACTGGGATTCTCTGCCTCTAACCCTATTACAGGGGCTGAGTCACTGGATTACTGGGGCTCTTTCATATCGTCCCTAGGAGGGGTGCGTCACTTGAGTGGGTTGAGTCACTGATGTGATCTTCCTGTCTGGGTTGACGCCCCCCCTTGGGTTGTGCCGTGGCGGAGATCTTTGTGGGCTATACTCGGCCTTGTCTCAGGATGGTAAGTTGGTGGTTGAAGATATCCCTCTAGGGGTTGTGGGGGCTGCGCTTTGGCAAAGTCGGTGGGGTTATATCCTTCCTGTTTGGCCCTCTCCGGGGGTGTCCTCGGATGGGGCCACAGTGTCTCCTGACCCCTCCTGTCTCAGCCTCCAGTATTTATGCTGCAGTAGTTTGTGTCGGGGGGCCAGGGTCAGTTTGTTATCTGGAGTACTTCTCCTGTCCTATTCGGTGTCCTATGTGAATTTAAGTGTGCTCTCTCTAATTCTCTCTTTCTCTCTTTCTTTCTCTCTCTCGGAGGACCTGAGCCCTAGGACCATGCCTCAGGACTACCAGACATGCTGACTCATTGCTGTCCCCAGTCCACCTGGCTGTGCTGCTGCTCCAGTTTCAACTGTTCTGCCTTATTATTATTTGACCATGCTGGTCATTTATGAACATTTGAACATCTTGGCCATGTTCTGTTATAATCTCCACCCGGCACAGCCAGAAGAGGACTGGCCACCCAACATAGCCTGGTTCCTCTCTAGGTTTCTTCCTAGGTTTTGGCCTTTCTAGGGAGTTTTTCCTAGCCACCGTGCTTCTACACCTGCATTGCTTGCTGTTTGGGGTTTTAGGCTCGGTTTCTGTACAGCACTTTGAGATATCAGCTGATGTACGAAGGGCTATATAAATACATTTTATTTGATTTGTTTAAAACACAAATAACTCGTGTTTAATATTACAATAATATCACAATAATATTCAAACAAATCTTAAAATATATTTTTCACTTACTCACCTTCAGTAATATCCATTAGGAGGGATTCACAGACTATCTTTTTTTTTATCGGTCCTGGCCGCTAAATATCCTGGGGCTATTTGTCTGTGGGCTTGAAGCTAAAGCTGTGCTAACATAGTGTTAAAATATGCTCCTCTAGACTCGCTCCGCGTTCGTGTCCCTAAATAGAGAAAGTACGGAATGAGTTTACAGGGCCGTGGTGGGCATTTTTTTTTTTTTCATGTATATTTGTATACACCCTGTATATTTGGTTTAGAGAACAAAGGCAGTGAATTCAAACAACAAGAGGGGATGTCGAGACATTTTGTCTACAACCGGGGTGGGGGCACCGGGCACTGATTAGAAATATCAATGTTTAACCCCGGGGGGTCGGCAGATATCTGGACATGCTCTATGCATGATAGTGCAAACCTTGGTTTCAAACGATCCCCTACAGAGAGAAAGTGCCTTGAGTGCAGATGCCTGGGCATTGTTGAACACACATCCTCCCCTTTGTTTTTTAAACATTGTTCACATGCTAAAATTGTCACTTAGGAGTCAGGGGTATACGCCATTGAAGCGATTCTTAGGGCCATCAGATCAGTTCTTCCAGCGCATATCCGGGTAAACTTGAAGCGCTCAAGGCCTGTTCAATTTGACACAGTGCGAGTCTTATCTTAAGCCATTCTCTCATCCTAAGCGCTGGAGAAAAACTCCCGGGTTCTGCCCGATAAAGGGGTTTGGGGCCGCTGTCTGTGAATATCTTAACCATAGATTCCTCAGGTTGGAATATGTAAGACACATGTCCCTCACTCGTACCCAAAACTCCTTTAAAACATTCTGGGGCCTCACGCAAAACATCCTCCAGGCTTTTGTCATTGGGTTCATGACATGAGCCGCATAGCACCCCGAGAATTGGCCTAGGATACATATTTTTATGTTTAATATTCTGGGCTTTATTTTAAAAATCTTGTTTACTGTTCTTGGGTTGCATGCCTTGTTCTGGACTTTATTTATAATGCGTCTGCCACAGCCAATACCCCGGACATTCCTGCTTCATAGATTGCAACCATAAGGGCAATAAAACTGGGGGTGTGGGGCCATACTCTTTCAAAAGTTCAAACACAGAAACCCCCCCCCCCCCATTTCAACCAGGTCCCTAGACATCAATCAGCATGACAACTTCAAAGGAATAGATGCAATATAGATATAAAATAACACACCCTCTAAGACGTGACAACAGGAACAGGATGTTCTGGCCGGATGCCCATATTTGGACATGTACGTGTCATCTGGACACAGGGCCATAATCAAAATGTTGAGCCCGTGCCGTCTACTTTATTCTCTCTGATGTGTTCTAAGATTATCCCTGACAGGGACCTGTCCGTTCCTCTCTTTTCCCATGGGGAAGTTTACAACTAGATTTGTTTTCTGATCTGGGGGCCTCGTGCAGTGTTGCACGTAGTCTCGACCCCCCCCACCGGCCTCGATGAGGCTCATCATGGGTCTGGGATAGTATTCCCCACCAGAGGTTGTTGTTGATATCCGAGGCACAAACAAAAAGGTTGGACCCTATGTATGAGTTGTCAGCCGGCGCATTATGAGAATGGCTGCAACCTTTCAACCAAATCTCCTGGTGTTTGTGCCTCAACTTTCAGGGGCTATAGAGGCCTGTCAGTCACCACAGCGTGGCAACATCTTCAGTACCTGCGAACTGAGACGAGGATATCTGTCTGTGATATCGCAAAGTGTTTCACCAGTGGGAGTCATCGGGTCAGTTGAGGGACTGACACCATTAGTGTCATTGTAAGGGCTGACAGTCCCCCACAAAGCGGAAAAGGTATCATCGGAAGCAGACTGTGTCCGAAGGGCAAGAAAAGTTCATCTCAACCACAGTATTGCATGACTTCATGGAGGAGGGAAGTTGCTCATTCACAGAGACTGCTGGCTCGAATTCATGAAAAGAATGGTCAATCAGGTTTGTTGATTGAATGTGTCGAGATATCATAATATGTCTTTGGATCGGATTCTGCACCAAGATGTTTCAAACTGTCTTTTTCCCAAGGGGTGCTTTCGATAGATATCCCTCATGGATGACTGCGTTGCAGTTAGCATTAGGGGTTGACAGTGTGTCAGTGGAGAAGGCATTGTGACCTGTGACCATACATGGTTGCTTTTCCAATCCATCATGGATGACTGCGTTGCAGCTAGCATTAGGTGTTGACAGTGTGCCAGTGGAGAAGGCATTGTGACCTGTGACCATACATGGTTGCTTTTCCAATCCATCATGGATGACTGCGTTGCAGCTAGCATTAGGGGTGGACAGTGTGTCAGTGGAGAAGGCATTGTGACCTGTGACCATACATGGTTGCTTTTCCAATCCATCAGTTGGAGTAACCAATCCATAAAGTCTGCTCCAAGTAGCAGGGGTTTAGATTCGAGGCTGGTAACATACACAGGGTGAATGAGTGACACATCCTGGAAGTGTAGTTTCAGCATGACTCTCAATGTGAGAGGTGAGGTAGTCTGAGTGAAACCTTGAATTGTAGTGTTGCATCGTTCCACTTTTAACCAGAGTTTAGTTGGCTTCAAAGCCCTTTTGAGATCATTGAACAATGTTTGAGAGATGAGCGATATTGTCGCGCAGAATCAATTAGCACATGACAATTTATGAAGTCTTCCAGTACTGTTACCAGGTATGGCCATTTAGATTCGCGTTTAGGGGACATATTCCCTACAAAGTGGAGTGGTCATTCGCAATGACATGATGTGCCATTTCTGTTCAATGTGAAAACAGATTGACTTCCTGTGTTTTGTGTGGGCTTTGTTTTAGCGAAGCTTTTGACCTTTTTCTTCACAACCTTTGTACCAGAGTCTATAGACAACCTGTGGGCTTGTTTCTTGATCGAGCGGCGATTTTAGGTCGATTTTAGCGGTAGTCGTTTCGTTGGCGACGTACTATACAGTTATTTCGACCCCAGTGTTTATTGGTTTCGTGGTAGAAGCCATTGTTGTGCGTCCTCTCTCTGCGCTTCAATACCTGATAATGCACCCTCTCACTGGAGTGAGTGCACCTGGTCAAACTTCAAAACCGAGTGGTCAGGGCTTTTTAATGCCTCAAAAGCTGTGCTTGCAAGCTTTCTGAATTGTAAGACAGGCAAGCCAACGTGGGCTGTAGGGCCCAAGTAGGTAATGAAGGTGGGATACATGTTCAACAGAAACATTTGTTTGAATGGTAACAGCTCTTCCAGTCCTGTTTCAGTGAGTAGGCCAAAGTAAGCTGAACAAAGCCTATGATAGTAAGCTTGTGGGTGTTCATTCCAAGCTTGTTTGACAGTGAGCTATCATGTTTGCGAGTCGCAGAACCACTGAATTCTAATTTCAAAGCTGTGGCAAGTTTAGCGTAGTCATTTAGCATGTGTAGTTGTTGTAGACGAATGAACCTCGTCACGTGTCTAGTCGATGTTCGCTTCAACAGGTAAACCCTGTCAGAACGCGTAGCATTCGGGTAGCCATCCAATGCATCCTCTATGTCAGCTATGAAACGCCTCAGTTTCGTTTGGCTGACCTGGAACGCGGTCAAAGGTGGGGACATTTTTGACAAGTTTGTCCCGTGCCAAGCCGGCGGAGAGGGTTGGCTTCATCCTGTGGGGAACTTGGGGCTGAAAGTCCAAGAGGAGAAGCCAAGCTTTGGCTTTGTTAGCGAAGAGGCACTATAATCCTCAGTGCCGAATGGCCAAGAGGAGAAGACTGAGGAACACATGAGGGAGGGAAAGTCTGAAACCTTCTATCATCTTCACTCCTTTGAGTACCGGACTCCAGTTGCTTGATTGGGTAGTCCCTGTAGTGGATGACCGTTCTGGGATTCCACCAGATTGTACCTTAGGGTGGTATTCTGCTGCATTGCAGAGTCCACTTGAGCGATTAGAGTACTGATTTTGGACACGTGAGTGTCGCACTTGCTCCTTTCGGTCTCATACTTATCTGTCATTGTTTGCAGATAGAGGTCTTGAGTACGGAGCGAGAGATTCAGTGATGAGATTTCCTCCGATTGCTTAGAAATCAATATTTCCATCTTCATCACCTGAGTTCTCTCATCATTCATTACGTCAACTTAAATGAGTTCTGCTGATTTGTCATCCAATTCAGTCATTGTGTTCATTACCTGATCATTTTTGGTCTGAGGCATTTGAAGTAGAACATTGTTACTTTGAGTAACGTTCAACGAAACTACATGCATGTTATCAAATTGCGCACTCCTGTTTGTAGATAACTTGTCAGATTTATCTAGTTCGGCATGGACATTGTCACATTTAGTTTGGGCTAAATCGAGTTGTCCCTGTAGAAGATGGAGGGAGTAACACTTCCGGCGCCGACAGAGATGGCCGCCTCGCTTTGCGTTCCTAGGAAACTATGCAGTTTTTTGTTTTTTTACGTGTTATTTCTTACATTGGTACCCCAGGTCATCTTAGGTTTCATTACATGCAGTCGAGAAGAACTACTGAACATAAGAGCAGCGTCAACTCAACATCAGTACGACCAAGAATATGACTTTCGCGAAGCGGATCCTGTGTTCTGCCTTTCACCCAGGACAACGGAATGGATCCCAGCCGGCGACCCAAAAAAACGACTTCGTAAAAGAGGGAAACGGAGCGGTCTTCTGGTCAGACTCCGGAGACGGGCACATCGTGCACCACTCCCTAGCATTCTTCTCGCCAATGTCCAGTCTCTTGACAACAAGGTTGATGAAATCCGAGCAAGGGTAGCATTCCAGAGGGACATCAGAGACTGTAACGTTCTTTGCTTCACGGAAACATGGCTCACTGAAGAGAAGCTATCGGAATCGGTGCAGCCAGCTGGTTTCTCCACGCATCGCGCAGACAGAAACAAACATATTTTTGGTAAGAAGAGGGGCGGGGGCGTATGCTTCATGGTTAACGTGACGTGGTGTGATCATAACAACATACAGGTACTCAAGTCCTTCTGTTCACATGATTTAGAATTCCTCACAATCAAATGTCGACCGCATTATCTACCGCATTATCTACCAAGGTAATTCTCTTCGATTATAATCACAGCCGAATATATTCCCCCACAAGCAGACACATCAATGGCTCTGAACAAACTTTATTTGACTCTTTGCAAACTGGAATCCATTTATCCGGAGGCTGCATTCATTGTAGCTGGTGATTTTAACAAGGCTAATCTGAAAACAAGACTCCCTAAATTTTATCAGCATATCGATTGCGCAACCAGGGCTGGAAAAACCTTGGATCACTGCTATTCTAACTTCCGCAACGCATATAAGGCCCTGCCCCGCCCTCCTTTCGGAAAAGCTGACCACGACTCCATTTTGTTGATCCCTGCCTACAGACAGAAACTAAAACAAGAAGCTCCCGCGCTGAGGTCTGTTCAACGCTGGTCCGACCAATCTGATTCCACACTCCAAGACTGCTTCCATCATGTGGACTGGGATATGTTTCGTATTGCGTCAGACAACAACATTGACGAATACGCTGATTCGGTGAGCGAGTTCATTAGAACGTGCGTTGAAGATGTCGTTCCCATAGCAACGATTAAAACATTCCCAAAACAGAAACCATGGATTGATGACAGCATTCGCATGAAACTGAAAGCCCAAACCACTGCTTTTAATCAGGGCAAGGTGACTGGAAACATGACCGAATACAAACAGTGTAACTATTCCCTCCGCAAGGCAATCAAACAAGCTAAGCGTCACCATAGAGACAAAGTAGAATCTCAATTCAACTGCTCAGACACAAGAGGTATGTGGCAGGGTCTACAGTCAATCACGGATTACAAAAAGAATGCATCCCCGTCACGGACCAGGATGTCTTGCTCCCAGGCTGACTAAATAACTTTTTTGCCCGCTTTGAGGACAATACAGAGCCACTGACACGGCCCGCAACTAAAACATGCGGACTCTCCTTCACTGCAGCCGACGTGAGGAAAACATTTAAACGTGTCAACCCTCGCAGGGCTGCAGGCCCAGACGGCATCCCCAGCCGCGCCCTCGGAGCATGCGCAGACCAGCTGGCTGGTGTGTTTACGGACATATTCAATCAATCCCTATCCCAGTCTGTTGTTCCCACATGCTTCAAGAGGGCCACCATTGTTCCTGTTCCCAAGAAAGCTAAGGTAACTGAGCTAAACGATTACCGCCCCGTAGCACTCACTTCCGTCATCATGAAGTGCTTTGAGAGACTAGTCAAGGACCATATCACCTCCACCCTACCTGACACCCTAGACCCACTCCAATTTGCTTACCGCCCAAATAGGTCCACAGACGATGCAATCTCAACCACACTGCACACTGCCCTAACCCATCTGGACAAGAGGAATACCTATGTGAGAATGCTGTTCATCGACTACAGCTCGGCATTTAACACCATAGTGCCCTCCAAGCTCGTCATCAAGCTCGAGACCCTGGGTCTCGACCCCGCCCTGTGCAACTGGGTACTGGACTTCCTGACGGGCCGCCCCCAGGTGGTGAGGGTAGGCAACAACATTTCCACCCCGCTGATCCTCAACATTGGGGCCCCACAAGGGTGTGTTCTGAGCCCTCTCCTATACTCCCTGTTCACCCACGACTGCGTGGCCACGCACGCCTCCAACTCAATCATCAAGTTTGCGGACGACACAACAGTGGTAGGCTTGATTACCAACAACGACGAGACGGCCTACAGGGAGGAGGTGAGGGCCCTCGGAGTGTGGTGTCAGGAAAATAACCTCACACTCAACGTCAACAAAACTAAGGAGATGATTGTGGACTTCAGGAAACAGCAGAGGGAACACCCCCTATCCACATCGATGGAACAGTAGTGCAGAGGGTAGTAAGTTTTAAGTTCCTCGGTGTACACATCACAGACAAACAACTGAATTGGTCCACCCACACAGACAGCATCGTGAAGAAGGCGCAGCAGCGCCTCTTCAACCTCAGGAGGCTGAAGAAATTCGGCTTGTCACCAAAAGCACTCACAAACTTCTACAGATGCACAATCGAGTGCATCCTGTCGGGCTGTATCACCGCCTGGTACGGCAACTGCTCCGCCCACAACCGTAAGGCTCTCCAGAGGGTAGTGAGGTCTGCACAACGCATCACCGGGGGCAAACTACCTGCCCTCCAGGACACCTACACCACCCGATGTCACAGGAAGGCCATAAAGATCATCAAGGACAACAACCACCCGAGCCTCACTGCCTGTTCACCCCGCTATCACCCAGAAGGCGAGGTCAGTACAGGTGCATCAAAGCTGGGACCGAGAGACTGAAAAACAGCTTCTATCTCAAGGCCATCATACTGTTAAACAGCCACCACTAACATTGAGTGGCTGCTGCCAACACACTGACTCAACTCCAGCCACTTTAATAATGAGAATTGATGGGAAATGATGTAAAATATATCACTAGCCACTTTAAACAATGCTACCTAATATAATGTTACATACCCTACATTATTCATCTCATATGTATATACTGTACTCTATATCATCTACTGCATCTTTATGTAATACATGTTTCACTAGCCACTTTAACTATGCCACTTTGTTTACATACTCATCTCATATGTATATACTGCACTCAATACCATCTACTGTATCTTGCCTATGCCGCTCTGTACCATCACTCATTCATATATCTTTATGTACATATTCTTTATCCCCTTACACTTGTGTCTATAAGGTAGTAGTTTTGGAATTGTTAGCTAGATTACTTGTTGGTTATTACTGCATTGTCGGAACTAGAGGCACAAGCATTTCGCTACACTCGCATTAACATCTGCTAACCATGTGTGACAAATAAAATTTGATTTTGATTTGAGATGATTTTGTTGAAGAGTTTGTGCTCGTTTTTCGTGATACGTTTTTGCAATTACATTAAATTGTTCAGTTTTCAATTGCAGTTCCATAGCTAGCAGAATTTTTCCCTTTTCTGCTTTTGTCATTGGTTTTCCCTTTCATGCAAGTGCTTCAGCTAAGCACTGCTGTATTGGACCGACACCAATCTTGGATGGCAAGACATGAGGGCTAAACTGGAGAGAACCTTTACTAATTATTGGGAGAGTGGGGACCACCCCCTCTGATAGCTTGCACATTATTAGAACATTTGAGAGGGTGAAAAATATTATATATTTTTTTCAAAGTTTGGGTTTGAAATTTGTGGCAGTTAAATGTGAATGAATTTGCGAAAGAAAATGTAATCGATTAACCAATGATAATGATTAATCATAACCAGATAGGCTATTGAACTTTTTTCTATATAACTTTAATTAACCAGAGAAGTTGGCTCATCTAGGTTAATACAGGAAAGTTTAAAATATCTAATTTAATTGGAAGAACATGAAAAGGTATGTTCGACAATTTAACTTTAATACATTTAATGAGTTGATGATATCCAATCAATTGAGAGTGGCTGGATTATCATAAGTGTATGGTTGAAAACACATGGGATTTCCACAAATACGGGGCTTCCGTCAGTACTGGGGGTTTGTACTGAATTAGCTTTGCAAAGCAAATTTGACTGATTGATTAATGTTAATGATAAATTAAACTTGTATAATCTATTTGGGAATTAAACTTTAATTATCCTGAAAGCCTAGGTGTATCAAGGTTGATGTGGAAAAGTTTAAAATGTCTCATTTGTAGAAATCGATCAAATTGGACATTATTTAATATGTCCTATTGAAAAAGGTAAATCTGGCAATTTTACTTCTTAGTTTTAATTGAATGAGACATCGATATCCAATCAGTTGAGATTGCCTGGGTATCATAAGTAACCACTTGTGAATTGTGATACACGTTGGGTGTCAAATACATAAATATTTTTTTTAAATGACTGCCGATTCTTCACCCCAAGGGGTTACTGATCGCAGAAAGCTGAAATAATATAGAAGTACAGAGGGGCGTGACTTCCGTTCAACGTGACACAGGAAAAACAAAATGGCTGCTCTCCCTTTGTTAGCTCTAGCATCTCATGCAAGCTAATCCTAATTTGTACACTTTCAAGCATAACATAGGATCCCCTTAAGCAAGGCACAGGTTTTACGAATAACGTTCAACCCCTTTTGGCAATATTTCTCGAGATGTTTTAAACGGAACGTGCGGAAAACAATGAAATACACCGTGGTCTACTCACGCTGCTGAAAATGCGAGGGACAGAGTATTATCGCTTGGTCAAGCTAATTTATCCTCAAATATTAATCGCATGGCCCTATGTCCTCGCTTGAGAAGTGAATAATGACTGAGTCTACCTGCTTCTCAAACATGAGAAACAGAAATAGCACAATTGGCCCTACATGTCTATTTCTCACATTTCTATAATTAGCTGGAATGTTATCCAAGTACTATAAATTGAATCACTAACTTTACCAACTCATAAGACACGCTGACGTCATCAGATACACGACACCGAGACAACTTCTATGGGCAACACACAAACCAAACGGCTCTATTCGTTTCTATCGCAGTCTGTTTGTACAGTAATCTGTCTGCACAATTAATATACAGTTGAAGTAAGAATTTTACATACAGTGTATACCTTAGCCAAATACATTTAAACTCAGTTTTTCACAATTCTTGACATTTAATCTTCGTAGAAATTCTCTGTCTTAGGTCAGTTAGGATCACCACTTTATTTTAAGAATGTGAAATGTCAGAATAATAGTCGAGAATTATTTATTTCAGCTTTTATTTCTTTCATCACATTCCCAGTGGGTCAGAAGTTTACATACACTCAATTAGTACTTACTTTAAATTGTTTAACTTGGGTCAAACGTTTCGGGTAGCTTTCCACAAGCTTCCCACAATAAGTTGAGTGATTGTTGGCCCATTCCTCCTGACAGAGCTGGTGTAACTGAGTCAGGTTTGTAGGCCTCCTTGCTCCCAGACTCTTTCTCAATTCTGCCCACAAATGTACTATAGAATTAAGGTCAGGGCTTTGTGATGGCCACTCCAATATCTTGACTTTGTTGTCCTTAAGCCATTTTGCCACAACTTTGGAAGTATGCTTGGGGTCATTGTCCATTTGGAAAACACATTTGCCATCAAGCTTTAACTTCCTGACTGATGTCTTGAGATGTTGCTTCAGTATATCCACATAATTTTCCTTTCTCGTCATGCCATCTATTTTGTGAAGTGCACAAGACCCTCCTGCAACAAAGCACCCCCACAACATGATGCTGCCACCCCTGTGCTTCACGGTTGGGATGGTGCTCTTCGGCTTGCAAACCTCCTCCTTTTTCCTCCAAAAAGAATAATGGTCATTATGGCCAAACAGTTATATTTTTGTTTCATCAGACCAGAGGACATTTCTCCAAAAAGTATGATCTTTGTCCCTACTTGCAGTTGCAAACCGTAGTCTGTCTCTTCTTTGGCGGTTTTGGAGCAGTGGCTTCTTCCTTTTAGGTTATTTCGATACAGAACTCGTTTTCCTGTGGATATAGATACTTTTGTACCTGTTTCCTCCAGCATCTTCACATGGTCCTTTGCTGTTGTTCTGGGATTGATTTACACTTTTCGCACCAAAGTACATTCAGCTTTAGGAGACAGAACGTGTCTTCTTCCTGAGCGGCATGACGGCTGCGTGGTCCCATGGTGTTTATACTTGCATACTATTGTTTGTACAGATGAACGTGGTACCTTCAGGCGATTGGAAATTTCTCCCAAGGATGAACCAAACTTGTGGAGGTCTGCAATTTATTTCTGAGGTCTTGGCTGATATCTTTTGATTTTCCCATGATGTCAAGCAAAGAGGCACTGAGTTTGAAGGTAGTACTTGAAATATATCCACAGGTACACCTCCAATTGACTCAAATGATGTCAATTAGCCTATCAGTATCTTCTAAAGCCATTCCATAATTTCTGGGAATTTTCCAAGCTGTTTTTAAAGGCACAGTCAACGTAGTGTATGTAAACTTCTAACCCACTGGAATTGTGATACAGTGAATTATAAGTGACTGATGTGTTGTCATGCACAAAGTAGATGTTCTTACCGACTTGCCAAAACTATAGTTTGTTATCAAGAAATGTGTGGATTGGTTGAAAAACAAGTTTTAATGACTCCCACCTAAGTATAAACTTCCCAACTTTAACTGTATATACTTAATTCAATCATAAAGACATTCTATTTTAGACTCCTCCTCGTTGTGTCTGTGACTATCATTAAATGTGAAGACTGTTATTTTTTCAAATCGATTTTCCTTTACAAAAAATGTATGAGCCCTTCCAAAATTCATTAATTCTAATCCACATACTAATTCACATTTCCTGTTGCTGCAGGATTATTTTCCTGCTGTAGCAATCTGGCTCAAATTAAGATTCTTCAACTGTACAAAAGTACAGGAATTTACAAATAATGTTGCAGACATACCAAAGACTTAATCATTAAACAACAAAAACACAGGCAATAAAGAAAGTCATTGTCATTATATTTTTGTTGTTGTTGAAAACCCTCATCCAAAAAGTGTTATAATTATCTAGTAACTCTTGGTTACCATCCTGCCCAGACAGACACATCAGACTGCAAGGTGACTTCTGACATCATAGGCCTGGAGTAATGTATAGTAGTTCATGTCATATGGCCATGGCTGAGTTGTTGACAGTGTCCAGAGCTAGCTTCACTTTTAGAATCAAATAATATTTGGTATTGGAATATCTACACTGAACAAAAATATAAACGCAACATGTAAAGTGTTGGACCCATGTTTCATGAGCTGAAATAAAGGATCTCTGAAATTTTCTATACGCACAAAAAGCTTATTTCTTTCAAATGTTTACATCACTGTAACTGAGAATGTATCATTTCCAAGATAATCCATCCACCTGTCAGGTAAGCATATCAAGAAGCCAATTAAACAGCATGATCATTACACAGGTGCACCTTCTGCTGTGGACAATAAAAGGCCACTCTAAAAATGCTCACCTTCGATGGTCACTGGCACACTGGACAGGGGTGCTCTTCACAGATGGATTCCAGTTTCAACTGTACAGGGCAGATGGCATCACAATTTACTACAGGTGGACTCCAATCAAGTTGTAGAAACTTTCCAAAGATCGTCAATGGACATAGCAAAGGGTCTGAATACTTATGTTAATAAGGTATTTCTGTTTATTATTTGTTATAAATTTGCACCAAAAAAATTCTGGTTATGTACACATGCCAAAGCAACAGCAGTAGTCAAATAGTAGGTACATTTCACTGCATCTCATATTAATTCACTGCCCTTTTTCCAAAGCTTTTTTTTTTACCTTTCTCGCAACTGATCCACTCAGGCCAAGAAGGGTGGGTTTGGAGGTACAGTAATTTATGTGTTATGAATAATATTACAATTTCAATGAAGCACCTCTCCTTAATTTCCCTTCTCTGACTTTGTCTCTGGGTGAGTGTCAGCCCACGGCATTACTTTTGAGAAAGGCTAGTACTTTAAAACCAGATTCTTGGAATGCTTGATGATATAACCTTGAAAAGGCCAACAGTTGGTCCAGGTGTCGATGGATAACTTCCATAAAAGGGAACATTTCAAATATCAAACCTCAGTCAAACATACTACTTAGCATTTATCCATCAAGGTAAAATTTCAGCTAGTGAATTATAAATCTAAGGCAGTGCATGAAAAATAGATTAACATATTGTATTAAACTATCAAAGAGCTACACTTGCACATATTTATTTACCCTCTCTCTGATATACCGAGGACCAGGGGCACAACTTTCACTGGGGACGGGGGGTACATGAGCTCTCCACATTCTGAAATCGCATTTTTGTCTCGCCCAGTTTTATAATTGCACTGTGATGCAGTACCGGTGTTTAGGACCATGTGGACATCTCAGAGCGGTCGGGCAGGCTGTTTCCTATTTCAGCCAGCTGGATTTAGGACTGCATGGACACCACAGAGCTTGCGGACAGGCTGTGTGAAGGCAAAGCTTCTGAAAGGCTGGAGTATAGGACCAGCATGAGAGAGATGATCAGAGGCAGCTGCTGTCTGTGTTTTCTCCAAGTTGTAAAAGCAAGCAGAGCAGAAACTGGCTACTATTTAGAGGACTGATCTAGCTGGCAAGGTAACCGCTGTTTGACAGAAGAAAAGTATGTATTCCCAGTGCTGAGCTAGTAGTGTAAGTGACATGTTACGTTAGTCAATGTTTCATCACCTCTCGACGGAAGTGAATGAACAACTAGCAACTAGTTAGCTAGCTAGTAGCTACCACAGCAAGTTCAGCTCTAGCTAGTCTCTAGCTATCTTTCAGGTAGCAGACACTAACAGCTGTTGTGTATGTGGACATGTTTTGTAGCCTTTGTTTTGTCCCATTTCAACAGAAGTACATTTGATGATGTAACATTAGCTAGAGCTAGCCAAAAGTTAGCTAACGTTAGTTAGCTAGCTCACTAACTTTAGCTATTATGCCTTTTTTTGCCTTAATCACTCTAGACTTGAATCAAATGATGAAATCAGCAGCAATACAATTGAAAACCGCTATATTCTGCTGTTTCTTCAGTGTAATGTGAATTTTTATTTGGCAGTTTAGCAATGTAACGTTATTGATCTGTCAGTTTCCCTAGCTAATTCCCTACTTTCACACTGACACGGTATAAACAGCTCTACAGGCTTCAATGTCATGGTGCACAGTCAGTACACAACACTATGCTCATTATGTCTTAGCAAGATCAGATGGTGACAGGTGTCCCAGCAGGGTCAAATAGCCAGGGAAGACCAGTCTACGGAGCTCAGGTGAATTTTGCAGTATATTATAACAATTAGTGAATGGATACAAAGTTCCATCTTGAGTTGATGGGAAGGCTACAGTCTGGGATCTGGGAATAATGATAATTTCAATTATTGAACCAATGATTCTATTCTTGGAAATATAATGTATACATGTACACCAATATATTTCTTTGTCATGCCTCATCTGAGCAGGATCAGATGGCAACAGGGGTCTCAGAGTCAGGCAGTTAGGGAAGACCAGTCTGTGATAAAACGCACTAGATGACCAGTTCTTAAAGCCTTTAGCTGTACCCTCATCCTACTCCTCCTCTGTTCCTCTGGTGATGTAGAGGTTAACCCAGGACCTGCAGCCCCCAACACCACTCCCATTCCCCAGGTGCTCTCATTTGTTGACTTCTGTAACCATAAAAGCCTCGATTTCATGCATGTTAACATTAGAAGCCTCCTCCCTAAGTTTGTTGTATTCACTGCTTTAGCACACTCCGCCAACCCTGATGTCCTAGCCATGTCTGAATCCTGGCTTAGGAAGGCAAGCAAGAATACAGAAATTTCCATCCCCAACTTCAACACATTAGGCAAGATAGAACTGCAAAAGGGGGAGGAGTTGCAATCTACTGCAGAGATAGCCTGCAGAGTTCTGTCATACTATCCAGGTCTGTGCCCAAACAATTCAATTTTACTTTTTACTTTTAAAAATCCACCTTTCCAGAAACAAGTCTCTCACCATTGCCGCTTGTTATAGACCCCTCTCAGCCCCCAGCTGTGCCCTGGACACCATATGTGAATTGATTGACCCCCATCCATCTTCAGAGTTTGTACTGTTAGGTGACCTAAACTGGGATATGCCTAACACCCCACCGAAATTGTTGCATCCCCTATTACTAGCCTGTTCAACCTTTTCCGTATCATCTGAGATCCCAAAAGATTGGAAAGCTGCCGCGCTCATCCCCCTCTTTAAAGGGGGAGACACTCTAGACCCAAACTGTTATATACCTATATCCATCCTTTCTAAAAATCTTCGAAAGCCAACTTAACAAACAGATTACTGACCATTTTGAATCCCACCGTACCTTCTCCACTATGCAATCTGGTTTCCGAGCTGGTCATGCGTGCACCTCAGCCACCCTCAAGATCCTAAACGATATCATAACCGCCATCGATAAAAGACAATACTGTGTAGCCGTTTTCATCAACCTGGCCAAGGCTTTCGACTCAATAACTGTCAATAACCGCATTCTTATTGGCAGATTCAAAAGCATTGGTTTCTCAAGTGACTGCCTCGCCTGGTTCACCAACTACTTCTCAGATAGAGTTCAGTATGTCAAATCGGAGGGCCTGTTGTCCGGACCTCTGGCAGCTTCTATGGGGGTGCCACAGGGTTTAATTCTCGAGCCGAGTCTTTTCTCTGTATATATCAATGATGTTGCACTTGCTGCTGGTGATTCTCTGATCCTCTACGCAGACGACACCATTCTGTATACTTCATGTCCTACTTTGGACACTGTGTTAACAAACCTCAAAACGAACTTCAATGCCCTCAAATCAAATCAACTGCTTTTGAATGCTAGTAAAACTAAATGCATGCTCTTCAACCGATTGCTGCACACACCCACCCGCCCAACTAGCATCCCTACGCTGGACGGTTCTGACTTAGGATATGTGGACAACTACAAATACCTTGGTGACTGGTTAGACTTGTAAACTCTCCTTCCAGACTCACATTAAGCAACTCCAATCCAAAATTAAATCTAGAATCGGCTTCCTATTTCGCAACAAAGCCTCCTTCACTCATGCTGCCAAACATACCCTCGTAAAACTGACTATCCTACCGATCCTTACCTTCGACGATGTAATTTACAAAATAGCCTCCAACACTCTACTCAGCAAACTGGATGTAGTCTATCACAGTGCCATCCGTTTTGTCACCAAAGCCCCATATACTACCCACCACTGCGACCTGTATGGCTGGCCCTCTCTACATATTCATCGCCAAACCCACTGGCTCCAGATCATCTATAAGTCTTTGCTAGGTAAAGCTTTGCCTTATCTCAGCTCACTGGTTACCATAGCAACACCCACACCTAGCACATGCTCCAGCAGGTATATTTCACTGGTCATCCCCAAAGCCAACACTTCCTTTGGCAGCCTTTCCTTCAAGTTCTCTGCTGCCAATGACTGGAACGAATTGCAAAAATCACTGAAGCTGTAGACTTATATCTCCCTCTTTAACTTAAAGCATCAGCTGTCAGAGCAGCTTACCGATCACTGTACCTGTACACATCCAATCTGTAAATAGCACACCTCATCCCTTTATTGTTATTTCTCTACTTGGTCTACCTGGTTAAATAAAGGTGAAATAATAATAATACTTTTTTAAATTAAAGGTGTCTTTTCACCTGCTTTTTAAATCGGATTGTACTGCTTGAATCAGTTACCTGATGTGGAATAGAGTTCCATGTAGGCATGGCTCTATGTAGTACTGTGTGCTTCCCATAATCTGTTCTGGACTTGGGGATTGTGAAGAGATTTTTACTATCATTCTTTATATAATTTATCTTTGTTTCATAGTATACTTTATTTTTATTTCTATTTTGCTTAGTCACATGATTTCTTAATTTGCACTACATTTGCCAATCAGTTGGGCTGACAGACTTATTTTACATACCTTTTGCCTCATCCCTCTCAACTTTACCCTTTTTCAATTTCTCATCAATCCAAGGGGATTTAACAGTTTTTACAATAATTTTCCTGATTGGGTGCGTCCTTATTAGTAACTGGAATAAGCAATTTCATGAATCTGTCAAGTGCATTGTCTGGTTGCTCCTCATTGCATACCACAGACCAGCAAATGTTCTTTACATCATCAACATAAGAATCACTACAAAACTTATTGTATGACCTCTTAAACACTATATTAGGCCCAGCCTTTGGAACGTTGGTTTTCCAAGATGAAATTGTGATCACTACATTATATAGATTTTGACACTGCTTTAAAACAAATTTCTGCATCATTAGTAAATACATGTTGATTATTTAATTCCTGCTATTTGTAAATTCCTGTGCTGTTTGTAAATACCCTGGGAGGTTGACTGGCAACCTGAACCAGGTTTCAGGCACTGGCTACAGTTTGAAGTTTTTTCTTGAGTGGACAGCTTGATGAGAGCCAGTCAATATTTAAAATCACCCAGAAAATATACCTCTCTGTTGATATCACATACATCATCAAGCATTTCACAAATATTATCCAGATACTGACTGTTAGCACTTGGTGGTCTATAGCAGCTTCCCACAAGAATGGGCTTTAGGTGAGGCAGATGAACCTGTAGACATATTACTTCAACATTATTTTACATTATATATTCTCTAAGCTGTACAGGAATGTGTTTTTTTTATATAGACCACAACACCACCTCCGTTGGCATTTCTGTATTTTCGGTAAATGTTATAACCATGTATTGCTACCATTGTATCATCAAAGGTATTATCTTAGAGAGTTTCAGACATAGTCAGAATATGAATGGCATCTGTTCTAAGCAAGTTATTGACTTCATGGACCTTGTTTCTCAGCCTGCATGTCTTAAACTGGGCTATTTGTAGCATTTTTCTGGGTTGCATAAAACTTATTTGGGACTGGGGGGCAGTATTGAGTAGCTTGGATGAATAAGGTGCCCAGAGTAAACTATCTGCTACTAAGGCCCAGAAGCTAATATATGCATATTATTAGTATATTTGGATAGGAAACACTGTGAAGTTTCTAAAACTGTTTGAATGATGTCTGTCAGTAAAACAGAACTCATATGGCAGGCAAAAACCTGAAAAGAAATCCAACCAGGAAGTGGGAAATCTGAGGTTTGTAGGTTTTCAAGTCTTTGCCTATCCAATATACAGTGTCTATGGGGTCATATTGCACTTCCTAAGGCTTCCACTAGATGTCAACAGTCTTTAGAACCTTGTTTCAGGCTTCTACTGTGAAGGGGGAGTGAATAAGAGCTGTTTGAATCAGGGGTCTGGCAGAATGCCATAAGCTAAGTCAGGCGCACGGCCGTGAGAGTGAGCTGCGTTCCTTTTCATTTCTAAAGACAAAGGAATTGTCGGGTTGATACATTATTGATAAAGATTTATGATAAAAACATCCTAAAGATTGATTCTGTACATCGTTTGACATGTTTGTACAAACTGTAATATAACTTTTTTGACTTTTTGTCTGAACTAAGCGCTCGAGCATTATGCATTTTGATTACTGGGCTAAACGCTTGAACAAAAAGTTTTTGGACATAAAGATGAACTTTATCGAACAAAACACACATTTATTGTCTAACATGGAGTGCCATCCTGGGAGTGCCATCTGGTGAAGATCATCAAAGGTTAGTGATTCATTTTCACGCTATTTCTGTCTTTTGTGACACCTCTCCTTCTTTGGAAAATGGCTGTATGTTTTTCTGTGGCTAGGTGCTGACCTAACATAATCGCAAGGTGGGCTTTCGCCGTAAAGCCTTTTTTGAAATCAGACACTGGCTGGATTAACAAGAGGTTTATCTTTAAAATGGTGTATATAACTTGTATGTTTGAGGAATTTTAATTATGAGATTTCTGTTGTTTTGAATTTGGCGCTCTGCAATTTCACTGACTGTTGGCGAGAAGTTAATTGTTTTTAACCAGTTGCATCTCTAGGGGCGCTATTTCATTTTTGGATAAAAAACGTTCCCGTTTTAAGCGCGATATTTTGTCACGAAAAGATGCTCGACTATGCATATTCTTGACAGTTTTGGAAAGAAAACACTCTGAAGTTTAAGAATCTGCAAAGATTTTGTCTGTAAGTGCCCCAGAACTCATTCTACAGGTGAAACCAAGATGATACGTCAAACAGGAAATGAGCAGAATTTCTGAAGCTCTGTTTTCTAATGTCTCCTTATATGGCTGTGAATGCGACAGGAATAAGCTTAGACCTTCTGCCGTTTCCCCAAGATGTCGGCAGCATTGTGACGTATTTGTAGGCATATCATTGGAAGATTGGCCATAAGAGACTACATTTTCCAGGGGTCCGCCCGGTGTCCTTTGTCTAAATTTGTGCGTAATCTTCAGGTGTGGGCATTTTCTCCTGGGATTCAGGAGAGAAAGCACACTTCCACGAATGATATATCATCGAAGAGATATGTGAAAAACACCTTGAGGATTGATTCTAAACAACGTTTGCCATGTTTTCAGTCGATATTGTGGAGTTAATTTGGAAAAAAGTTCGCGTTTTGAGGACTGAATTTTCGTTTTTTTTTGGTAGCCAAATGTGATGTACAAAACGGAGCTATTTCTAATACACAAAAAATATTTTTGGAAGAACTGAGCATCTGCTATCTAACTGAGAGTCTCCTCATTGAAAACATCAGAAGTTCTTCAAAGGTAAATTATTTTATTTGAAGGCTTTTATGTTTTTGTTGAAATGTTGCATGCTGGATGCTAACGCTAATGCTAACGCTAAATGCTACGCTACCTAGCTACTTTTACACAAATGATTGTTTTCCTATGGTTGAGAAGCATATTTTGAAAATCTGAGATGACAGTGTTGTTTACAAAAGGCTAAGCTTGAGAGATGGCATATTTATTTCATTTCATTTGCGATTTTCATGAAAAGTTAACGTTGCGTTATGGTAATGAGCTTGAGTCTGTATTCACGATCCCGGATCCGGGATGGGGAGATCAGAAAGGTTAATGCTTTACTGGGAAGCTTATCAGAAGTAGACTTCATAGTGCTGGGTGAGCTGCACAAAGTGGTCTTCCTACTAGGACATACTGCCTCAGTGCTAACAGTGCAACTCTCGTTCATAGACTCATGATTACTGCATCCAATAGCTGTAAGATTAACAAAGGTATTCAGGGAAACTGAGGGGAAATGAATTAAGTTACTTACATTGTGTCTAACAATGACCTTAGGATAATGTACATTTAATGCAGCATTATGATGACTCATTGTCTCAATGGTAGGGATTAGCAGAGCTGGTCTTGGGTCATTGATATGTCATTGTTTCAACACAGCCTTGAAATTCGTGGACAGAGTCCAGGAGCCAAGATTATTTGGATGGACTCGGTCATTCCTGTAGAGTGTCTTTTGTTTCCAGAAGGTGTCAAAGATATCTATAAAAGTGACTCCAGCAGAGCTACAATAATCTTTTTTTCCAAATGTGTAAGGCCAGTAGTCTGCTGAATCTTTCACACCCACGGCCCAACGATGTTACTGAACCTGAAATGACTGGCAGAGTCTTTGACTGCTATAATCAGTTCTTTAAAATCAATTTTCAGATGTTCCGAGCTAGCCCTCCTGATCTCATTTGACCCCACATGGACTACGACAGCGTCAGCTCCCACTATCTGTCGTAGAAGAGTCGGAAGCAGCCTTGTGATGTCCTGTACTCGTGCTCCTGGGTAGCCCAGGGCTTTTGCCCTGGGAACCGAGATGTTTCTCACCATAAAGCTGCCTATGATGACAGCTGGCGATGTTAAATGGGCCGGTCTCTCAGGCAGTCTCACGGTCTGATGAGGGTGGGAGCTCAGAGGATCTGAACCCGAGGTAGAAGCCACAGGAGATGGAGACAGAACAGAGAACGAAGACGCAGGTACCTCCAGATCCGTTGTGTCAGGTCACAGCTCAACATCTCCAAGGAGACCCCAATTGCCAGAGGATGCTGTCTTTGCCTTCCACGATGGGTGACGTATCTCCATGGCTGGTTGGTTGGGTTGAGAACAGCTCCGTTCTCCAGGGAAGGTGGAGACCCCTTTGGGGATGGAACCCTGCCGAGCACCGGCCAGTCAGCTGGCCGGTGAGAGCCAACACGGCGACGACATTTCCACCAGCCCAGAGTGGCGTCTGGCTACTGGGGTTGAAGAAAGAAAAAAGTAGGCGGGAGTGGATTCCCCAGTAGCTAGTGCCCCTGTAGTCCTCCGCAAGCAAGCAGTTGATACATTGAAAGTCAGTGTGGTCCACATTGTCCCTGAACAAATTAAAGTAAACACAGTTCCTGCAGTGCTGGTAACATTCAATAGCGACCTCCATTTGAGACCACCGAGCCAGCTAGGCTAGCCAGGCTTCCGTGTCTCCCCCCCTCTGCGGAATCTTGAGGGCCCCGAGACAGACAGCAGCACTCACAGCAACTAAGGACAACTAAGCCGCAGGAACCAAAATAAAATACAAGTATATAAAAACACTGTCAGCTTTACAAAAACAATAACCCGAGGTCTCTCGTTCAGTTTTCGGCGTTCAACAGCGTCACAATGGATGGCAGAAATGTTGTGTATCACCAAGTTGTGTATCACCAGATTTGATTTATTACAAGATAATATAACAAGGGTATATTACAAGGTTGTACTGTGCAACTTTCATAAGGTCTTGATTCCTGATATGGAATTCTGTAAGACAAAAGGAGGCTGTATTGAAAACATGTCCACGTTAGGGGCGATACCTTTTTAGGCAATCCCTAGCTGCTGGGCTGCTCAGTCCTGGCCCTGTGGTTCTGCCGTACTGTTGGTTGTCAGTCTGGCCTTGGCCTAACACACCTGGAACCAATAATGAATGTTTCACTAAGATCCTAAAGCTGAGTGGGGTGTGTCGGGGCACTGCAGGACCGTGGTCCCCTATGGGCAGGATGGGGTGACACAGCTGTATTGCGTGTCAGTAAAAATAGTTCTACAGTACTAGTAAGCCTATGATATGAATTATATGGAGGATGTACTGTTTCTATGTTTTACTGTGTAGGAGTTTTAATTAAACTTTGGATGTTCAAAACTTTCCCTTTAGACATAAAACTAATTTAAATGGAAAGGAAGTTGTGTTGGGAAGAGAGTTGAGTTATTAACTAGACTGGTGGAGGTTGGGCATGCAGGTGCATCGGGCTGGCTGTGTAACGTGTGCTCTGGGAGTAAGGGAAGCAAGTTCAGGGAGTGAATACAATTAATGAATGAACAAAATATAATACAAAACACAATGCACATACATGAAACAGAAACAATAATGCCTGGGGAAGGAACCAAAGGCAGTGATATATATATATATATATATATATATATATATATATATATAGGGCATGTAATCAAGGAGGTGATGGAGCCCAGGTGAGTGTCATTGTGCTCTGATGAGCGTAACGATTGTGACAGGTGTGCGCCATAACGTGCAGCCTGGTGACCTAGAGGCCGGAGAGGGAGCACACGTGACAGTAGTCCCTCCCCGACGTGCGGCCCCGGCCGCAGGATGCCGACCAAAATGACGATCCCGAGGTTCAGGAGCGGACCGGTCACCTCTGCTAAGGCGTGGGAACCTATCGATCTGGCTGAGGCGCGGGAGCATGATGACCTAGAGCGCCAGAGAGAGAGAGCATACGTGACAGTACTCCCTCCCTGGCGCGCGGCTCCAGCCACAGGACATCAACCACAGGGATGATTCCGTCGATCAGGAGCGGACCGGTCGCCTCTGCTGAGGTGCAGAAACCAGACGAACCTGCTGAGGCTTGAGAACCTGATGAGACTGGCTGAGACCTCCCCGGTTGCCTCGGTCGAGGCAGGGGAACCTGTTCACCCAGTTGAGGCATGGGAGCGTATCGAGCCAGCTGAGGCATGAGAGCCTATCGAACCTGCTGAGGCATGGGAGCCTGTCGATCCAGCTGAGACATGGGAGCCTATATATCCCCCTGAGATATAGAAACCTGTCGAGCCAGCTATGGCAGGATAAACTGTCGAATCCGCGAGGCATGGGAATCCGACAAACCGGCTGAGGCCACCAAGGTAGCTCCAGTTCTGACATCGCCTCCAACACAAAATCTAAAAAACTCCCTGATGCTTCCCTTTGGTGAGGCGTCATTTTATAATGCTGGAAGCAAGTTCAGGGAGTGAATACATTTAATGAATGAACGACACACAATACAAAACAACCAACAGACATGAAACAGAAACAATGACGCCTGGGGAAGAAACCAAAGGGAGTGACATACAGTTGAAGTCGGAAGTTTACATACACTAAGGTTGGAGTCATTAAAACTCGTTTTTTAACCACTCCACAAATTTCTTGTTACAAGCTATAGTTTTGTCAAGTCAATTAGGACATCTACTTTGTGCATGACACATGTCATTTTTACAACAGTTGTTTACAGACACATGACTTATCTTATAATTTTCTGTATCACAATTCCAGTGAGTCAGAAGTTCACACACACTAAGTGTTCCTTTAAACAGCTTGGAAAATTCCAGAAAATTATGCCATGGCTTTAGAAGCCACTGATAGGCTAATTGACATCATTTGAGTCAATTGGAGGTGAAACTGTGGATGTATTTCAAGGCCTACCTTCAAACTCAGTGCCTATTTGTTTGACATGATGGGAAAATCAAAAGCCCCAAAAATTGTAGACCTCCACAATTCTGGTTCATCCTTGGGAGGAATTTCCAAATGCCTGAAGGTACCATGTTCATCTGTACAAACAATAGTATGCAAGTATAAACGCCACGGGACCACGCAGCCGTCATACCGCTCAGGAGGAGGCACGTTCTGTCTCCTAGAGATGAATGTACTTTGGTGCAAAAAGTGCAAATCAATCCCAGAACAACAGCAAAGGACCTTGTGATGATGCTGGAGGAAACCAGTAGAAAGTATCTATAGCCACAGTAAACCAAGTCCAAAACCGCCTTAAAAAAGCCAGACTATGGTTTGCAACTGCACATGGGGACAAAGATCGTACTTTTGGAGAAATGTCCTATGGTCTGATCAAACAAAAATAGAACTGTTTGGCCATAATGACCATCGTTACGTTTGGGGGGAAAAGGGGGAGGCTTGCAAGTTGAAGAACACCATCCCAACCGTGAAGCCCTGGGGTGGCTGCATCATGTTGTGGAGGTGCTTTGCTGCAGGAGGGACTGGTGCACTTCACAAAATAGATGGCTGCATGAGAAATGAAAATTATGTGGATATATTGAAGCAACATCTCAAGACATCAGGCAGGAAGTTAAAGCTTGCTCGTAAATCAGTCTTCCAAATAAACAATGACCCAAGCATACTCCCAAAGTTTCGGCAAAATGGCTTAAGGACAACAAAGTCAAGGTATTGGAGTGGCCATCACAATGCCCTGACCTCAATCCCATCGAAAATGTGTGGGCAGAATTGAAAAAACGTGTGCGAGCAAGGAGGCCTACAAACCTGACTCTGTTACACCAGCTCTGTAAGGAGGAATGGGCCAAAATTCACCCAACTTATTGTGGGAAGCTTGTGGAGGCCTATCCAAAACGTTTTACTCAAGTTAAACAATCTATAGGCAATGCTTCCAAATACTAATTGAATGTATGTAAACTCCTAACCCACTGGGAATGTGATGAAAGAAATAAAAGCTGAAATAAGTCATTCTCTCTACTATTATTCTGACATTTCACAAGTTAAAATAAAGTGGTTATCCTTACTGACCTAAGACAGTGAATATTTACTTGCATTAAATGTCAGGAATTGAGTTTAAATGTATTTGGCTAAGGTGTATGTAAACTTCTGACTGCAACTGTTTATAGAGCAGATAATCAAGGAGGTGATGGAGTCCAGGTGAGTGTCATTATGCACTGATGCGTGTAATGATGGTGACGTGTGTGCACCCTAACGAGCAGCGTGGTGACTAAGAGGCCGGAGAGGGAGCACATGTGACAGGCTGGGCGGTCTGGCTTAAATCTGATATAGAATATGTCTTGATAAAGACAATCAAAAATTAAGTATTTGTACTCTATTTGTAAGACGTGTTCATTTGTTTGGCTATTGGTTAAAGGTGCAACACAATATTGATTATTGAATTATCATTGATCTATTTCAGTCTTATCAATCACTTAAACATATGTAATAATGGTCTCCTACCTAGCTTGATGGCTGTCGTCATTTTTGCTTACTTTTTGTTTTAAATAGAGACGGCTAGAAGGGCCATTGTCATATTAGATTGGGTAGAAATGTGAAAAATGGGTGGAGCCTCAGACCCCTCGCCAAGTTATGTCCCCCCACTTCTAAAACAAAGTTGCTCCCCTAGTGAGTACTCTATAGCAAACACAACATAATAACAAAATGCTACCTAATCTCTAAACTCTGGGGACCATCCTGAAATTGTTCTTCTTTGAGGTTTCTGATGGTTTATCCATTTGAATAAACTGCTTGTGTTCCAAGAGCAGCAGTAATTGAGGGAAGTTTGTGAGCAGTTTGCTTGTTTGTAGTTGTATGCAGATCACAGCATTTTCTCCCCCTCTTTCCCCCGACTGGTGTTTCTAAGCTAATGCAGTAGCCTGGGTCAGAGGAGGAATGCTGATGATGCCGGCCCCATCCTCTGGTCCTGACAAGTTAATACGGACAAACAGAGCACTCCCTCCTCACTGCAACCATGGCTAGCAGATCGGGGATAGATCCCACTGGACTAGGGGGTGTGCATATCATTATGGATGCCTCTCATTTCACATGGATGACCTAACTTCAGAGTGTTTGTGGAAATGTGTGGGGATGCGAGAAAAAGAAACAGAAAGTGGGTGGAAAAGAAATGTTGGTTTGTCTGAACTGAACTGCTTACAAATTGTGTCATCATCTGGTGAAATATGAAACTATGAAACCTTCATTACTGTTTGTTTCTTATCCCATGGTCATTCTCTGCTTAAACTAGACCATTTATTGTGTTTTTTTTTCATTAGTAGTGTTCCCTATACATAGTCTGTCTGTATCCTGTCTTACCACAGTGGGGCCAGGAGTCTTGTTTAGTTACTTTTAAAATGAACACAAATCATGTGATACGGTTATTGGGTTAAAAGTAACAACAGGGTGGTTGTGTTAAAAGTAACAACATGTGTCTTCCCTAACTAGACACAGATGTCTAACACAACATGTTTTGTATTTATCACATCTGTTCTAAATGTGCAGGTTTGAATGCTGACGTGTGTTACTATTTTTAAAATGATGGAGCATGGCATGGAGATAAAAATAGAGGCAGGTATGAAACAACTGAATCGAGACAATATCCTCCACACAGCGCAGGTATGAGGGCCATCATGTGTGTAATGCACAAAAACTTTCCAAATATAATGAGAAATGTGGCAGCCTTTGCCATTCGATGTGTATCTCTACAAAAATAGAGCTGAACTGGCCTAAGACTAGGCTATAACCCGATTGTTAAAATCACACAAAGTAAACTTTTCCACCCCGTCAGTGCCTGATCCAACCTGCCTGGTCCACCCGTCACAGAGAGGCTCAAGCAGCTCAGAGAAGACAAACAAAATCCTACAGATAAGGCAACGGACTCGATCATCCAGAACTTTTTTGATGACTAATAGAAAAAGCTGTGGATGAAAGCGAGGTCCGAACGAGCATTGATGGAGAAAAAAACCCACATCCACTAGAAATGCAGGGTTGGCGCAAATGTGTGTTTGGGGAGAGGTCAGGGTAAAAATGCAGTGAGGGCTCTGGAGAGCGAAGGGTCCGCCAAATTACAGCATGACCCTAATAATTCATAGAGAATATGCTTATAAAAAGAATAGGGAGAGTAGCCGTTTAATATTAATTATCGTCCCCCTGGACTTCAAACCTGCAGGAATATGATTAACTTTATTTTCAGCACATTATTCTTGTATCACCTCTCTGCACACACAGACCATAGAGGGGCTCAAGTGCCTCTATATTTTCACCCTCCCATTGAAAGTCACTGCTATTTCTCGAGGGTTTGTGGGCCCTCTTAATAGAGGGTTCCTGAGTGTGCTGTCAAGGTCCCCTATTGGACCTTGGCAGACGTGTTTGATATGTTCATTATGTTACTGGCACTGCGAAGCGCTGATGTTGGTGGTGCTTTATGTGACGACCATGTCACCCAGGTCCCAGGGACCCATTAAAAACATTTAACCAGAGAAAGTGATGCTGTAAGCAGAGCCACCGCTGCCAGATGGCGCCAGGAGAAGGGGAGGTATACGCTGGCTAATAAAATACCAAAGGTCCTGATCAAACAGACTTACGTATGTATCAAGTGCCACACCTTCAAGTGCATGAGCGGGAACACTGGAGGCCCTCTCCTTGACAGGTTTGAGATGATTGCCAGGAGTGGACACATCATACCTCAGTCATGTTTTAATTCAAACGTAGTTCAGACCTTTTAGGAACGAGCTACTGATAGGTGGCTCCTCAACTGGAACTCTACAAGTGGAACAATGCCAACAGAACAGAGCCCATGCCTACTAGGCAGCAGCAGGTAAAGTACCCTCAGTCGCCTGCTCAGCTGAACTGATACATTTCTATCATCCCTGTGAAATGAGGAGCGTATTCCTGGCAGATGAATGACCTGACGGCAGTGAGAGGAGAGATTAGGAAACAAAGACAGAGAGAGTGTTTCTCTTTGAAAGGACATTATTCAGGTCTGACTCAAGCCCGTATTCTAATTGTAACTGAGGAGAGAGCAATCTGAGAAGGGAAAAAAAATGTAATTTAACATTAAGGGAAGGGGACAGCTGCCCTGAGGGACCGGGAAAGGTATGTTAATTAATACAGAAATCATAAATCGCCACCATCCTCAGCACAGGGAACCCAGAGCGGCTGACTGTGTGTGTGTGTGTTAGTGCACATTTGCGTGTGTGTGTGGGGGGGTGGGGGGCGGGGTGTGACTGTGTGTGTGTGACTGTGTGTGTGTGTGTGTGTGTGTGTGTGTGTGTGTGTGTGTGTGTGTGTGTGTGTGACCGTGCCCTTGTGTAATTCTGCATGTAAATGTGTGCATGCCTTTGTTTATTTGTGTGCGTGCATTTGTGTGTGTGTGTCTGCAGTTTTTTTTTGTCAGGCTCTTGGTTTGGATTAGAGGAGAACCTGCTGGCCCCCTCCTGGTCTTCACTCTTCCTCCGTTCCCACAGCAGCCCCCTGAGGAGGCGACGGGACGTGTCTGTTTCTAGGAGATAAAGGGTTGCTCACCGTGTCCCCAGAGCTAGCCCAGTTGGCACAGAACACACTGGCAGTCTGCTCATGTAAGAGGCCATGTCACTGAAACTGAGAGAGGGAGAGAGTAGGAGGGAGGGAGGGAGTAGAGGAGGTGGGTATGGGTATGAGAGGGATGGTAGGAGAAAGGGATGGTAGGAGATAGGGATGGTATGAGAGAGGGATGGTAGGAGAAAGGGGTGTAGGAGAGAGGGATGGTAGGAGAAAGGGATGGTAGGAGAAAGGGATGGTAGGAGAGAGGGATGGTAAGAGAGAGGGATGGTAAGAGAGAGGGATGGTAGGAGAGAGCGATGGTTGGAGAGAGTGATGGTTGGAGAGCTGTTAAGAGGGCAAAATACATCTGGCTCAATAACTTTCAGAAGAAAAGGAGCAGCAGAGACAGAAATCCAATAGAGCCAATATCCTATTATATTTGCCAGAGATAGCTAACAAACAAATTACTAGCACTTAACTTGGTGCAAACTCCTTGGGAAGAAATGCCTTTGGATTCTTTACGCGTTTCTTTTTCAGATACAGGCGCTCCATCTGAGGCAAGCATATTGTAACGTGTTACTTTAAATCATAAAGTAAAAATAAAATGAGTCTATTATGCAGTAGAGCATTAAGGCTGCAGGTATGTGTGTGGTTGGAGGGTGACCATACCAACCCATAAGTGCCTAGCATTCGTTGCAAAAAAATAGGGATTTCAGGCCTCTTTTCTCAGAATGTTACACAAATAATAGTTCAAAGCCATCCATTATGACATTCTGTTACAATATACTTCTGTGATGTGCTACAAGGAACTCTTTCCATGGACCATCGCCAATTCTCCAGAAATGGATCTGTCTTCAAGGTCAAACGTTAAAGTACTAATGTCTTCCCGAGAGAAGTATTGGCACTAGGCATCATGTCCATAATGCCCTTCCGGCCCCTGCACACAGGCAATATATGTGCAATATCCCATGTCTCAGGAAAATATGCAGCACAGCATTGATCAAATCAAATGTTATTTGTCACATTGCCACGTTCTGACCTTTATTTCTGTTGTTTTTGTCATTATTTAGTATGGTCAGGGAGTGAGTTGGGGTGGGCAGTCTGTTTGGTTTTCTATGATTTTGGGATTTCTATGTTTCGGCCTAGTATGGTTCTCAATCAGAGGCAGGTGTCATTAGTTGTTAGTTTTTGGGTGATTGTCTATGTTGATTGCTTGTGTCAGCACAGTTCTCATTAGCGTCACGGTCGTTATTTCGTTTATTGTTTTTGTATAGTGTGTTTCAGTGGTTTCTTTATTAAAATTCATGATGAACACATACCACGCCGCATTTTGGTCCTCCGATCCTTCTCGCCTCTCCTCTTCAGATGAAGAGGAGGACGACCGTGACAGAATCACCCACCTACCAAGGCCCAAGCGGCGTGGTAAAAGACAGTGACGACAGCAGCAGCAGCAGCAACAACAGCGGCCAGCATCACAGGACTCCTGGACATGGGAGGAGCTATTGAATGGAGAGGGACCCTGGGCACAGGCTGGGGAATGTCGCCGCCCAAAAGCAGAGCTGGAGGCAGCGAAAACTGAGCGGCGGTGATATGAGGAGGCAGCACGGCAGCGCGACAGGTACGAGAGGCAGCCCCCCAAATATTTTTGGGGGGGTGGCACACGAGTTGTGGGGCTAAGCCAGGTAGCAGACCTGGGCTCACTCCTCGTGCTTATTATAAGCAGCGCGTTACTGGTCAGGCACCGTGTTATGCGGTTAAGCGCACGGTGTCGCCAGTACGTGTCCATAGCCCGGTGCGCTATAGGGCAGCCCCCCGAGAGTGTCATGCGAGTGTGGGCATCGAGCCAGGGCGTATGGTGCCTGCTCAGCGTGTCTGGTCGCCGGTACGCAGTTTTGGTCCAGGGTATCCTGCGTAGGCTCTGCGTACTGTGTCTCCGGGGCGCTGGGAGGGTGCAGTGCGTCCTATGCCTGCGCTCCGCTCATGCCGGGCAAATGTGGGAGTGGAGCCTAAAGGAGAGGTCCGAGTAGTAGGCACTAGATCTCCAGTGCTTACTCACAGCCCGATTCAACCTGTGCCTGCACTCTGGAGGGTCCGGGCTAGAGTAGTGATCCAGCCTGGGGGAGTGGTGCCAAGGCTGCGCACCAGAGCTCCAGTGCTCCCCCACAGCCCGGTCCTTCAGGTGCCTCCTCTTAACACCAAGCCTCCTGGAGGTCTCCCCAGCCTGGTGGGTCCTGTGGCAGCCCCACGTACCAGGCTGTCTCTCTGTCTCCTCCCTACAGGTGTTCCTGCCTGTCCGGCGCTGCCGGAGTCTCCCGCCTGTCCGGCGCCGCCGGAGTCTCCTGCTCCAGAGGCGCCGCCGGAGTCTCCTGCTCCAGAGGCGCCGCCGGAGTCTCCCGCTCCAGAGGCGCCAGAGCCCCTCAGTCCAGCGCTGCCAGAGTCTCCCGCCTGTCCGGCGCTGCCAGAACTTCCACCCCTCAGCCCAGAGGCGCCAGAGCCCCTCAGCCCAGAGGCTCCAGAGCCCCTCAGCCCAGAGGCGCCAGAGCCCCTCAGCCCAGAGGCGCCAGAGCCCCTCAGCCCAGAGGTGCCAGAGCCCCCGCCCCTCTGTCCCGAGCTGCCACTCTGTCCCGAGCTGCCCCTCTGTCCAGTGGGGTAATTTAGAAGGGTCGCCGTGGTTAGGAAGCCACGGAGGCGGACAATGAGGCGGACTAAGACTATGGTGAAGTGGGGTCAACTTGTTTTTGTACAGTGTGTTTCAGTGTTTTCTTTATTAAAATTCATGATGTACAAATTCCTCCGCCGCATTTTGGTCCTCCGATCCTTCTCGCCTCTCCTCTCCAGATGAAGAGGAGGACGACCGTGACACACATGCTTACTTACAAGCCATTAACCGTGATATACTGGGCCGTACGCATTACTCTCTGTAGTGCCTTGCTGTCAGAAGCCAAGCAGTTGCCATACCAGGCAGTGCAGCTGTAGAACCTTTTGAGAATCTGAGGACCCATGCCAAATCTTCTTAGTCTCCTGAGGTGGGGAATGGGCTTTGTCGTGCCCTCTTCATGACTGTCTTGGTGTGTTTGGAGCATGGTAGTTTGTTGGTGATGTGAACGTGAAACTCCCGACCCACTACACTACAGCCGTCTGAGAATTTTGCCCTCCTTTTCCAGTAGTCCACAATCATCTCCTTTGTCTTGATCACATTGAAGGAAATGTTGTCCTTGCACCACACGACAAGATCACTAGAATGGATGGAATATGCATAGTGCATGGAGGGAGATCTATAATTGTTTACAGGCTGACCAGGTTACCCAGAATACTGTCTCTGGTCTGGGGACTTCTAGAATCAGAATGAGAAAACAGAGAATTACGCAAAATTGAACTAAACACAGCCTTGCACATTTGTCTTCGAAAGTTTGTTGTTTGTACCCTCGTTTCTTTCTGCAAACTGCCGAGCCAGGCACTGAATCCTTTTATTGATTTCACAGCTTCACAGGTGAATGTTCCGGCTGATTTCACACCGCCACCTCTGGGAGAAAGTGCTAATGACACACCACTGGACGAGCTGCTGAGACAGATTGGTAACTAAAAAGGGCACAGGAAATTAAAGAGTCACATTGTACCCAAATTACTGTGCATACTAAATCTGAACAAAGGCAAAAAAGAGAAAATTATACAAAATCTGAGTAGTTACCTCAGCCTGCTGTATTTGTTCATAAACACTTTTCTTCATTATTGAGGCTCCATCTTCAATCACAGCCTCCTAACTAATACCACTAAGCCATGAACCTCTTCACACATGAATGCATGCGTATGGAGGGGCAAACACACACAAACACTCACACACAGACTCATAACCCTCAGAGACCAAGCTCAATATCACAGACTGAACATTCTTACTACTCAGGCAGATCTGCCTTCATTTTACCAAATGCAGGGTGTCCTATATGCTCCACCGGTGGGAATATCAATAGCCAGCTATAGTATTAGCAAAAATCAATACAGTAGAGTACATGAGTACAAATCTCTCTCCCCAGACTATTGGGTCCCTTTGATATATAGTCACAGTGACACACATCCTAGCTGCTCTTATTCTGCACTCTCCTAAATCATATGCTTGGTGATCAACGGACCGTGTGACCTAAATAACAATGAAATGGTTCTGTCCATTGATGCCCAGGTTATAAGACATCTGGAAAGAACTACAAAGACAGTGTACTATATCATGTCATAAATGGAAGATTCATGTATGCTTTATTACATCTATTCTGGGGAATGCCCCCCCCCCCCCCAATTTGGTTACAGTATGGAGCATAGAATCCATGTAACTAGTTAAATGAGGCACCACTACGCATGTGCTCATCCCTACATGCTTGGGGGCTTTCATGCTCTGCTGGACTTACACTTCAGCAAAGCAAAGACAAATGCTGTAGTCCCAATACAGTTTTCAAGATATGTAACTTTCAAAATACAGAAATCAACCCAAAATGCAAAATGCATCATATGGTGATGGTTTTCTATATTTTCAAAAAGTTACATATCCCGAAAACTTTTTGGGACTGTGTCAACCATGGATTAATGAACCAAATACCAAAAAATTGTGGTGCAGTTTTCCTTTAATTATTAATGTCCATTTAATGCGTTTTAGCTAACATTTTCCATCCACAGGCTATTTTGTTTCAGTATGCCTGAAGACAAAACAATTCTCAGATAATACAACATCTTTTCCCTCTTTACTTTTAGCTTTATTCAGCACTCGGATCATCTGCTCTTTCTTAGAGGTTGTTGCCGGAGTTTTTACTTGGTTTGGAATGCACTTGCTCGTCAGTGACCCGGAGTGTTTAATTCACCACAATTCATAATTGTTTTCAGTATCTACTCTATAAAAGCACAAGCAGCCACAGAAAATATGCATCATTATCTCCATTTCATTCCAACGTCCTCTTTCTCTTCCATGGCATTTCTGTGTGCATACGATTCATTCTGAGCATAATCACTCGATACACAGCAGATCAAAGTAGTCTCCATGGGGCCTCTGATACAATAGATACATCCCTCCCAGCTAATTATTGATTGGTTGAAACTGGAAATATACACTGTCTATGTGGGTGTTGTTTTCCTCAGAAACACGCTTGGTGTAGAAAGTATATTCATAGTTGTAATCTTTGTTTTCCAATTATGTAATGCATGTCTTGTTTATTTGTCTTTCTGATTAAGATTCAAGATAATGGTATGCATGCAATGTTTAGTATTCCACTTCTTAATTTCCATATTGAATTGCTAAAATGTACACTACTGTTCAAAAGTTTGGGGTCACTTAGAAATGTTCATGTTTTTGAGGGAAGAGTACATTTATTGTCCATTAAAATAACATCAAATTGATCAGAAATAGAGTGTAGACATAGTTAATGTTGTAAATGACAATTATAGCTGTAAACGGCTGATTTTTTTAATGTAATATCTACATAGGCGTACAGAGGCCCATTGTCAGCAACCATCATTCATGTGTTCCAATGGCACGTTGTGTTAGCTAATCCAAGTTTATAATTTTAAATAGCTAATTGATCATTTGAAAACCTTTTGCAATTATGTTAGCACAGCTGAAAAATGTTGTACTGATTAAAGAAGCAATAAAACTGTCCTTCTTGAGACTAGTTGAGTATCTAGAGCATCAGCATTTGTGGGTTCGATTACAGGCTCAAAATTGCTAGAAACAAATAACTTTCTCCTGAAATTCGTCAGTCTATTCTTGTTCTGAGAAATGAAGGCTATTCAATGCGAGAAATTGCCGAAGATCTTGTAGAAGGCTGTGTACTGCTCCCTTCACAGAACAGTGCAAACTGGCTCTAACCGGAATAGAAAGAGGAGTGGGAGGCCCCGGTGCACAACTGAACAAGAGGACAAGTACATTAAAGTGTCTAGTTTGAGAAACAGACGCAGTTCTCAACTGGCAGCTCCATTAAATAGTACCCTCAAAACACCAGTCTCAACGTCAACAGTGAAGAGGCGACTCAGGGATGCTGGCCTTCTAGGCAGAGTTGCAAAGAAAAAGCCATATCTCAGACTGGCCAATAAAAATAAGAGATTAAGATGTGCAAAAGAACACAGACACTGGACAGAGGAACTCTACCTAGAAGGCCAGCATTCTGGAGTCGCCTCTTCATTTTCTTCCTCTGATACCCATGATAAGACGGATGCATGCAGATCCCCCACGCAACCAACCACATGATTCACAGAGTTCATTATCAGTGGATTTGTATTGTCTGTCGTCTAATAAGTTTGGAGACATTATTCACAGTACAGTTAATAGAACACTCTGTTCAGTGTTACTCCTTTACACTGTAAAATAAAATAACACATGCGCCTGATAGTCGAGTCTATTTGATATGGACAGCTGGTTTCCCTTTCAAGACCATTTAAGAAATATGGACTCTGGATTCTGGAAGTTGGCAAAAATACCATGTATTACTAATCAAATAATACTCAATAGTATTCAGGGCTAAGTCTGAAAATGCCAACACTATTTAAATCCAGTCCATTTCAATTTCAGCCGAGCAAATAGTGGCACCTGATATTGTACTGCATTAAATCCTAAGGAAATTATGAATTCTTCCTAGAACTAATCAGTTCTAATCACCATGATTGCACTAAGCAGAAAATTAATCTAATTCTCATTTAAAGCAGCTGCCAGTTATTTAAGGAGTGACTTCCCATGTCTCTCTAGGCCATGGTTAATTAAAATGGGAAGGGAAGGGGGTGTATTTAAGGATTTGCAGTCAGTAATTCAGGTCAACCTATTATACCATTTTTTTATTGTGAAATTATATTAATAACCTTATCAAACAACTGTACTGATATCAGTGAAGAGTAAAGGTGCTAAGATTAATCTACAGCATCACAACCTCCAATTCAGTTTCAAGGTCATAGAGTAGATTGAGCAAGTTACAGTTTATACTGTATTTTCAATGAAATACATACCCTAGTTGAAGTACTGTATGTGCAATAATAGCCTTCTTTACTTGGTATTTGTGATTGTAGCCTTGACCTGCTAGATTGTCCAACACACCTCAACATTGCGTATAACCTTACAGTTCTGGCACTGCTACATTGTAAGTAGCCTAACTAGCAGACAGAGATGTGCAGACAAAGAATAGATGAGGCTTGAAAAATGTGTAACAGTGACTGCAGCTACACAAGGGGTCTCTGTTGTTTGGTCCAGCAACTGGCGGCTTGCTTGACTAGCCTGGCTGGCTAATCGCGATAGATGAAGCAACTTTCTATCAGCTCTGACCTAATTGGCAGAGCCCACAGTCCCATGCTGGAAGCCAGACGGAGCACAATGCTGTCATTGTCAGGGCCCGGGCCCTAGTCTTGTTGTCATTCTGTTGGCTAGAGCAGGAGAAGCAAACACCCAGCTCCCCCAGTGCCCCGCAACCAACACTCCCCCAAAAAAACACATTTTCCCATGTCTTGGAGGCAGACTTTCCGTCACGTCAATCATAATGTGGAGCAATGTGTCAGATAAAAGAAGCCTGTAGGCATTGCCTTTATGTTTTGATTGGAACCCTGACTGTATAGATTCTCATACCGTATTATTATTGCATAGAATACACACAAAAAGCAGGGAAACACACACACTAGTGTTAAACCCATGGTATGATATCCATAACACCTTATATATTTTTGGTACATTGATTTGATAATAAGAACATTCATATGTTTCATAATACTTTCCTGCTGCACTGGAAATGTCAAAAAAATATGGACTTATGAGCAATGAGATCTGATTCAAATCTGAGTACACATAGCAACGTGAGTCTCATGCTCCTAAAGTAGAAAAAAGTTTGTTTTACTATGCAATAAAACAAATGTGCTGCTGTAATAATTTTGTATGGAGCCATATGGTGAAAATTGCCTACAAAATAATTAGTGGGACTGTCAAGGTATTGAGAGAGACATATATATCTGTTATAGAGTATATGCAAAAATATGCTGCATAGCATTATTCACCAAATGTGCACCATGGGATCAACGATTTTACATTTGAAAGACAAATCAGGCTCCAAGTTCAGCTATGGCTGAAAATGCAAATAATTTGAGGGAGCCCAATCTTCACCATAGACTCAAACTGGCAACACGAGGATACAAAGGATTTACATTGCTTAGCACAATTTTGTAATTCTGAGAATTTAGGAAATATTAGTGCCCTTAATAGAACTTAAAGCTGTAACAGTTTATATTGGTGCAGTTTTACCATGATCCAAAACAAACTTTGGAAGAAAATATGAAGATAACTGCAGTAATCTTATACAAGTACTTTATGAAATTAACACATTAAAAAAATATTTCTACTTTCTAATCCCTTGAAGCCCTTTTCACCATGTTATACATTTTATCACATTTTGTTTTCATAAAAATATAACAGAACCATACAAGAAGAAGAAAAGTACTAGTGTAAGTCCTCTCCTGGTATGGAGATGAGCTTGAAGTATGAAGATGCAGTGGTGAAGTCAGCTGTGTTGGCCTTTCTCTCTCTCTTCACAAAGGGTGGGGCTGAGGGGGTGAAGAGGGAAGGAGGGTTATTATTTGATTCTGACTCATGCCTCACTCGATAAGTCAATGCCGCAGGCTTCGCGGGTCACTGTGCTTGGGATATAAGGCCAGGATTAGATGTTTTGATATCCCTCCCATTCCCTTTCTGTGAACAATTTAAATCACTGGAATTACCTTGTACATTAGACACACTACCAGTACTAGCTGTGGCAGTTTCTACAGGAGCATGTGCAATAATGTCTGTTTGTTTTGCTTATTTCCTCAGTCATTAAATGTTTGAACAATTGGTCAATCAGTATTGAATACAGTCATATACAGGAGAAAAATGGTCCTAATACATTTTCAATTCTGATTATTTTGCAGGAGAGAAAAATGTTAAAACATCTTATTGTAGGATATGCAGTATGTTTGAATTGTGTCATTTTGTGCTCCTTCTACACTGAGTGTACACGACATTAGGAACACCTGCTCTTTCAATGACATAGACTGACCAGGTGAAAGCTATGATCCCTTATTGATGTCACTTCAGTCAGTGTCGATGAAGGGGAGAAGACAGCTTAAAGAAGGATTTTTAAGTCTTGAGACATGGATTTTGTATGTGAGGGTGAATGGGCAAGACACAAGATTTAACTGCATTTGAATGGGGTATGGTAGTAAGTGCCAGGCAAACCAGTTTGTGTCAAGAACAGCTGGCTTTTTCACGCTCAACAGATTCCTGTGTATGAAAAACGGTCCACCACCCAAAGGACATCCGGCCAACTTGACACAACTGTAGCAAGCATTGGAGACAACATAGGCTAGCATCCCTGTGGAACACTTTCAACACCTTGTAGCAACTCAATAGTAGAAGGTGTTCCTAATGTTTGGTATACTCAGAGGCCAATCAGTCTTGCTATTTTCACACCAGCAATTGAAACATGGGCTATATTTCAACATCATTAGTGTCCTTTTTTGAGTAGAATGGATGGAGCAAAAGCTTCATATCTGACTTTTAAATGCTTCATTTGACATTTAGTGAGGAAGAAAGACAGAATTAAAAACTCTCAAGATAATTAAAAAAGTTCCCTGAAACCTTTGACTTATTAATTAATGTACAGTTGAAGTCGGAAGTTTACAAAAAAATACATTTAGACTCGTTTTTCAACCACTACAAATTTCTTAATAACAAACTATAGTTTTGGGAAGTCGGTTCGGACATCTACTTAGTAATTTTTCAAACAATTGATTACAGACAGATTATTTCATTTACAATTCACTGTATCACAATTCCAGTGGCTCAGAAGTTAGTTGGATATATTGAAGCAACATCTCAAGCCATCAAGCAGGAAGTTAAAGTTGGTCGCAAATGGACATTGACCCCACGCTTTCTTCCAAAGTTGTGGCAAAATGGTTTAAGGACAACAAAGTCAAGGTATTGGAGTGGCATCACAAAGCCCTGACCTCAAGCCCATTGAAAATGTGTGGGCAGAACTTAAAAAGTGTGTGCGAGCAAGGAGGCCTACAAACCTGACACAGTTACACCAGCTCTGTCAGGAGGAATGGGCCAAAGTTCACCCAACTTATTGTGGGAAGCTTGTGGAAAGCTACCCGAAACGTTTGACCTAATTTAAACAATTTATAGGCACTGCTACCAAATACTAATTGAGTGTATGTAACTTTCTGACACACTGGGAATGTGATGAAAGAAATAAACGCTGAAATAGATAATTTGCTACTATTATTCTGACATTTCATATTCGTAAAATTAAGTGGTTATCCTAACTGACCTAAGACACAGAATTTTTACGAGGATTAAATGTCAGGAATAATGAAAGACTGATTTTAAATGTATTTGGTTAAAATGTACGTAAACATCCAACTTCAACTGTACCTTCCTCATCAGTATCCATCCTGCAATAAAATGGTGGCAAATAATTCTCTCTCTGAATTGAATTGATACTGCGTACGATTGGGATCTGTCCTCTCTTATTAATAGCATGGACGTCATCTCACAGAATGGGATGGTGACTAATTTGACCAGATGCCAGTTGGGACAGGGGTCCTTGTTAACTTAGGGATCGGATCCTGCTGGCGGGATCAACATCGACAACATCGGGGAAATTGGAGCGCGCCAAATTCAAATTACAAAATCGTAATATTAAACATTCATGAACATACAAGTGTCTTACATCATTTAAAAGCTTAATTTCTTGTTAAATAATCCAACTGAGTTGTCAGATTTCAATGTATACCCTGAGATTATCTAACGACAGCGCCCCACATCAAAATACTCTTTCAACCTACTCCGGCTTCACAAACATCACAAATAGCGATAAAATAAATCACTTATCTTTGAAGATCGTCCTCTGTTTGCAATCCCAAGGGTCCCAGCTACACAATGAATGTTTGTTTTGTTCGATAAAGTCCTTCTTTATATCCAGAAAAGTCTGTTTAGTCGGCGCCATTGATTTCAGTCATCCATTGTTTTCAGTAATCCAACATGCATACAAAGGAATCCAAAAAGCTACCAATAAACTTCGTCCAAACAAGTCAAACAATGTTTCTAATCAATCCTCGGGTACCCTAATATGTAAATAAATGATAATATTTCAGACGGAAAGAACGGTGTTCAATAGAAAAGGAAAATAACAAAGAGCACACCCTCATTCACGCGCGCCAAAAGCCTACCTTTCCTGATGAGAACACCTTGGATAAACTACAACTACTTGTTCGTTTTTCAAGAAACAAGCCTACAACCCTGTATAAAGACTGTTGACATCTAGTGAAAGCCATAGGAACTGCAATCTGGGAGCATTTGTATTTGTATATATGTATTTGAATAAAATTTGATTTGATTTGATTTGATATCCAATAGGTTTGCATTGAAAAGGCCTGTGACCTCCCCAAAAATATTTCCGGATGGATTTTCCTCGGGTTTTCGCCTGCCATATCAGTTATGTTATACACACAGACATTGTTTTAACAGTTATAGAAACTTCAGAGTGTTTTCTATCAAATTATACCAATCATATGCATATCCTAGCTTCTGGGCCTGAGAAACAGGCAGTTTACTTTGGGCACGTCAGTCATCCGGAAATTCAGGATACTGCCCCCGTAGTTTTAAGAAGATTTATTTAATGAGTTATAAAGCAAGAATGTATGGCATTCATTAGAAGGGGACATAGTCAGGGCATAGGATGACATGGTCTGAGATGTACTGTACTGTACAGTATCTACAGTCGTGGCCAAAAGTTTTGAGACACAAAATGTATACATTTTATTAATCTTCAAAAATGTATTAATTTTCACAAATTCTGCTGCCTCAGTTTGTAAGATGGCAATTGCATTTACTCCAGAATGTTATGAACAGTGATCAGATGAATTGCAAAGTCCCTCTTTGCCATGCAAATGAACTGAATCCTCCAAAAAAACATTTCCATTGCATTTCACCCCTGCCACAAAAGGACCAGCTGAAATCATGTCAGTGATTCTCTCGTTAACTTCTTTAGGGTAGGAATTTTGGAATTTTGGATGAAAAGCATGCCCAAATAAACTGCCTTCTACTCAGGCCCGAAAGATATGATATGCATATAATTAGTAGATTTGGATAGAAAACACTCTTTCAAAACGTTTTCAAAACTGTTAAAATAATGTCTGTCAGTATAACAGAACTGATTTGGCAGGTGAAAACCTGAGAAACATCAATTCAGGAAGTAGGATTTTTTGTTGTTGTTGTAGTTTTCTATTCAATGCCATTACAGTATCCATTGACTTAGGACTCAAATTGCAGTTCCTATGCCTTCCACTAGATGTCAATAGTCTTTTTCAGGCTTGTATTCTGAAAAATTAGGGAGTAAAAGCAGTGTGAATGAGTGGACCCTGCTGTGTCAGAGAGCTTTTTTATACGCACGACCGAGAGAGTGCCTTTCTTGTTTACCTTTTATATTGACAACGTTATTGTCCAGTTGAAATATTATCGATTATTTAGGCTAAAAACAACCTGAGACTTGAATATAAACATTGTTTGACATGTTTTTATGAACTTTGGATTTTTTTGTATGCCTGTTGTGACTGCATTTGAGCCTGTGGATTACTGAAGAAAACGCGCAAACAAACGAGGTTTTCGGATATAAAGAAAGACTTCATCGAACAAAAGGAACGTTTATTGAATAAATGAATGTCTTCTGAGTGCAAACATATGAAGATCATCAAAGGTAAGTGATTCATTTTATCTCTATTTCTGACTTGTGTAACTCTTCTACTTGGCTGGTTACTGTTTGTAATGATTTGTCTGCTGGGCTTTGTTCTCAAATAATTGTAAGGTATGCTTTCGCCGTAAAGCATTTTTGAAATCTGACACCGAGGTTGGATTCACAAGAAGTTAATCTTTAAAACTATGTAAAATAGTTGTATCTTTTCTAATTTTTATAATGAGTATTTCTGTATTTGAATTTGGCGTTCTGCAATCTCACTGAATGTTGGCCAGATGGGACGCTAGCGTCCCACATACCCTAGAGTGGTTTACACAGGTGTGAATGTTGATGAGGACAGGCTGGAGATCACTCACTCATGCTGATTGAGTTTGAATAACAGACTGGGAGCTTCAAAAGGAGGGTGGTGCTTGGAATCATTGTTCTTCCTCCGTCAACCATGGTTACCTGCAAGGAAATATGTGCCGCCATCATTGCTTTGCTCAAAAAGAGCTTCACAGGCAAGGATATTGCTGCCAGTAAGATTGCACCTAAATCAACCATTTCTTGGATCAAGAACTTCAAGGAGAGCGGTTCAATTGTTGTGAAGAAGGCTTCAGTGTGCCCAAGAAAGTCCAGCAAACGCCAGGACCATCTCCTAAAGTCGATTCAGCTGCGGGATCGGGCACCACCATTACAGAGCTTGCTCAGTAATGGCAGCAGGCAGGTGTGATGGCATCTGCACGCACAGTGAGGTGAAGACTTTTGGAGGATGGCCTGGTGTCAAGAAGAGCAGCAAATAAACCACTTCTCTCCAGGAAAAACATCAGGGACAGACTGATAGTCTGCAAAAGGTACAGGGATTGGACTGCAGAGGACTGGGGTAAAGTCATTTTCTCTGATGAATCCACTTTCCGATTGTTGGGGCATCCGGAAAAAAGCTTGTCCAGAGAAGACAAGGTGAGAGTTACCATCAGTCCTGTGTCATGCCAACAGTAAAACATCCTGAGACCATTCATGTGTGGGGTTGCTTCTCAAACAAGGGAGTGGGCTCACTCACAATTTTGCCTAAGAACACAGCCATGAATAAAGAATGGTACCAACACATCCTCAGAGAGCAACTTCTCCCAACCATCCAGGAACAGTTTGGTGACAAACAATGCCTTTTCCAGAATGATGGAGCATAAGGCAAAATGATAAATAAGTGGCTTGGGGAACAAAACATTGATATTTTGGGTCCATGGCCAGGAAACTCCCCAGACCTTAATCCCATTGAGAACCTGTGGTCAATCCTCAAGAGGCGGGTGGACAAACAAAACCCCACAAATTCTGACAAACTCCAAGCATTGATTATGCAAGAATGGGCTGCCATCAGTCAGGTTGTGGCCCAGAAGTTAACTGACAGCATACCAGGGCGGATTGCAGAGGTCTTGAAAAAGAAGGGTCAACACTGCAAATATTGACTCTTTGCATCAACTTCATGTAATTGTCAATAAAAAGCCTTTGACACTTATGAAAAACTTGTAATTATACTTCAGTATTCCATAGTAACATCTGACAAAAATATCTAAAGACACTGAAGCAGCAAACTTTGTGGAAATTAATATTTGTGTCATTCTCAAAACTTTTGGCCACAACTGTACATCAAAGAGAGCAAAGGAGATAATGGCACTATAGAGTGAGACATCATTTACAGTTTCAGTGTCCAACCTTTCTAGTGTAGGCCCCCATTTTCTCGTTGTAAAAGAAAATAACTTGTAGTAAAGGGATTCCATTCCATCCAATGAGATATTCGATGGATGTATCACCTGTGAGTTGTTCTGGCAGAGAGGAGGAGCACTATACAAATTTAAGAGGCCTAATGGTATTGACCTGTCAACAACAACTTCCATTATTAGTACAACAGGTCAATGTCAACAAAGCCTCACTATTTTTTAGCCTAGGACACTATATCATCCCTAGAGATTAAACAACAGGTTGTTCCTTTCTGTTTACCTCAGAGACAGTCAGGAGCATATCTTCTTGGGCCAGTACATCTATAAGTCTGTTTTTTGTGTGTTTGTTTGTTTATATATTTGCTTGTTTGTTTATTTGCTTGTTTGTTTATTTGCTTGATGAATACAATAATTCTACAAGTTTCTTGTTTGTCCAATGAGTGTATTACCATTGACTCATATTGAAGGTCTGGTTAAAAGAGTCCTACTCCATAGAAGACATTCAATAATGAATGCAGATCTGGCACCCCAGTTATGGTGATTTAGATGGCCTATGGACGGAGATGAGATTGGTCCAAACAAATCAACAGTCTTCTAGAAAACAAAAGGGGAATAATTTACTGGATAATATATGCAGCACAATCTTGAGAAAATGTTATTAATATGCAAACTCCATTTTCAATGTGTGCCTCACAGCACTGTATACGTTTCAATTTACTTTGTAGCAGTGACAATGTTTAAATATTGGTTCTGGGACAATTTTCATAATTCATTCACTAGCACTTAATGCATTCCATGTATGAAAGCTTTCGTTTTCTCCCTGGGTGATTCTCTGTCGTTCACAATATATAAATCTTGTTTGCATTGTAGTAATGTGCTCATGATTATGGAACAAAATAGAAAGCCTGACTTTGGAAGAGAGTGTTAATATTTCATTTGTCGAGGCAACTTTCTCTTAATTTGGTCTTCTGACGTCCTCCTTGAATGCTAACACGCTGACATGCCCCTGCTTTTCCAATTATTAGAGTGACATTAAGGAATTCTGAGTGAGCGAGAGTGCGTAAAACGGGAAAGGGGAAAACATTTACACAAAAAAATATAATTAAGTGCCATTTAGATGGGAAGAAATATTGCCATGCCATTGTTTTAATACGTGGAAAGGAGTTTGATTCAATTAGATTTACACAGTAGCAGCACTGTAGGCTGACTCTATGGTACTCTAGCAGTACAGGAAAGACTAATGAGTCCTTGTTATTGTACTGTGCTGAATCAAATCATGCCTACTCACATTTCCAGATCAGTTTAAGTTATTCAGTAGTTCATGTCACATGTCCTCGGATCATCATGGAACTAAATGCTCCTAAAATATCTTACAGGCTCTTCTTCATGAATCAATGTCCTTGCAAAGAGTCTTTGCAAAACAGTAATTTAGGGCACATAAAACAGCTGCATGTTCAGTTTTTAGCTGAAACTCAATGAAAAAACACTAAACTCAGTAAGTCATTAAACTATGTACTGAGCGAGAACTTGATGTGCGTGTTCTTCTGTTCTGACCTATTCTTCTTTAGTTCCTCATAGGAACAGCTGTGTGTGGATGCAGCCAGGGTACATCGAATGCTGAGCTCTTCCAGGAAACACTTTCAGAGGGTCATCATTAAACTCCAGTTAACAGCTGTGTATGGTCCTATTAGCCTAGCCCAGACTCTTTGTTTGCAGCTCTCTCTTGTATCCCAGTATGAAATAAGTACCTGTTCTGCCACCCAAAGACATCTGCTTTATACACTTACAAATGCTTTACAGATTCCTTTCAAATACATTGGTTAACAAGTTTCTGGGAGAGAACTTCTCAAACCTTATGTTATTCAGAAGTAGGTATCTATTTTGTTAAAGGAGTAGGAGTAGGGCTTTCGAACCAGTCATTGATTCCCAATTATATGGGTGCTTGGTAGCATTGGCAATCATTACAGTTATCTACCTAATAATACAGTCACTCAAGCTGTTGATGATGTTTGCACAGACTGCTGGGCTCTGTGAACGGTATAACTTTATCTCAACCATGCATTTCCATGCACAATCCATGACTCACTTTGTCCCCGACCAACAGTTTGCTGCTTTGTGAGCAATTGATGAGGCTGCTTTTGCGATTGCCAATATGCATAACGATAATGGGCATGTAATGTGATGCACTATCTGCTTCTTATTATGACAGGATGGATCTCAGAAGCCACACGGGGCACATCTATCAGGAAGAAGAGGGAAGGGGAAAATGCAGTGCCACATTCATCAAAAGGTGTCAGTGCCCCAAGCGCTCTCTCTCTCTCTCTCTCTCTCTCTCTCTCGCTCTCTCTCTCTCTCTCTCTCTCTCTCTCAGGCTTATATTGGACCCCATGGGTTCTTACAACAAGCACATATGCATCCAGCTGATTGGCTCCTGTCCCATATTTTCTATTCATGTTCCACAAGCTCAGCTGAAGATAGTAGCATATAAACTTTCCAAGTCTATAATACTTTTCTGAAGACTGATATCAAACTTTTGTTTGGACTGTGCCAGAGGTTGTTTACTTCTTACATATGAGCCTGCAGTACACTGAATAAAAATAGATTTTTACAACCTCAAACAAAAGCCAATAAGAGAGGGAAGGAGAGAGGGAGAGAGAGAAAATCAATAATTATCATGGCCATATTGTCTTATCAGAGGGTGCTTATGGATTCTCTTCCCGCCCTCTTTATTGCAGGGCTAGTGCATGTAGAATCCCCTTTTGCAACATAGAATGGGAATTTTCTCATTACAGCAATAGGCTGCTGATAAAGAAGTCTTAATCAATGGCACCAGATTCTAATAAGATTGACCCCCTCTGCAAATTGCATTGATCCCCAGTAAAAGGAGGGAAATAAACTAATGGTCAACAGGTGCATTGTTTTCCCTGAGTATTAATGTCTTCCCATTCCTTTAAAGGAGAGTCAGCAGTCTGTGTATTCCTCCTCTTCTGCAGTGGAGCGCATTTCGGTGCTGCCTGCCTGTCTGCCACAAACTCGTTTTATAGCTCCCTCCATCCAGTGCCTCCGCAGATTGGCTGTCATTTGGAAATCTCTTGGGAAATGTTGAATAGAAATGTCTACTGAAGTCTATCCTGGAATGAATATAGGTGAAAAGCAGAACAAGAGCACCACATGGCCAAGATACTGTACAGGTATGTGAGGCAGCTCATGTATCGCAACAAAATACCTTCTGAACACAAACATCTGTGAACCCTCTCCAACCCCCATCATTCTTTACCTCATATTTATATTACATACTGTGAGTATTTCGTATGATTACAAATAATTACATGTACACAAATTATGTATTGGTTGGCTATTATTATATCAGATGAGGAGTCTGAGTTTCCTCATTTATTAGAATAAAAAGATTGCAGACAACTTTGTAGACCAAAGGACTATGCATTAATCACATTCAGTGCGTCCACTTTCAATATAACCTTTAAAGTCACCCTGTTCTGGACAGTTAATTATGAAGTTGGCATACTCTGCTAAAGCCTGTAATTCTCAAGATCAGGGCACAGGTCATTGACTTCAGACAGTTGAGCCAATGTAGTTGATCTTCATTTTTAGTGCCATCTCCCATATACAGTACAGACATAAATTAATATGTTACCTAGATTATAGGAAACACCTACTAAAAGCTATCTTTTCAAGCAGACGAAATTACATGGGAACATTTTCAATCTGATACTACTTCTGCCACAGAAATGTATCAACGTTTTCCTCCTAGACGTGTGAGAGCATTGTTAACAGAAAGGTCATACTTGCTTGTTTACTGAAAATAAGACGTGAGGCAATGCTTTTTTGATCCTCCACTTCGAGGCAGGCCATCAGTTATAACCTTGCAGAGAGGGTTGAAAGTCATTTCTTGGAGCACAATGCCCTGGGATGATGTATCGATGGAATGAGGAGAAGTCAGGCCTGAGATGAGATGGGTTTAAAATGTTTCTTCCTTTCTGTGCAATGTCCCATATTCTGGAACAGTATTACCTACTGTAGTTGTTTGGTTGCTTGGATTTACACACGTATGTCTTCATTCATTTAGTTATGGTGCTATATTACATCAATTCAAGCACATATAACAATCATATATCTTTCAAAACAAATAATGGAATAACCTTGTTATAACATTGCTATAACCTTGGTATAGCCGTTATTATTGAGTCAGTCAATCCTGTAATACATATTTGATTGAATAGTGGCTCTAGTCCTTCAAATACTTAGAAGACCTGAGCTGTGCATTGCTTAATCCCTGTAGTTATTGGCAAGACAATATATGACATTGAGATAACTCGTTAAACTATGGTGGTGATTGGTGCAGGGGTGCCATAAACAATGACTATTATTTGACTGGTAAGAAAGACTGGCATGGAAAAAGCAATGTGTCTCCATGCTCTGGAGCACTGGGCTCATTTATTATTATTTAAGCATAGAAAGAAAGCCCAGCGGACTTGAATGTTTTAAGAATCCATGATTAATGAAACATGAATCATACATTTTGTAGGGGAACAGGAAGAGTTGTCGCGTTCTATTTAGACCCAGGAGGAGGAGGAGTAGAGGATAGAGGATAAAGAGGAGGATGATTTGGGGGTGGATGTCAAGGGAGGAGTGGAGGAGGGGGCGGACCAATGGAAAATGGAAGGGAAAAGCACTTTGGAATTCATAAGACGTTGACTTAGTCAGCCCCTTTGAAGATGCAAGGCCTCACCAGAGTGGGGAAGCAGCAGTACGACAAAGTAGGCACCATGCAAGGAAGTGTCAGCCTCACTTTGGAGCCAGTGATAGTGACAGGGACAGGTGACGCTTTAGTCTGACACAGTGTTTCTAATGGCTAGTCATGAAGAGACAAATCCCTGCAAAGTGCTGCTGCATGACCCAACTCACTTCTGAGTGGATTTGAAATAGCAGGGTGGTGGTAGATGACTTAATATGTGAGATAGCTCTGATATGTCGGCATCTTTGTGGCAAACCGTAAGAGGACGGCAAAAAAATTGTTGCTGGAATAAGAGAGTAAGGGAGCTCCAATATGCTACTCATCATACTGTTACCCCTGATTCCATTTAATTAAATGACTAATTATTAGAATTTGCAAGGTAAAAAAAGGAATTTAGAGTGAAGCACTTGCTTCCACATGAAGAAGCCTTCCATATACTCTCAGAGCCAGGAGATTCTTCAACCAACAATGCAGTTCAATATTTACTGAATAAAATAGAGTAAACAAATCGAATAAAAAGTTACACAATAAAATAACAATAATGAGGCTATATACAGGGGTACCGGTACCGAGTCAATGTGCGGGTGTACAGGTTTGTCCAAGGTAATTTGTGCATGTAAGTAAGGGTAAAGGGACTATGCATAGATAATCAACAGTGAGTAGCAGCAGTGTAAATACAAATGGGGGGGTCAATGTAAATAGTCCGGGTGGCCATTTGATTAACTGTTCAGCAGTCTCGTGGCTTGGGGTAGAAGCTGTTAAAGAAAGTCTATGACTCTGGGTGACTGGAGTCTGACAATTTTTTGGGCCTTCCTCTGACACCACCTAGTATATAGGTCCTGGATTGCAGGAAACTTGGCCCCAAGGATGTACTGGGCCATACGCACTACCCTCTGCAGCGCCTTATGGTCGGATGTCGAGTAGTTGCCATACCAAGCGGTGATGCTTCTGGTCAGGATGCTCTCGATGGTGTTGCTGTAAAACTTCCCACCGAATCCGCCTATGTAACTGTTACGCCCTGGCCATAGAGAGGCTTTTATTCTCTATTTTGGTTAGGCCAGGGTGTGACTAGGGTGGGCATTCTATGGTCATTTTCTATGTTTTGTATTGCTTTGTTGTTTGTCCGGGTGTGGTTCTCAATCAGAGCTAGCTGTTTATCGTTGTCTCTGATTGAGAACCATATTTAGGTAGCGTTTTCCCACATGGGTTTTGTGGGTAGTTGTTTTCTGTTTTGTGTTTCTGCACCTGACAGGACTGTTTCGTTTTCGTTCATTCTCTTTGTTATTTTGTTTTGTGTTCAGTTTAAATAAAAATACATGAACACTTACCACGCTGCGCTTTGGTCCACACCTTCTTCATATGACGACCGTTACAATAACACTTCCGCATCAGCAGTGAAAGGTGACAGAGCTGAGCAGTGTTTGTCAGACCATGAGACATCCTGAAAATATTGATTTAACAAAATTGTCTGTAGCTTTTGTATGGGCTAATAGGAGTAAGACCCAAACAACTTTTTCATCAAATATATACAGTACCTGTCACGCCCTGACCTTAGAGCCTTTTTATGTCTCTATTTTGTTTGGTCAAGGTGTGATTTGGGTGGGCATTCTATGTTCTGTTTTCTATGTTTTCGTATTTCTATGTTTTGGCCGGGTATGGTTCGCAATCAGGGACAGCAGTCTATCATTGTCTCTGATTGGGAATCATACTTAGGCAGCCTTTTTCCCTTCTGTCATTGTGGGAGGTTGTCTTTGTTATGAGCACTATAGCCCTTGAAAGCGTCACGGTCGGTTTTGTTATTTCTTGTATTGTTGGCAACATTTTACAAAAGAAATGAAAATGTACACTCACCACGCTGCACCCTGGTCTTCCTTGAACGGTCGTGACAGTACCAGTCAAAAGTTTAGACACACTTTCTCATTTAAGGGTTTTTCTTTATGTTTACTATTTTCTACATTGTAGAATAATAGTGAAGACATCAAAACTGTGAAATAACACATATGGAATCAAGTAGTAACCAAATAAGTGTTATACAAAATATATTTTATATTTGATTCTTCAAAGTAGCCATCCTTTGCCTTGATGACAGCTTTGCACACTCTTGGCATTCTCTCAACCAGCTTCACCTGGAATGCTTTTCCAACAGTCTTGAAGGAGTTCCCACATATTCTGAGCACTTGTTGGCTGCTTTTCCTTCACTCTGCGGTCCAACTCATTTCAAGCCCTTCAAGCAGGGTAGCCTAGTGGTTAGAGTGTTGGACTAGTAACCGAAAGGTTGCAAGTTCAAATCCCCGAGCTGACAATTTACAAATCTGTTGTTCTGCCCCTGAACAGGCAGTTAGCCCACTGTTCCTAGGCCGCCATTGAAAATAAGAATTTGTTCTTAACTGACTTGCCTAGTTAAATAAAGGTAAAAAAAAATGGTTTATGGTCAGGTGATTGTGGAGGCCAGGTAATCTAATGCACTCATTCTTGGTCAAATAGCCCTTACACAGCCTGGAGTTGTGTTGGGTCATTGTCCTGTTGAAAAACAAATGATATTCCCACTAAGTGCAAACCATATGGGAAGGAGTATTGCCTCAGAATGCTATGGTTAAGTGTGCCTTGAATTCTAAATAAATCCCAGACAGGGTCACCAGCAATGCACCCCCACACCATCACAACTCCTCTTCACAGTGGGAACCACACATTCAGAGATCATCCGTTCACCTACACCTACAAAGACACGGCGGATGTAACCAAAAATCTTAAATTTAGACTCAGATCAAAGGACAGATTTAATTGTTTCTGTTTCTTGGACCAAGCAAGTCACTGCTTCTTATTGGTGTCCTTTAGTAGTGGTTTCTTTGCAGCAACTGGACAATGAAGGCCTGATTCATGCATTCTCCTCTGAACAGTTGATGTTGAGATCTAAATAAACAGAACATAGCCTACAGCCTATTGCAGTGAGATGGAGCCATGCACAGCTGTCTTGCCAAACAAATACGTCTATAGGACAACTTTAACAATGGAAAACCATGCCGCTCAAAACCAATAGGCTACCAAGAAACCATAACAGAATGTACCTCTACCTATTTCTATGATGAAACATACCGATATGTAACTATACCCAGGGGCATCATTTGGTTTCTTGCATTGGAATTATGTTGAATTCTGCAGTAACCGAGTATTCCATCCACTCTCATCCTATGAACCAGTTGCTATTATATTAACATTCTTTGGACAGAAGGGTAGGGTAGGATTCTAGGCTAACCTGGGCTGGCTCGTCTGCTCCACGATTGTCAGGAACAGTCAGAGGTGGAGGGGCTGTGGAGCCATTATCCTAGCTGCGCTTGTGGAAGGGTGGATAGGCTGGGCATCATCGCTGCTGGGCCTGGAGGCGGCCTCGGTGGTTTGATAATGCTGCTCATCGCTCTCCTTCTCCTTTTAGCTTTGTTTGGGTACTTTGGTGAAGCCAATCTCTTTTATTCATCATGGCAGTGGCAGATTAGCTGGTTCAAGCTAGCTAAATAGGTTAAGGCTAATAACACTAATGCTTTTTACAGTTAGCTAAGAAGCTAACTAAACTCTGTAGTTGTAGGGCGCGAGGCAGAGTTGAGTGAAGCAGCTGCATTGGTAAACTTGACCAGCCATTATAAATCTAAGTCAAATATTAGAGCCTTGTCATGTTATCCACTTAGCCTGCTACAGATGAGAAGTGTTTTTCCCCCCTTTTTATGGAAACCCAAAGGAATCATACCTAACCACTCCAGAATACTTGCATAGCCACCGTCATTTTTTTATATTTTAATTGAACCTTTATTTAACTAGGCAATCAGTTAAGAACAAATTCTTGACGGCCTACCCAGATGACACTCAATTGTGCGCCGCCCTATCGGACTCCAAATCATGGCCGGATGTGATGCAGCCTGGATTCTGGTGATGCAGCCTGGTACTGCAGTGACGCCTCTTGCACTGAGATGCAGTGTCTTAGACCATACTGTGGTGAGCTCTGTCCATTATGCTGACGAAGTGCAGTGGAGATACAGATTTTTCGCCAACCTGTCACTCAATCATTTCAACTTTTTTGCCATTTTTATATGAGGACATAAAACTAAAACTGAGGGGGCACAAGTTTCAACTGAGCGGGCTAAGCCTCCTTTTGTCCCATTGTGGATCCATTCCCGCATACCTCTATGCTCTATTCGTAATATATCCAACCAAGGGTATGCAAATCATTAAAAAAAGCTAGAATAAAAAATAGCAATATTTTTGCCGGGTGCAACGGACTCCGCTTCCTCAGTCTGTCTGTGAATGCAAACTACAGAAAGAGAATGAGCGACAGCGGGAACATGAGACTTCTAAATGATGTTGCCTTTGAGGCAAACACTTCTGTGTTGAATGGACGGAAGAGGGAGAAAAGAATCCAATAAAATAAACACTGCAGCTTCTTGTGTTGTAGACTTCCAGTGACTTCACAGCTCCCAAAATGTGACAGTGGTGCCACCATTGAGTGACTGCTGATAACAGATTGAATGCTTTGAGCGAACAACACAACATGACAGTTTTAGCCCTGCACACTAATAAGCAGTCTCTGGACCCATTGTGTTTTTGTTTCTGTCTTTACCCTTCTACAGATGTGGTGAGGGTAATGGTATTGCACTATAAGAGTGTTCACAATGAAACACAAACACAGTTGTCTTGGGGTGAAGACAGGTTTGGAGACATACATGGACAGGCTTGGAGCCAGTACAAGGACAGAGGAATAGATGGAAGGAGGGAATGTGGTGCCATGGAGCTGGAGTTGAACTGGATTTGACTTTCTCCATTTCACATTCCTGTCACCACTTGCCTAGGGGTCCACAGTACAAAGGGAGACTGAGACCAGAGAGGAAAGTAATTTCCTTCCTCCACCAATCTAGCACTTTGGCATAGCAGGCACCTGACACTTATCCCACATCTATCAGGGGGTAAGTCCTGCTTGGCTCCTGATACCATGGTCCTCTCTCCTTGGCCCTATCCAGACTGGAGCACAAGCCAGGCACATTGGTCATGCATAACTGGGTAACATCAAAGACATGGCCAAAGCAATCTCCTCTTCTATCATCCCAACTAAATGACATCCAATCACAAATTAGATATTTGGGCTTGTGTCCAGACATTCAAAGGCTCTGTGAATACTGCAGTTATAATATAACAATGATGAACACCTGAAGGAAAATGTTGCATCATGGATTAAGATCACTAATATCAACATCTGCGGACATCTATCATCCATATATAAAACATAACTACTTTCTCTCTGTGTTCGCTTATCAAAGACCTTCCTCATGTTTTATTTGCAGTATTCACTGTCAGATGTATCCAACTCTCGAAGGCCCCCCATTGTGTCGCTCGATTTATCAAAAGCAGAAAAAATGTGGCCTCATTTGCACAACAGAGGCAGACATCCTCAATATGGCATTGATTTATTTTGATATACAGTTGAAGTCAAAAGTTTACATACACCTTAGCCAAGTATATTTAAACTCAGTTTTTCACTATTCCTGACATTTAATACTAGTACAACTTCCCTGTCTTAGGTCAGTTAGGATCACCACTTCATTTTAAGAATGTGAAATGTCAGAATAATAGTAGAGAGAATAATTTATTTTAGCTTGTATTTCTTTCATCACATTCCCAGTCGGTCAGAAGTTTACATACACTCAATTAGTATTTGGTAGCATTGCCTTAAAAACTTGTTTAACTTGGGTCAAACATTTCGGGTAGCCTTCCACAAGCTTCCCACATTAAGTTGGGTGAATTTTGGCCCATTCCTCCTGACAGAGCTGGTGTAACTGAGTCGGGTTTGTAGGCCTCCTTGATCACAAACGCTTTTTCAATTCTGCCCACAAACGTTTTATAGGATTGAGGTCAGGGCTTTGTGATGGCCACTTCAATACCTTGACTTTGTTGTCCTTAAGCCATTTTGCCACAACTTTGCGACCAATGTTTAACTTCCTGACTGATGTCTTGAGATGTTGCTTTAATATATCCACATAATTTTCCTTTCTCATGATGCCATTTATTTTGTGAAGCGCACCAGACCCTCCTGCAGCAAGGCACCCACACAACATGATGCTGCCACCCCCGTGTTTCATGGTTGGGATGTGTTCTTCAGCTTGCAACCCTCTCCGTTTTCCTCCAAACATCCTCCAAACATAATGATGGTCATTATGGCCAAATAGTTCTATTTTGTTTCATCAGACCAGAGGACATTACTCCAAAAATAATTATATTTGTCCCCATGTGCAGTTGCAAACCGTAGTCTGGCTTTTTTTGGCGGTTTTGGAGCAGTGTCTTTGTCCTTGCATCCCGGCCTTTCAGGTTATGTCGATATAGTACTCGTTTTACTGTGGAACTAGGTACTTTTGTATCTGTTTCCTCCAGCATCTTCACAAGGTCCTTTGCAGTTGTTCTGGGATTGATTTGCACTTCTCGCACCAAGTGCTTTAATCTCTAGGAGACAGAACTCGTCTCCTTCCTGAGTGGTATGACGGCTGTGTAGTCCCATAGTGTTTATACTTATACTGCGTACTATTGTTTGTACAGATGAACGTGGTACCTTCAGCTGTTTGGAAGTTGCTCCCAAGGATGAACCAGACTTGTGGAGGTCTACACTTTTTTTTCTGAGGTCTTGGCTGATTTCTTTTGATTTTCCCATGATGTCAAGCAAGGAGGCACTGAGTTTGAAGGTAGGCCTTGAAATACATCCACAGGTACAACACCAATTGACTCAAATGATGTCAATCAGAAGCTTCTAAAGCCATGACATAATTTTCTGGAATCTTCCAAGCTGTTTGAAGGCAAAGTCATCTTAGTGTATGTAAACTTCTGACCCACTGGAATTGTGATACAGTGAAATATAAGTGAAATAATTTGTCTGTAATCAATTGTTGGAAAAATTACTTGTGTCATGCACAAAGTAGATGTCCTAACCGAACTATAGTTTGTTAACAGGAAATTTGTGGAGTGGTTGAAAAACAAGTTTTAATGACTCCAACCTAAGTGTATGTAAACTTCCGACTTCAACTGTAGCGAATAGAACTAACGTGTTGCTACAATCATGCCATACAGTGTAACGTCAGTAAGCAGGTTAGCAGGTCCCGGTGGCAATAAATTCGTAAAACCAAAAGCTTTCCTTGACTTGGAAGAGTTCCAGTGTTGGATAATCATAGACAGCTAGCTAACATAGCATCCCTCTTTTTGAGCCAGGTGTTTGAGTAGGCTAAACTAGCTAGCTTCATTTGTTAGTTAAGTAAGTGAATGTGAAACAAAATGATGATATACAGCTATGTCTCTCTCTCTCTCTCGCTCCTCCTTAATTTTGGAATATATTATTTTTTGCAAAACTGTTCAACTATTGCCTCTTCTCTCTCTTTGAGTCAACCACTCACCGCATGTTATGCACTGCAGTGCTAGCTAGCTGTAGCTTTCAGTAGTAGATTTATTCTCAGATCCTTTGATTGGGTGGACAACATGTCAGTTCATGCTGCAAGAGCTCTGGTAGGTTGAGGACGTCCTCCAAAAGTTGTCATAATTACTGTGTAAGTCTATGGAAGGGGGTGAGAACCATGAGCCTCCGATATTTAGTATTGAAATCAATGTACCCAGAGGAGGACGGAAGCTAGCTGTCTCCCGGCTACACCATGGTGCTACCCTACAGAGTGCTGTTGAGGCTACTATAGATCTTCATTTCTAAACAGTGTGTTTTAAATAATTATTTTGTGACTTAAAGTCCAAGGAACTGTCCTTAGATATTTTGTATTGTATATCTATAAAGGATAACTTTTTAAATGTTTCTCAATAATAATAAAAAATGAAATTCACTGAGGAGGATGGTCCTCCCCTTCCTCCTTTGATGAGCCTCCACTGCAGAGAGAACAGTCTATGACTTGAGTGGCTCGAGTATTTGACCATTTTTCATTTCACCTGTCTCCGCCCACACAATCACAAACACACACACACACACACAAACACACACACACAGAGGGAGAGAGAGAGGGCGAGGGAGAGAGCACTGGGGAAGTGGTGGGAGGTCAAGGAGGCACAGGAAGAAAACTAGAGGGCGTGGCAGGAGCTCCTTCTCAAATCAAATAGTAATCTGCGCCTCCCAGTCACATTGTAAGGAAGGCAGCAAGGTGTATCTTTCAGAAAGACACAACATTTATTTTCCATAAAGTATATGTTTTCTAGGGAAGGCAAATAAAGCACATGCACAAGAGCAAAAACTTTGCATGTGAAAACTCAGAATCCTGAATCCGTCACTTTGTTTTGAGCTGACTTTGCCATCGGCTTTAATCAGGGCACCTGGCTCACACTAGGGAGGCAGCCATGTTCAAAACAAATACACTCACTTTCCACACTAAAATGAAATAAGCAAAATCAAAAAGGACACTTGTGAGATTTGAAAAATAATATTTTAATATTGGTGAATAGATGGTTAGAGTGTTGGACTAGTAACCAAAAGGTTGCAAGTTCAAATCCCCGAGCTGACATGGTACAAATCTGTTGTTCTGCCCCTAAACAGGCAGTTAACAAACTGTTAACTGCTGTCATTGAACATAATAATTTGTTCTTAACTGACTTGCCTAGTTAAATAAAGGTTAAAAAAAATATATTTCTATGTATGGTTCACGGATCATAGGGTCTTACATGAGATATGTAATGGTCCTGTGAGTAGCTGGTGTAGAGAGTCAGGTGCAGGACAGCAGATTTGAGTAATCAACGTGCTTTACTCAAAATGATAAATTTGCAAAGTAACATCACGAGCCCACAAAGGCGGACCGAATTACAATAAACAATCACTCACAAACACAACATGGGGAATAGCCGGTTAAATAATAAACACGTAATTGGTTGAGTGAAGCCAGGTGTGATAAGACAAGAAACAGAACAACTGAAAAGTGGATCGGCGGTGGCTAGAAATCTGGTGACGCCGAATGCCGCCCAAACAAGGAGAGGGACCGACTTCGGTGGAAGTCGTGACAGTATAGGTCTAAAAAGTGCCTGAAATGGACACTTTTTAGTGCACCTTTTAGTCCTATACTGTCACGACTTCCACCGAACTTCCACCGAAGTCTGGGCGGCATTTGGGCGGCATTCGGCGTCACCAGATTTCTAGCCACCGCCGATCCACTTTTCATTTGTTCTGTTTTTTGTCTTATCACACCTGGCTTCACTCAACCAATTACGTGTTTATTATTTAACCGGCTATTCCCCATGTTGTGTTTGTGAGTGATTGTTTATTGTAATTCGGTCCGCCTTTGTGGGCTCGTGATGTTACTTTGTAAATTTATCATTTTGAGTAAAGCACGTTGATTACTCAAATCTGCTGTCCTGCACCTGACTCTCTACACCAGCTAAAGCATTTTTTTTAATTGTGTGAATTGCCAGAACAATCTGTGATATCAAAAATATTTGGAATTGGAATTGAAATTTGAATGGGAATTGCCCAATAACAAATGGAATGCATGATATTAATATGTATAGCTGATTTGTAGACTGATCGCAAAAAAGGCAAACTCTGGATAATAAATAATAATAAATAATATTATTTAAAAATAATATAATAATAAAAAACCTATTTCTGCACATGGACAATTGCCTTTGTCTGTCCATGTCCATTTCTATTTCCACCCAGTGTTTTCTTTGTGCATGAGTGGGCAAGCAGTCATTCAATTACCTCATGTGATTAGATGTGTAATCAAAGTTAAGGCTCACTCACACTTAGTTTGCCTGTAAAGTCAGCAGGGCTCAACCTTCCTCTCGTATCCCTCCTCTCCTCTGTATCTCCAGTCACATCTAATCATTTAATGGCATCTATAATTTGAGTCACTGCTTATTCATCATGCCTGGCATCCTTGCAAATGTGTTTGTCTTGCCGTGACGACAGTATATAGATTAATTAGGTTGCTTGCGAGGTTCTGTGCAGAGCATATTCATCACATTGCAAAGGAAGGTGCGGGTGTTTGAAATGACAGCAGATGGATCTTGGATCAAGCAATCAACCAGTTACCAAACTTTGCATCTGCACTGCTCTTCAAGTAAATATGTTAATGTAAATTCTTCACCGCAAATTGTTAAAAGAGGTCCTTGTACATAGAGTTGTGTGGTTTCTTTAACTTTGCAATATTGGTTTGACATACATTTCAACGTGAACAATTGGAGTCTAGGCATCATACTGTTACAGTGGAATTGTCCTGAGATCAACAATTAGAAAAAGCAATGCCTGCCTACGATCGCGGCATACACCTGATGGAAAGGAATCTGAAGAGCACAACATGGGGCATTGACTATGCCTGATCTCTGCTATTATAAATATCATAGAATGCAGATGAACCGATACTATATGCTAAAACAGATTTGAGCTTTCCCTTGAACTATCTTGAAGTTCCTTCTTAACACAAGGAAATAAAAAATGCACGGTATTCTTGAATAATTAATCAACTTCTCCAGTCCCAGAGCCTGGCTATTATAAACATATTCATTGAAAAGTCTTCTGAAGCCTCCCAAACTCTGGACAAGCTTGCATTATTCCCAAGCTCCAGAGACAGTGGGCTTTGTTCCAACTTTATTGGGTTTTTCATAAATTAACTTCATGAGAATATTTAGCACATGCTCTCTAGTCTGGTCTCTGTGAGCAGTTTTTTTTTATTTACTGATTTGTGACTTGTTTTCTCTCACGCGCTCATTGCAGAAGTTTAACAACACTGGCTGAGGATGACTTCTGTTGAATCCATGGGCTGAGTAATGGCTAACCAATGAGCGCTCTTCTACAGGAAGAAAGGTGATGTGATGAGCACATGCATTCTACTATACTTTTGATGTGCTTTTAAAAAAAACTTTGCAATAAAATATTATATCTTGGGAATCTTATTTTCATACAAAATTGAGAATATTAAGTCATATTCATATATTGTTCGGTGTTGTATGCCATTTCCACATAATTTTTACCAGCTTAAGCCCTTCTCACATAATGTCTACTTGTTGATCTTGTTTTGAGCATGAATCCCAACATAACCTAAGATGAATCTGTATGCAGTAATGTAAGCTATTCCATGATGTGTTACTACAAGCTCTACCATGGTGTGTATTGAGGCAGTAGATGCCGGAGACTTGGAGGAGTCGAGAGAGATCTTAAATAGGATTTAGCCTGCAAAGGAGGAATGTGATGAGTGATTCGGTTGCACAAGAGAGTGAAGAGATATGAACAGATAATTCAAAGTGAAACTGACCCAACTGAGTAAGAACTTGTCTATTTCTCTAAAATCTTCACAGCAGTTGAATACTGATGAAGATGACTATACCACCTCTCACTGATGACACCTTTTCAGATACCCAATATAATCCTATCCTTTTCATAATATTAGTCAATAAGGCACCTCTGGGTTTGTAGAATATGGCCCATATACCACATCTATGGGCTGTTCTTATGCACGACTCAACACGGAGTGCCTGGATACAGTCCTTAGACGTGGAATATTGGCCATATACCACAAACCCCCAAGGTCCATTATTGCTGTTATAAACTGGATACAAAGATAATTAGAACAGTAAAAATAAATGTTGTCATACCCGTGGTATATACGGTCTCATATACCGCAGCTTTTAGCCAATCAGCATTCAGTGCTCAAACAACCCAGTGTATATATAATTATGAATATACTTATCATAGAATGTCAGCCAATGCCTTGAGAGACAGTAGTATTTGGGACATACCCATGGTTCATTCTGTGTTGATGAACCAGAGGAACATACAGTATGGTCCCAGGCTGAGCTATTTCTGCCCAGTAAAGCACACTATAGGCCACCCTATTGAGCCAATTGGAAAGGCCATGAGGTATGGAAGATAAAGCTGTAAAGCCAATGACCAGAGGAAATGAAGCACTACCCAGGGAATATTCCCAGTTCAATTGAACTGTGGTGGGTGGAAATCAATCTGTCCAGTGGAGAATGCTGCTAAGTTATGTGTGTAGATTTCATTAGGAATGAGAGGATGAGAAATGGCATGGGGAGGAAAAAGACAGAGTAAGAAATAGAGTTTAGAGGAAGACAGCTGAAGTGATGATGGTATTGATTACATGTTTTTTTTAAGACCAAGGCTAGTGCTCGAGTCAAGGAAAATTGGGGATGAGACCTCATCAAAGGTTGTTTTTGTGGTCGGCTGCCATTTATTAAGCTACACCCAATTAGTGGGGAGGCCTTGACAATTCATAACTTGATTGGAATGGATTTAGGGCTCGGCCCTAAATAGGGCTCGACAACATCCGCTGAAAAGGCAGAGCGCGAAATTCAAAAATATTATTTTGAAATATTTTACTTTCATACATTCACAAGGGCAATACACCACATTAAAGCTTAACTTATTGTTAATCTACCCATCGTGTCCGATTTCAAAAAGGCTTAACAGCGAAAGCTCACCATATGATTATGTTAGGTCCAGCCAAAGAGAGGAGTCACAAAAAGCAGAAATAGAGATAAAATGAATCCCTATCCTTTGATGATCTTCATCAGATGGCACTCATCATGTTACACAATACATGAATGTTTTGTTCAATAAAGTTCATATTTATATGCCAAAATCTCAGTTTACATTGGCGCGTTATGGTCAGTAATGTTGTGCCTCGAAAACATCCGGCAAATTTTCAGAGAGCCACATCAATTTACAGAAATACTCATCATAAACTTTGATAAAATATAAATAAAGTATTATGCACAGAATTATAGATATACTTCTCCTTAATGCAACCGCTGTGTCAGATTTCAAAAAAGCTTTACGGAAAAAGCGAACCATGCAATAATCTGAGTACGGCGCTCAGACACAAAACAAGCCATACAGATACCCGCCATGTTGTGGAGTCAGTAAAAGCCAGAATTAGCGTTATAAATATTCACTTACCTTTGATGATCTTCATCAGAATGCACTCCCAGAAATCCCAGTTCCACAATAAATGTTTGTTTTGTTCGATAAAGTCCATCATTTATGTCCAAATACCTCCTTTTGCTAGCGCGTTTAGTAAACATATCCAAAGGCGCGGGCAAGTCCAGGTGAAAGTACAGACGAAAAGTTCAAAAAGTTATATTACAGTTCGTAGAACCATGTCAAACGATGTATAGAATCAATCGTTAGGATGTTTTTAACATAAATCTTCAATAATATTCCAACCGGAGAATTCTTTTGTCTTTAGAAATGCAATGGAACGCAGGTCGCTCTCACGGGTGCGCCCGTGATCAGCTCATGACCGTCTGACAGACCTCTGTTTGAAACAACTCTCATTCTCCCCCACCTCATAGTAGAAGCCTCAAACAACGTTCTAAAGACTGTTGACATCTAGTGGAAGCCGTAGGAAGTGCAATATGACCCCATAGACAATGTATATTTGATAGGCAATGAGTTGAAAAACTTCAAACCTCATATTTCCCACTTCCTAGTTGGATTATTCTCAGGTGTTCGCCTGCCATATGAGTTCTGTTATACTCACAGACATCATTCAAACAGTTTTAGAAACGTCAGACTTTTTTCCATCCAATACTACTAACAATATGAATATATTAGCTTCTGGACCTGGGTAGCAGGAAGTTTACTCTGGGCACGCTTTTCATCCTAACGTCAAAATGCTGCCCCCTATTCCAAACAGGTTTAAGCACCATCAGCACCAGGTTTACATGTTCATATTCAATGCAATATGCATGCTGCATACTCAGAAGTCACATTAGATTAACTGTAATCTAAATAGTCCCTGTTCACTTTTTGATAATGATTTGATCAAATATGCTTATTTGGACACAATGGTAAGAATATCGTAGTGTAACTCTGACATTTGAAAATAGTACAACTTCATCACATGCTGCTGCTACTGCTTATTATATATCCTGTTGCCTAGTCACTTTATCTCTACCCATATGTACTGTACATATCTACCTCAATTACTTCGTACCCCTACACATTGACTCGGTACTGGCACTTCTTGTATATAGCCAAGTTATCATTACTCATTGTGTATTTATTCCTTGTGTTATTGTCTTTCTATTATTTAAAAAATATATATCTCTGCATTGTTGGAAGGAGCCTGTAAGTAAGCATTTCACCATTAGTCTACACCTGTTGCTAATGAAGCATGTGACAACATTTGATTTGAACTTATTCCCACAGTGAAAACCTTATTTTAAGACAGAAAAAACATTTCAAATAAGATACAGTTGACACACTTCTAAATCAAAATAGCTTGGTTTTGCAGATACTAAAGAGCATAATTACTGTAAAATAAATGATTAACACTTCTACAAAGACAATTGTTCAATGTAATGCATGCTGCACTCTCAGACACATTTGATGAGTTGTCATCTAAAGAGCGCCTGTTCATTTTTGTTAATGATGATTTGATTGAATATGATTAATTGGACACAAAGGCCAGAATCGTGTATTGTTATAACTCTTACTTTGTCAACAACTCTTCTGTTCTTACATTCAAAAATAGTGCAACTTATTCACACAGTGAAAATCTTATTTTAAGAAAGAAAATGACAAGTTCAAATGAGATACAGTTGCCTTAATCAAAATAACTAGGCTATGCAGATACTAAAAAGCCTAACTGCTATAAAATAAATGATCAACACTTCTACAAAGGAAATTAGAGCACGGTGTGAGGCGAAACTCTTTCACCCCAAACTTCAAAATGTTGTTGTCAAAATGTTTTAAATTGATTCACCATTTGCTCCCTTTACTTTCTTGGTCAAATTCTTATTTGAAGCATACTTAAAATAATGGTCCAGTGTTTCCAGATTTCTATGAAATATGACCTATCATTAATTACAATATGAGTGAAATAGTTCCCTCCCAAAAAATGCTATGTTAAAAAGCAGCTTTGCTGTGTTTGAATGATGTGGGCGTACCCTAACAACAGAATGGTGTGGGTGTATACCGGTCATGTGAGTAGACCACTGATCAGCCAGCTCAGCCAATGAGCCAACATGACATCATGTTCTATGTGGAAAAAACAAGAAATGTTTAAATGTCTGTTTGCGATTCAAGCTTGACATAAAGATTTTGTGCTTTGGCCACAAATATGAGTATAGGACGAGTCAACAACATTGTGTGCGTAAGTTAACATAATAACTTTGAAAAGTGTGATTTACACTGGACAGTATCTTCAAAGTATAACATCTGGATGACATGACAATTGGATGATTAAAGAGACATTGCACTTTTCTTACGACCACTTTTTGACATAGCTCAGTAATTTATGTAAAAGTAAAACTGCTGAATAATGTAATACACCTAATTTGCCTGATCTCCAAAGTATTTCAATGATTCATTGCACAATGTGCTAAATGCAATAGAATGCCACATATTTTATACATCTGGTCATCTTAATAATTATATTTAAAAAATGTTGTCATTGTTTTTACATTTATGACAACATTTCCACAGTCTTCAGTAGTAATGACAGTGCCTGGGGAAATGTGAGGCTTCTTTTAGCATGCAGGATCAGAGACACGGTTAGTGCTCTGATTGTTCTGAAAAACCCTCCAGTGAAAAACAGGCCTGTAGATCCCATCCTTCTTATGACTGACACTTTCAAGGTGAACTATTAGAAAAACGGTACTCTGCTTTCTTTGATGCTCTAACCATTGTGCCTGAGTCAGCAAAACATTTTACAAATGTTCCCCAGTTCCCCTGATGAGTATGAAATTAGTTCACATTGAAACCAGGCACACCTGCAGCAATGGAGGTGTCTCAGTCAAGTGATCTATCTCCGATGGAAAACCCAGAGAGAACAGTGGAGGGGAAAAACACTGAATGCCAAGCCATTGATGGAGAGTCAGAAATAGACAGGGAAAGCATTGTGTAGTTCGTACAGCATGTGATATTGATGCTGTCAGAGAAGCTACTCACTATCCTATGAATTGATAAAAATCAAGACTCTTTACCCAGTTTAGCACCAGCTACTTTACCTGTATGTGACAAGCAGGCAATGCATTTCCTTAAGGAGAATGCTCTATACGTTGGCTTGCAAAAGTATTCACCCCCCTTGACATTTTTCTTGTTATGTTGTCTTACAACCTGGAATTAAAATGGAATATTTTTTTTGGGGGGGGGGGGGGTTTATCATTTGATTTACACAACATGCCTACCACCTTGAAGATACAAAATATGTTTTATTGTGAAACAGACAAGAAATAATACAAAAAAACTGAAACTGCATAACTATTCACCCACCCAAAGTCAATACATAGTAGAGCCACCCTTTGAAGCAATTACAGCTGCATGTCTCTTGGTGTATTTCTCTATAAGATTGGCACATCTAGCCACTGGGATTTTTGCCCATTCTTCAAGGCAAAACTGCTCCAGCTGCTTCAAGTTGGACGTGTTCCGCTGGTGTACAGCAATATTTAAGTCATACCACAGATTCTCAACTGGATTGAGGTCTGGGCTTTGACTCGGCCATTCCAAGACATTTAAATGTTTCCCCTTAAACCACTTAAGTGTTGCTTTAGTAGTATGCTTAGAGTCATTATCCAGCTGGAAGGTGAACTTCCGTCCCAGTCTCAAATCTCTGGAAGACTGAAACAGGTTTACCTAAAGAATTTCTCTTTATTTAGTGCCGTCCATCATTCCTTCAATTCTGACCAGTTTCCCAGTTTCCCAGTCTCTGCCGATGAAAAACATCCCCACAGCATGATGCTTCCACCACCATGCTTCACTGTGGGGATGGTATTCTCAGGGTGATGAGAGGTGTTGGGTTTGCACCAGACACAGTGTTTTCCCTGATGGCCAAAAAACACAATTTTAGTCTCATCTGACCAGAGTACCTTCTTCCATATGTTTGGGGAGTCTCGCACATGCCTGTTGGCGAACACCAAATGTGTTTGCTTATTTTTTTCTTTAATTAAGCAATGTTTTTTTTCTGTCCACTCTTCAGCTCTGTGGAGTGTACGGCTTAAAGTGGTCCTATTGACAAATACTCCACTGTATCTTTGGTCTCCACAGGTTATCTTGGGTTTCTTTGTTGCCTCTCTGATTAATGCCCTCCTTGCCTGGTCCATGTGTTTTGGCAGGTTTGTTGTAGTGCCATATTCTTTCAATTTTTTAATAACTGATTTAATGGTGCTCCGTGTTATGTTCAAAGTTTGGCATATTTTTTTTATAACCAAACCCTGATCTGTACTTCTCCACAACTTTGTCCCTGTCCTGTTTGGAGAGCTCCTTGGTCTTCATATTGCCACTTGCTTGGTGGTACCCCTTGCTTAGTTATGTTGCAGACTCGGGGGCCTTTCGAAACAGGTTTATACAGTGCCTTGCGAAAGTATTCGGCCCCCTTGAACTTTGCGACCTTTTGCCACATTTCAGGCTTCAAACATAAAGATATAAAACTGTATTTTTATGTGAAGAATCAACAAAAAGTGGAACACAAGTGGAACACAACACACATTTATTGGATATTTCAAACTTTTTTAACAAATCAAAAACTGAAAAATTGGGCGTGCAAAATTATTCAGCCCCCTTAAGTTAATACTTTGTAGCGCCACCTTTTGCTGCGATTACAGCTGTAAGTCGCTTGGGGTATGTCTCTATCAGTTTTGCACATCGAGAGACTGACATTTTTTCCCATTCCTCCTTGCAAAACAGCTCGAGCTCAGTGAGGTTGGATGGAGAGCAGCAGTTTTCAGTTCTTTCCACAGATTCTTGATTGGATTCAGGTCTGGACTTTGACTTGGCCATTCTAACACCTGGATATGTTTATTTTTGAACCATTCCATTGTAGATTTTGCTTTATGTTTTGGATCATTGTCTTGTTGGAAGACAAATCTCCGTCCCAGTCTCAGGTCTTTTGCAGACTCCATCAGGTTTTCTTCCAGAATGGTCCTGTATTTGGCTCCATCCATCTTCCTATCAATTTTAACCATCTCCCCTGTCCCTGCTGAAGAAAAGCAGGCCCAAACCATGATGCTGCCACCACCATGTTTGACAGTGGGGATGGTGTGTTCAGGGTGATGAGCTGTGTTGCTTTTACGCCAAACATAACCACCTCAGCTGTAGATCTCTGCAGTTCATCCAGAGTGATCATGGGCCTCTTGGCTGCATCTCTGATCAGTCTTCTCCTTGTATGAGCTGAAAGTTTAGAGGGACGGCCAGGTCTTGGTAGATTTGCAGTGGTCTGATACTCCTTCCATTTCAATATTTTCGCTTGCACAGTGCTCCTTGGGATGTTTAAAGCTTGGGAAATCTTTTTGTGTCCAAATCCGGCTTTAAACTTCTTCACAACAGTATCTCGGACCTGCCTGGTGTGTTCCTTGTTCTTCATGATGCTCTCTGCGCTTTTAACGGACCTCTGAGACTATCACAGTGCAGGTGCATTTATACGGAGACACACAGGTGGATTGTATTTATCATCATTAGTCATTTAGGTCAACATTGGATCATTCAGAGATCCTCACTGAACTTCTGGAGAGAGTTTGCTGCACTGAAAGTAAAGGGGCTGAATAATTTTGCACGCCCAATTTTTCAGTTTTTGATTTGTTAAAAAAGTTTGAAATATCCAATAAATGTCGTTCCACTTCATGATTGTGTCCCACTTGTTGTTGATTCTTCACAAAAAAATACAGTTTTATATCTTTATGTTTGAAGCCTGAAATGTGGCAAAAGGTCGCAAAGTTCAAGGGGGCCGAATACTTTCGCAAGGCACTGTATATACCTAGATAATGTGACACTTAGATTGCACACATGTGGACTTTATTTAATTATGTGACTTCAGAAGGTAATTGGTTGCACCAGATCTTATTTAGGGGCTTCATAGCAAAGGGGGTAAACACATATGCATATACTGTACATACGCACCACTTTTCAGTTTAAATGTTTTTTGAATTTCACTTCACCACTTTGGACAAATTTGTGTATGTCCATTACATTAAATCCAAATATAAATCCATTAAAATTACAGGTTGTATTGTAACAAAATAGGAAAACGCCAAGGGGGATGAATACCTTTTGCAAGGCACTGTAGCTTTTTCCTGCATTGTAAAGTCTTAGGTTACGACTAGTTATAGCAGGACATCCTAGTGTAGAAACAGGTCCTGGTGTCACCAATAGCTAGCTACAGATGTGCGACTCATTTGGTTTTACATTTACAGTCACTGTCCCAGGTGCTGAGTATTCACAATACAAGACCCTCCAGGCCATATGTTGCTGTCCCGGTGCTGAACCCTCTTAACCGCCTCTTGCTTACTAGTTGAGAAGTAAAAACAGAGGTGTGGAATTGTAATGCACAGTATTTAGAATACAATAGTTAAAACAAACTCTAACTATCCAGAAACAGGTGTTGTGCTGAAGCATGCCAAAAATTAAGGTGTTTCGTATGGCGTGAAACAGCAGCAAGATTTTCTCATAACATACAGAGAAACTGTTATATCATTGTAAAATCTGCCCAACGTCTGCCGCCCTTTGGGTTTACATGCTACTATACCTGAGGATAGAAACTTGACATCTGTAACTCCTCCCTTTCAGTTCTACCCACACAACAGAAAAAAGCAGGCATCACACTCAGTGTGTCATGCAACCTGCAGACAAACCTGAAAAATAATAAAAGAATGGGATGGTACACTATGTGGACTCTCTGCCACACCTCCTCCCCCTGTCTCCTTCTCGTCCTCTCTCTTCAAAGGGGAGGGGGAATATTCAGGAGCCAGGGTTAGGATCCCACGAGGGCCCACAAAGAAAACGATCCATGGGCCGCTGCATGTAACATTTCACAATTTTACCACCTTGGATGATAGTTAAAAGTGGATTAAAGCACAATGTTATTAGGAAGACACTGATTTGCAATTTAAATGTAAATCAATCCCCTTTTTTTCGATTATTATAATGCTGGATAACTTCTAGTGGAAGACGGGACAAAATGTAGAGGATCCCTGGAAATTAATAGAATCCTGCAAGGCAGTTTGTGAAGAGAAGAGGCTTTAACTTAGTCAAGACTGTGGCAGTTAATAGCTGGGGGATAGCATGGGAAGACAATGTAGAATGGAACTATTCTTCAAACACAAAGTCCTGTTATACATTAGTATGGCATAAATTGTATTGCTATTCTGGAGAGTAGACAACACTCTGAGAGTGATCATATTTCCACCTAAACAACATATGTTCTTTCCTTGTTCATTGGTGAGTTCAAGGGAATACTGTTAATGCTGAATAATGTTTGTGGTAGCTTATTCACATGATTTATTAGAAGGAAATCCTGTGCAGACAAAAACAGAACCGTTTGGGTCTTGGCTCCTCAGACTAGTAAGATCCTGAAAAGCTATCTATCCTGTATTACACAAAAATTCCAGTAGCTAATCATAATCCACACATCATCTGAATGAATAGTATCTCAAAGGATTCACTAACAAAAACAGAGTAGCAACCCAGTTTAGCACCTCAGAGTTGAGATACTATCATGCTGTGTGAAGCACAGTCTGTTTAAATGTGTTTGAGATGGTGATGTTACACATTTGGGAACAGCTGTCAGGTATCAGAGCATGCAACAGCAGCCTTCCAACAGTAACTGTAGAACTCGGTGGTTTGACAAACGACTTAACAATGTTTTTAGTCCTAGTTTGTTTGCTGTTCACATAGTAATCGAGAGGCCCTCGCTATTGACATTAGGCACTGCATTTTGACTTCACAATAGGGGTATGACATGCGCACCATCCTCTGTATCAAGTGTCTCTCCCTGACAGACTCCCTACTGCTTTCAGACAGTCTGGCCACATCAGAGGTGAGAGCTGTTACACAAGGAGCCTCTGTCTCAAATATCCCTCAAAACCTTCAGTACAGTATTTGCAAGCAGCCAGACGACACTAAAATGGGCCTGAAACCCGAGCTTTGAGTGGAATGGATGAGGGCCACTGGGAAAGGGGCAGCAATCCAAGCAAGAGCAAAGAGATATGAGATGGCACCACAAAATCAGTTTTCTTCCGCAATTACCGCTAGATAACTTTTATTCCATCTGGGGAGGCAAGGGCGAGTGCAGTTAGGTCTGTCAGCAAACGCGACCTAAATCCGTAGCCTACAGTAAATCTTGTGGGTTTTTGAGGATGTTTTAATGACCTGCCTTGTCCCCAACATGGCTTGCAATCTGATTATGAGCAGCGGGGAGGACGAGAGGCTAATTGAAGTGTCACTCAGAGCAGAAGTGTATTTCTTTCTTTCATTCTGCTGAGAGAGAAGATGATCTGTTTGAATAGGAAGTCGTCAGCACTCGAAATGCAGAGATGGTCACTGATTATTTTCAGCAGGAGCTCTATCATGAAAATGAATGGAGCATAATATGTAAGAATATCCTTATATGGAATAATGACTGTGAAAAGCTATATATAGGGTAGAATAATCCACAGAATAGTCTGTTTTGTCCAAGAGAGTGCATTATTTTAGCATTTACTTCTTCTTTGAAACTCTTTAAATCCCTCTGGCTTGAAATTCAGTTTGAAACAAAGGTTTTGAAGATTATGTCAACAGTAATGATTTCCATTAAAGGGAACTTTCAAAGGAAAAGTTCATTTTGTACAGAATTTAGAGCATAGCTCCCTTCAGTACCGGGCAAAACATTAGTCTGAAGAGGCTTTCACTTCAGCTTGATAGCAGTGCAATACTATGTCCTGAAAGGCTGTTTACATTTCAAACTGCCCATTCCTGAACCATCATCTAACATTTTCTTCGCTTTTCTTCTTCTAAGAACATAAAGTGCCTTTTCGCCACTTGAACAAGATAACCATCATAGACTATAGCTAGCAATACAATAGTCTGAGCTGTGTTTTGGATCTGATGGAGGGAGGCATGTATAGAGCTTTCTCCGTCTTCCATCTCTCACCCAGTTCAGTAAAAGTGTTATTTGTGTAACCACTGGGTCGGCGCCATTTATTTCATTTTCAGCAACGGGGCGAGAGGGAGGGAGGCACACGAAAAAACCACTCTGGAGCCTGTCAACTGCTTTTCGCGTTCCAAAGACATGTGGCAATGAAGACCTTCCATCTGAAGGTAGGACCGCACTCAGCCATTAATCAAAGCCATAGTAGAGGCTAGCGGCACGCTGGAGGCTGTCAGGGGATAATTCAGACTGACCTATAAAGCTTCCATTGATCCAGGAGAGTCCCCTGTAATCCCACCGGGATTAGTGCTGGCTAAAAGTAACTGATATATTTGCAAACAAAAAGCTGCTTACATTCAAGACATTAGTCCCTAAAATAAGTGAGAAATGCAGTAGCTCCATGGAGGGGAAGGTCCTGTGTATCATGATGACTCATAAAGACATCCATAGTGTATAGATCCGTTTGATTCACCTTTCAGTTGAACTCTTCTTTTCTCAATTTTCTCCAGGAAATAGGAGTATGGTAAAACATCTTGTTCATGGAATATGTTGGACACAGTTGTCTCTAAACTCTTGTTTTTTGCTATTTCAGGTTTCGTCTAAGGAACTATTTCTCTCTTGATGTTTGATTTGATCTATTTGCTGCTATTTTATGTTCTTGTTATTGATGGGGTGTCTCCGAGTAGTTGGAAGGGCTTGACGAGGTGGATAGGTGTCCTTCCCATAACATACATTGCTGAAGTCTTCATTGAAATGTATATTGTGAGTATACTTGTAAACAGAAACTGTAGCTCCATGATGACTTTGATGGAGACTGCATGGACTAGCATTAATTGGTCGATCACTTGTATGACAAGCTAGCACACAGACATATTGCACATCATTGTTCTGCTTTTCAAAACAGCTGAACTTTGTATGATATTCTAGATCGATAGCAAATTTAAAAGCAATCCAGAAACCACATTACCGTAAATCCTGAGTAGTTGTCCACTTGATTGATTATGAACACTAATGGCATGACAACATAATAAACAAATCTACATATTTGGCAGATATTATCTTGGGTGTAGCAAAATAATTTTGTTCCTAGCTCCAGCAGTGCAGTAGTATCTAACAATTCACAACAATACACAGCAATCTCTAAGTAAAAATGTTTTATTAAAAAATGTACACAGTACCAGTCAAAAGTTTAGACACACCTCCACCTTCAAGGGTTTTTCTTTATTTTTACTACTTTCTACATTGTAGAGTAATAGTGAAGCGATCTAAACTCTGAAATATAACACACGGAATCATGTAGTAACCAAAAAAGTGTTAAACAAATAAAAAATATATTTAATATTTTTGATTCTTGAAAATGGCCACACTTTTCCTTGATGACAGCTTTGCACATTCTTGGCATTCTCGCAACAAGCTTCATGAGGTAGTCACCTGGAATGCTTTTCCAGTCCAGCTCATCACAAACCATCTCAATTAGGATGAGGCCAGGTGATTGTGGAAGCCAGGTCATCTAATGCAGCACTCCATCACTCTCCTTCTTCTCCATCACTCTCCTTCTTACACAGCCTGGAGGAGTGTTGGGTCATTGTCCTGTTGAAAAACAAATGATAGTCCCACTAAGCACAAACCAGATGGGATGGCGTATCACAGCAGAATGCTGTGGTAGACATGCTGGTTATGTGTGCCTTGAATTCTAAATAATCACACCATCATACCTCCTCCTCCATGCTTCACGGTGGGAACCACACGTACGGAGATCATCCATTCACCTACTCTGCGTCTCACAAAGACATGGTGATTGAAACCAAAAATCTCAAATTTGGACTCATTAGACCAAAGGAGAGATTTCCACATGCCTAATGTCCATTTCTCGTGTTTCTTGGACCAAGCAAGTCTCTTCATTTAATTTGTGTCCTTTAGTAGTGGTTTCTTTGCAGCAATTCGACCATGAAGGCATCATTCATGTGTCTCCCTGAACAGTTGATGTTGAGATGTGTCTGTTACTTGAACTCCGTGAAGCATTTATTTGGGTTGCAATTTATGAGGCTGGTAACGCCAATGAATTTATCCTCTGCAGCAGAGGTATCTCTGGGTCTTCCTTTCCTGTGGCGGTCCTCATGAGATCCAGTTTCATCATAGCGCTTGATGGTTATTGCGACAGTACTTGAAGAAGCGTTAAAAGTTATTGTAATTTTCCACTTCATGATGACAGAAATGAGTCATTTAGTTAAGTTCTTTTTGCTTTCTTGGGTACAGGAACAATGGTGGATATCTTGAACAAGCAGGGACAGCAGATAGGGATAGGGAGAGATTGAATATGAATATACAGAATATAAAGTAGGACTATACTTTAAAAAACAAGTTTTATTAATGGAATATTTCCACTGAAATAAGAAATGAGAACATGCATCGACATGGGTGCCACCTTGGCCTTTTCAGATGCTTACTCACTTATTTCTCCCTGTATTGAGGACTTATTTCTCCTTGAGGACCAGTAACAAAAGGTTGCTGCTTCTGCCTGGAAAAATAGGTTTTTAAGATGGAACGCATACACAATCTCTAATGGGATTGTTTTCACCTGCCTAGCAGAAATCGCTGGTGTCCTTCACAGAAGAAAGAAGGCTCCCTCTGAAAATGAGATTAACACAAATAGGAAAACAACACATGCTTATTCCAGACAATAAGGACAGTGGACTCTTAATGCAGGGCAGGATAATATTCCTTTATACACCAATGATTATATGAAAGTATTTTCTAGTATAAACAGCCGGGGAAAGGTAAAGATCAATAATTGGTTGTGGCTAGCGAGCAGCAGTAGCAGCAGGTCAGCTGAGTGCCTTATTTAACAGCAAGATGTGACCTATTGTGATCCCCACTCTTTCCATCCTGTCCATTTCTGTTTACGTTAATGCAAAATTAGAAAATACGATTTTACTGTCATCACTGTACTTTGGAGTCCGGGGTTATGTTTTCCTTAGGTCTAAAAGGTACTACCGTCCATTGAAAAAGCTCTGAAGGTCACTAAGGGATGTGGCATGGATTAGCTTACCGTCTATTAGAAAGATTTGGACAGCACAAATAGGTTTTATCCCCAAAAACTCCCTAGTCCTTGCCAATAACAAGCACACACGTAACAGGATGCAGCCACCACAATGCTTAAAAATATGAAGAGTGTTACTCAGTGATGTGTTAATGTTGGATTTTCCCCAAATATAATGATTTATATTCAGGAAATACATTTAATTTCTTTACCACAGTTTTTGCAGTTTTACTTTGGTGCCTTATTGCAAAGAGGATGCATGTTTTGGAATATATTTTCTGTACAAGCTTCCTTCTTTGACTTATTTTCACATCTAGCGTATAATTAATAACACCATGCTCAAAGGGATTTTCATGATCTGCTTTTTATTTTTTTTTACCCATCTACCAATAGGTGCCCTTCTTAGCAGGGCCCTGGAAAACCTCCCTGCTCTTTATGGTTGAGTCTTTGTTTGGAAATCACTGCTCGACTGAGGAAGCGATAACTTTATGTGTGGGGTACAGAGATGAGGTAGTCATTCAAAAATCATGTTTAACAATATTATTGCACATAGAGTTAATCCATATAATTTATTAAGCACATTTTCACTCCTAAACGTATTTAGGCTTGCCATAACAAACGGGCTGAATTAATGAATTAATATGTAAAATTGTCAAAAAACACAATTCCACTTTGACATGATGGGGTATAGTGTGCAGGCCAGTCACAGAAAATCTCAATTTAATACATTTTAAATTCAGGCTGTAACACAACTAACATTTTATGTAGAAAAAGTCAAGGGTTGCAAATACTTTTTGAAGGCACTGTATTGCTCATCGGGTTCCTGAGTCATTGGGTAGCCATTGCAAATCTCTTAGTCCAGGCTGTATCTTGTACGTAAGAATAAAGAATGAATGACCAGTACAGATTATTATATTTTCAAAGCTGAGCCCTAAGGGTGCATTTGTCGTAAGCACTGTTAGAATGTCTGGAACTCATTGCTGATGACATCTAGGACAAAATACTTCATTATTTTTAAATAACAGTAAAATAGGGTGATATAGGCTACTGTATAACTTAATTCAACAAACAACCACCAATAATGAACTATAGTTCACGCCAGATGATTGTTTTCTTGAACGGATCATGGTGTTGTGTCACATTCAAAGCAGACTAGAGGTTGCCTCATTGCTGTTGAAAAAACGGGACCAATTAAGGCCCGTGGAGCATTATGGCCAGCTTGTAGGAACAAGGAGAGGAAAATAATGCATATATTAAGGTTGTTGGTTACATAAGTAAAGTTTATTTGACCTAATTACATTGTTGAAGATGTCTACAGAAACAGCAAATGAGGACAATATTAATGCTGTTCTTGTTTATATAAAAGCACTTTACCAGTCTCTTAGAGAAGTCTGGATACAGTTACAGTTATTAGGATGGGTCCTAAGAGCCTCTATTAAATATACTTAACATTTTTTTTAACGTTTTGGACATTGTGTGTTGTTGTACATTATGGGTTTCTTATTTCATTAACATTATTTATTTATTAAATATACTGAACAAAAATATAAAGGCAACATGCAACAATTTCAGTTCATATAATGAAATCAGTCAATTGAAATGAATGCAATAGGCCCTAATCTATGGATTTCACATGACTGGGAATACATCTGTTGGTCACAGATACCTTAAAAAAAAGGTAGGGGCATGGATCAGAAACTGTCTGGTGTGACCACCATTTGCCTCATGCAGAGCGTCACTTCTCCTTCGCATAGTTGTTCAAACTGTGAAATGTTGTCCCACTCCTCTTCAATGGCTGAGTGAAGTTGCTGGATATTGGCGGGAACTAGAACACACTGTCACGCACGTCGATCCAGAGCTTCCCAAACATGCTTAACGGGTGACAGGTCTGAGTATGCAGGCCATGGAAGAACTGGGACATTTTCAGCTTGCAGGAATTATGTACAGATCATTGGGACATGGGGCCATGCATTATCAAGCTGAAACACGAGGGGATGGCGGCGGAGGAATGGCACCACAATGGGCCTCAGGATCTCATCACAGTTTCGCTGTGCATTCAAATTGCCATTGATGGAATGCAATTGTATTTGTTGTCCGTAGCTTATGCCTGCCCATACCATAACCCTACCGCCATCATGGGGCACTCTGTTCACACGCTGATATCAGCAAACCGCTTGCCCACGTGATGCCATCTGCCCTGTACAGTTGAAACTGGAATCCATCTGTGAAGAGCATCCCTGTCCAGTGTGCCAGTGACCATCGAAGGTGAGCATTTTTAGAGTGGCCTTTTATTGTCCACAGCAGAAGGTGCACCTGTGTAATGATCATGCTGTTTAATTGGCTTCTTGATATGCCTTACCTGACAGGTGGATGGATTATCTTGGAAATGATAAATTCTCAGTTACAGTGATGTAAACATTTGAAAGAAATAAGTCTGTGCATTCAAATTTCCATTGATAAAATGCAATTGTGTTCGTTATCCATAGATTAAACCTGCCCATACCATAACCCCACTGCCACCATGGGGCACTCTGTTCACAACATTGACATCTGCAAACCGGTAGCCCACACGCACCATACACGTGGTCTGAGGTTGTGAGGCTGGTTGGACGTACAGCTAAATTCTCTAAATCAACGTTGGAAGTGGCTTATGGTAGAGAAATTAACATTCAATTTTCTGGCAACATCTCTGGTGAACATTCCTGCAGTCAGCATGCCAATTGCACGCTCCCCTAAAACTTGAAACATCTGTGGCATTTTGTTGTCACGTTGGTAACAATGTTTCAGGAGACAGGCACAGGGATGCGTAATTTTTATTATACCCCAAATGACGCTGTGCCGTGTAAGGGCATGGGAACGAAGACCAAACACACAGGGTTGACACCCAAACAAAAGAGTGAGGAGTACCTCGAATAAATAGACACGTGCACAATGATTAACACACGGGACGAGACCCGTAATCATCTGCGCAATCCACGAGGCACGAAAGCCAAAACACACAGCACAGGTACTCACACGCACCAACGGACAATAAAACAATAAACGACAGCCCGGCAAAATTATACAAATACTAATAAGTGGGAATAGGGGACAGGCGTGCGTAATGAAAGTTCTGGAGGGATGTCCCCAGCACAAGGTGCACCTGTGTAATGATCATGATGTTTAATCAGCTTTTGGATATGCCACACCTGTCAGTTGGATGGATTATCTTGGCAAAGGAGAAATGCACACTAACAGGGATGCAAACAAATTTGTTCACTAAATTTGAGCGAAATAAGCTTTTTGTGCATATGGAACATTTCGGGGTCCTTTTATTTCAACTCATGATACCTGGGACAAACACTTTACAAGTTGCGTTTACATTTTTGTTCAGTGCAGATTCTACTATAATGGATGGTGACGCTTGCAGTATTTTTCATGTTAAATCCTTGACGTGTAGGTCTATTCTGTGTGTGTTTTTCTCTCGAAGTTCTAGTTTTGAGGTTTAAAAAAACACTACGACAAATTCCCACATGTGCAGCTAGCACCTGCAAATAAATTAAGATTGGGATCCATCCATCTCCACACCCCTGCTTATGTTTGTGCATTCCTCCATATCTCAGGAGTAACGTGTGAGAGGGTGAGGGGTGGATTTAGGGCTGCCGGCTGCTTTAGAGGTGTGGAGTGGAGATGGAGCATATTGGCTGCTTCACTTTGCATTTTCAATTGCAACCAGTGGCAAAATACCTAAAAACTGAATATTAATGTATGCTAATAATTGGCTGAATCAGCGTATTTTACAGGGTTTTGCTTTGATGCCATATGGCACAAACATCATCATTTTCCCCTCTAAATGTATGTGGAACCTCCTCCATCCCCCCACACATGTATAAAAACAGTTACCATATTCACTCAATAGTAAATACTGCAATGCAATCTGCTTTTCTAACACGAACTGGGATATTGAAGTATCTACAGGATCTCAATGCATTCACTCATGTTCATATGGATAAACTATACAATATATCAGTGATGTTGTATTACAGTATATAATTTGGTATGTCATGCAGGCCAATTAATACTTTTATGCTTGAACTCATTTGTTCAAGCATGCATTTTTATAATGACACATTTTCATGGAGTAGAGAAATACATCAGACCTACCCATACATAAGTAAGGCTAATAAAAACATCTGCATGAATGTTTCAGAGAGCTACTTTGATTTACAGTACCACCATAGTGTTAACCGAGATAAGCAGTATTCTATTACTGCCATGTAGAGAGAGTGTTCTTACCACAGCCTGAGTTCAACCCACTGTGGTTGTTTACAGCTGTGTGTCAGGAGAGGGCAGTCGTAGGGATAATACATGCAATGAAGATGTCGATAGTCAGTCTTTCAAATGTAAAACAATAATTTGTATCATTAACCTCTCAAGCAAGGAGTCAAGGAGTCACCTTGAGGGAACCCGTGACGAGTTCTCTCAAGGGGCAGACTGTTGCTGACCACTGCATTGTTCGCTTAACATTAGACCAGGCGAAGTAAACAAATCCATACAGTCTTTGCATAGCATGTAAAACCGCATCTCCTTCAATGCAATGCAGATTACATTCAAATGTTAAGTGGTCGGGTGGCACAGCCAGGCCTGGGGCTGTGTGATCGCATATGGAGTGGAGGCAGTGAAGGGTTGTGTCTCAGAGAGTTTGAGTTTGCTATTGATGCCTTGAAGTTGGGCCTGACTGCCTCAGAAGAGCCACCAGCAAAGTCATTGTAATAATTCCCTGGAGTGTGACTACTATGCCCTTGACACTGGTAACTCTATGATTAATATACTTTAATACTTAACACAAATTATAACTCATTCAGCCACAATATCCTATTTGTCGCAGGGTAAAACTTAATTCAAGAATAAGCCCCAACATCCCTGAACATTCCGCAATGCCTTTATCTTAAAAAGCGCGCCGAGAGAATACGAGGTCTCGTCTGTCTTCTGCTTCCTGATCTGTTGCCCTCCTATTTAATTCCATTCATTTAGCACCTCTGCTGCTAGGCTGTACAGGGTTTATTAAAATGAGAATCAAACACATCTGGGTTGGAGACGTCTCCCCTCCCGGGAACCTGACTGACAAAGATTGAGCCGATGTCCTTCCTTGAAGACAAGAGGCTGTTATACTAATTTCAAACACAAATTGCTAGAAACACGCCGAGGTAATACACACACACACACACACACACACACACACACACACACACACACACACCGACAGGAACACATGTGCGTAGAAGCTTTAGGAGCTTTTCGGCGGAAAGTAGGGGATATGCAGACCTGAGATAAATAAACAGGCATGCCACTATCCATCTAGCTCAAACTGAGGACCTGTCCATCATCTTTATATCACTGAGTGTGGAAATGTCTCCACTCCTCACAGTTAATCTGGTATTGGGAGGAAAGGAGAGAGCCAAAGTGAGTTTATAGTAACCTGAGTTTAAGAGATGTACAGTACATCTTCAAAACACATCTCATGTGTTTTAGGGGGTTTTCATGCTTAGCATGCTGTGACTGAATTGATTTATAGACTTGAATTCATATTTGTTAGCGTAGGTTGGATTCAGAGACTTTCATTTTTATCTTCCATGCCAATGTGGCATTATATCTTCCCTGGTAGACGATTCTGACATTCAGTGCTGCACAGTTACTCATCTGCTCTGAATTCGAGTTTTGGATTGATGCTCAATTCGTTCCAGGTAATGTTTAAGCCTTTAAGTTTCAAAGGTCACTTAGCAGCTCTACTTAATTAATGAAATGAGTTTGGAGCTGCTTCCATGCCTCTGGGCCGTACTGCGAGTGGGGTGGAGATGTATGTGTTGTGCAGCACCTTAAGATTACGGGATGAGAAAGTATGCAGAAATAAGATTCATTGCCATTTCTCCAAGTGAGAAAACAAGTCTGCCTGCTGCTCGCATAATGTTGTTGGTGCTGAAACCTGGTTAAAATGGAAATCAATTCCTCATCCAAGTGTTAAAGCTTTTGGGCTTTGCTATTTTTTATGCATGTGTATTTTTATTCTAAACATTTACACCTTTTCTCATTAATTGGGAGTATTCTTCCCAGGCATGAAAATGGTTCTAAAGCTGGGTTTTTGGACCATATTGTCACATACATAAACAAAGCCAACTGTTAACAGTAAGAACCTGTTGCATATTCTCATGCTAGAATGGTTATTAGGAAGTACAAGTACAGCCAGTTCTATGATTCTAGACCAGCCTTTTATCTGCTTGTTATTTCAGCACTACATTCAAGTTGTGGAAAATGTGCTGTAAATTCTTAATGTCACACATATACCTTTGTCAAAGCATGACATGCATCTTTGATACAGGGTTGTTGTTTTGTATTGAGGCATGACTGTGATGTTTACATGGGCAATGTGATCTCAGTAACCAGGTTAAGATAGAATGACCTTGCAGTAACTTGTATAGCACTCAGTAGTATAGTAGGAATGACCTGTATTTAAAATGATGGGAGATTTACTGAAAGAGTTGATATTAACATCGCTGTCTTCACTGGTTTCCCCTCATGTCCTTTTGACAGTGGGATCTATGGTAAAAAAAAAAAAAATATTAAACCTGGAAAGGACAGCTAGCATCGTGCAGGACCTTGGGTCAAAACAGATTAGTCGGTTGTGGTTTGCCTTGTTGGCCTCCTTGCTTCACTTTCAAGTGTATAAGCTCCATTGTTGTTTTGTTTCCTGTGTCATACTCAGTTTATTATTGGACAAAATGCTAATCTGTTTATGTCCCTTTCCTACTGTGTTGTGATGTTTCTGTGTGGAGCCCTAACTGATGAAAAGACCACCTGTCATGGTCTTTTGATTGGATTATAGGGTAAATGCCGCATTCATGTAATCATCTTTATAAAACAGATATGAAGTCTAGACCCCATGCCTTGCTTACCATCCGTACATGAATGATCACGACATGAAGGTAATTGATCCTACTGTATGCTATTTTTGTTTTAAGAACAAATTCTTATTTTCAATGACGGCCTAGAAACAGTGGGTTAACTGCCTGTTCAGGGGCAGAACGACAGATTTGTACCTTGTCAGCTCGGGGGTTTGAACTTGCAACCTTCTGGTTACTAGTCCAACACTCTAAGCACTAGGCTACCCTGCCGCCCCTTGACTGACGATCGCTTGCTTTCTTGAATGTTTAATTATTATCACACTCATCTTCATTAGTCATGGTAGACAAGTAATCGGGAGGTCCGTGGGGCGACGCACAATTGGCCTAGCGTCGTCCGGGTTAGGGAGGGTTTGGCCGGTAGGGATATCCTTGTCTCATCGCGCACCAGCGACTCCTGTGGCGGGCCGGGCGCAGTGCGCGCTAACCAAGGTTGCCATGTGCCCAGTGTTTCCTCCGACACATTGGTGCGGCTGGCTTCCGGGTTGGATGCGCGCTGTGTTAAGAAGCAGTGCGGCTTGGTTGGGTTGTGTATCGGAGGACGCATGACTTTCAACCTTTGTCTCTCCCGAGCCCGTACGGGAGTTGTAGCGATGAGACAAGATAGTAGCTACTAAAAAACAATTGGATACCACGAAATTGTGGAGAAAAAGGGGTAGAATTCAACAACAACAAAAAAAGAATAAGAAAGAAGTTGTGGCACAGTACTGTGTCCTTCTACTAGCAGCAACGGAAGTGTATCAAGGACACAAAACAGCAAGAACTACAAAAACTGCTGCTGTTAAATATTGATTCCTGTCTTCTGTTTCTTGGAGTAGAAACAGTGATCTGTCTGAGTTTCTCATTTTGAAATCTGCCCAAACAAAAGCATTGATTGTCTGAACTAACAAACACCCAAGGTTCAAAACGACAATGAGGATTAAAAATAAACTCTCTCACAGAAGGTGGAAATTCTATAGTTTTTCTGCCTTTTCAGGCTTTCAGCTCTTTGCGTGCTCAGTCTCTGTGAACTAATATCTTTCTGCAGAGTTGTAAAAAAATAAGTTCATTTTGCCGTTTATTTCAATTCCAAAATGATATCCCAGCATCACACACACAGAAACACAAACACTGGCACATACACTCACAGTACATATCCTCATCCACACATGCACTTCCGTATACATTCCTTTTAAAGAGGCCAGTAAAAAACAATGTTATTATCGCTGAATAATTTATACAAATATAAAGAAGGTTTCCTTGACCTAGTAACCCTGTAGCGCTATCCATGCACGCTTATTTCTAGAAATATGAGACTGGGTGTAGGAAACTGGTTGAGCCAGGCAAGTTAAAAGATGAAGAAAGAATGCTCCTTTTAATATTTACAAGATGAAACAGACTTGTTAGCAAACACTGCATTAGAGGGATTTACAGCCTTTACATTAGAGCTCAATCAATGAAGGACTGCAAATCTAAATCACTCCTGATAGAAATTGCAGACTAATTAATATTATAGGACATTAGTCTTGCATTCTAATGTATGTGTTTACATTATCCTCACTGCTCTATGGGGCAAACACACTGATTCAAACCCAGATCTGATTATGTGGAATACTAGTCCCATGTTAGGAAGGAAGCCAGGACGGAAAACAGCACTTTTGTTTGTGGACGTCTGTGTTATCCACGGCCAGTGCAGCCAAAGCTGGTCTTCTTTTAATTCTAATTGGAGGAGCTGCCTTTCTGCCTGCCTCCCCTCCCATGGAAGTCCCAGTTCAAAGAGATTTGAGCGAGCTGATTCTCCCAGCCGGACCTGCTCAGGCACAGGCTCCGACACAGGCACTGAGACAGCCAGGCAGGCAGAGAGAAAGAGACAGAAGAGAAAGAGAGTGGGAGCTGGAGGGAGGAGTCTTATTGTGGAGCCTTACTAGGCGCCTCTACTGGGTGAGTGATTGGGCGAGAGAGTGAGAGAGAGAGAGCGTGAGAGAGAGGGAGAGAAGGGAGGGGTACGAGTAGAGACACTGGAACGGCAGTGAGACCGAGCAAGTGTACGAGCGAGAGAACACGAGAGAGCTCACACTGAGAGAGTCTACACATCAACAGGAGAGCAAAGCAAAGCTGACCACTGTCCACAAGAGTGACATAGAGAGAAGGAGAGAGAGAAGAAGAAAAGGAGGAGAAGAAGAGAGGAAAAAAGGAAAGAAGGGAGATCATTGAGGGACTGTAGCACTCATCCAGAAGTGCACAGAAGAGCACTGTTGTGTGTGTGTGTGTGCCAACATCAATTTCACACACTCGTCCACTGTGTTTCAGAGGTTCACCCGCTTCCTCTCCAGTCATGATCCCCTGGGTTGTTGTGTTACTGTGGATCTCCGGAAATGGTAAGTCAACTGGCTATGGTCCTCTTATCCACTGCATTTGTCTAGTATCTTTCTGTTATTATCTGTGTTAGTTGGTGACTGCATGTGAATCTTGAGCATTTTACCTGAAGTAGTCTTTGGTGTAAGCTGTCAGACCTGATGCTGTCAGATGTATCTAATTTTGCCTCAATGATATGTCACTGTGCTATATGGGGAAGAAACTGGTGGATAATAACGGAATACTTGTGTTTATAGCTGTTAACATTTGTAGCCGGTGCTATCCTATCTCAGGAGTTCATCATGGCTTGTGCCGATTCAGACTGAATAACCTCATCAGACAAGCTCCTCTGAGTGTTCACATCCCAGCTTGGCGAAGCGTTCGCTCCCCGTGACTCACATTATTTTGAACCTACGACCATGTCTTTGCTGGGGATGTGCCGGGCGTTGGTCAAGACCACAGTGGACCACAGAGAATATAGAGCACTCTGACCAACACAATCGCCTTGGACTAAATATGCAGGTGATTTCATTCTTAGACAGTGTATTAGAAATGAAGATGGATGGATTGGTTGTTTCCCCTACTTGCCAGCAGGTGGTTGTCTTTGGAAAACAATGTAACTCTCGCTGTCAGTAATCTGTGAGAAATCTGTAAACTTCACTATGTCGGGTGTGTGAGATGTGGCTGGTCTGAGGGCAGGTAGAGAGTAGATGGAGTGTGTTTGTTCCTCCGTGGTCACTAAGAGAGTAGAGGGAGTGTGTTTACTCCTCTGTGGTCACTAAGAGTAGGGAGAGTGTGTGTCAGTGGAGTCTACTCACAGGAAGAAGGGGAGGACCATACTCCTCAGTGAATTTCATAAAAAATACAATTAGCCAAACATTAAATATATTCACATGTCACCAAATAATTGATTAAAACAATGTTTTGCAATGAAGGTCTACAGTAGCTTCACCAGCACTCTGTAGGGTAGCACCATGGTGTAGCCGAAGGACAGCTAGCTTTTGTCCTCCTCTGGGTACATTAACTTCAGGACAAAACCTAGGAGGCTCATGGTTCTCAGTCCTTTCCATAAACTTACACAGTAATTATGACAGCTTCCGGAGGACGTCCTCCAACCTATCAGAGCTCTTGCAGCATCAAGTGACATGTTGTCCACCCAATCAAAATATCAGAGAATGAATCTAGAACTGAAAGCATAAGCTACCACTAGCACTGCAGTGCATAAAATGTGGTGAGTAGTTGACTTAAAGAGGTAGCAATACAGCAGTTGAACAGTTTTGAACAAATTGATTTATTTTCAAATTAGGGAGAAGCGCGCGAGAGAGAGCTAGCTATATTTGGTTGTACATTTTTTTACTTTCACCTTCACTTAGCTAGAGAATGCAGCTAGCTAGTTTAGACTACTTGAACATCCGGCTCAAACAGAGAGGGATGTTATGTTAGCTAGCTGCCTATGGCTATCCAACACTGGAACTCTTCCAAGTCAAGGTAAGCTTTTGGTTTTATCAATTTATTGCCACTGGGGCCCACCGGTGTAACTGCTTTCTGACTGTACTGCATGACTGTAGCTAGCAGGTTTACTAGCGTGTTAGTTCTAGTAACTGACTATGACGTGACAACGATGTAGCTGTGTGTGGCAGTTATAGCGGTCATGATATGAAGGTTTGGCTTGGAAAGGTTATTTTGCCTGGTCACAGACAGCTGATGTGTTGTGCGCTGAAGTCCACAAGCGATGGAAAAATCTTGAGAGGAGGAGAGCGTGTAGATAGTTGCGAGAATATTTATATATACAACAAGCAAATTGATCACGCTGCTATGAAAGTGAACTGTGTTTGTGTGTGATCATTCTGACAATTCAGATTTATTTTTTATTTTTATATTTTTATAGACGTTTCTTAAATGGAATCAAACAGAATGAAACGGGTAAAAAAATACCTGAATTTGTTCAATAGAAAATCACTTTTGCAACTGTTTCTCCCTAGATTCTCGTTTCTCGCCTAGCAGGCGAGAGTGTGCAAGGCGGTATTGAATGTGTGACTGTCTGTCACCTTGATTACTCAAAATTATCTACATAGGTAAACTTTCATTCATACGCTAGGTTGTAGCAACCTCATGATGTGTACAGGGAAAACTTCAGTATCATCTAGTAGCCTAAACCTATGGATGTTACATTGAACTGGGTGAATGGAACATGAATGACTGTCATCATGCTGTAATAGAAATAAGGCCATGCTCATAAAAACAATTAATAATCCTCCCTCTTCTTAAACGGCACCGACCGCCACTGGTGTGTTAGCTCCTACATGGTCATGGTAACTGACCCACAAAGGGAGCAGGAGCTCATCCCAGAGTGTGTCAGGGTCAGCGGAGCTGTCACAGCTTATTTTCAAAGTTTGACCCCTCACGCTGGGCAGCCATCTAAGCAGGGTTCTGTCCCTCAGCTCTCTCAGTGTGTGTGTGCGTTTGTGTGTGTGTGTGTGTGCGTGTCAGATATAGAGAGAGGCATAACCTTTTGTTCAAAATCATCGAGAGAAAGAGGAAACCAAGTCTTTCTAGTTTGTGTCACAATGAACTGAATCTGACAGCTTTGAGGTTGGAACATTTACAGCGGAGGTCGTTATCAACGCTTCATTTGTTTTCCAGAATTGTATTTTCCCTTGTTCTCTAGATCACATAGAGAGAAATCAGGTAAATAATTCAAATGATAGAAAAGGTCAAGCTTGTTTTCGCTTTCAAAAACATTCTATTGTACCCTTTTCAATGTCTAGAAATGATGTATGCATATGTTCAAGTGGCAAAAAAATATGTTCGGATGCACTTACACAACCCACTAATTTAACGTTGACTATGGTACTAAAGCTGTTAATATTGCTCTCAGTACTGCTGGTTCATACATAACATCTGAGGAGGTTGTCTGTTGTTGTATCTGTTTTTATGCTTGTGTAAGTGTATCCTGGGATGTTGACACTAACATACTGGTGTCCTGTGAAGTAGTTTGAAAGTACGTAGTAGCTATAGAGACTGTATTCCACAGTTGATGGTTATTTCTTCATGACCAGATGTTTTTTTTCTGAGATCATTGTACTATGGAAATAAGTTTAAATTGCACACGTTGAGACTGTAACATTAGGTGTCTGCCTAATTTGTGTCCTTCACTGCATGTTCAAAATGACTGCCTCAAGCTATTTATTCTCCTTTAAGCTAAGAAGCTGACAATTTACAAACTACCTGATGATGATAGCCTACCTGCTGAAATACCATATAGACAGATTGTACATTCCAATCACATCGCTGCATAGATCTCCATACATCAGCTCTGTGTGCCCAGGTATTTTACCGGCATGATATTTTATTTCCCTCATTACAGGTGATGCTTTCAGTTCTGGGAAAAACAACTAAAAACCAACCAGCACATATCTCAGATAATGCAGACAAGAGCGAGATTGCTCTGCAATTCAGCTGTTTGTTATTACCATAATATAAAATAATATAAGCCCTGGCAGGTAAACAGGAGATAACAACCTGCTTCTATTTGCCTTTTGCCCATCTCTGGTAGAGAACACGTCACCCTGTTGCTAATTCTAGTTTTACAAATTGTTACTCGGTTTATGTCGCCAGCTACTGTCAGCAGAAAACATGAGAAACCTATCTATTTTATAAAGAAGGGACGGAGGGAATTGTGAGGCCAAGACTAGAGAGAGAGAGAGAGAGAGAGAGAGAGAGAGGTTCTGCTGATCTCAATCCTGCCTGTACTATTTGTAAGTCACCTTTTCTTCCCCCATTCCATGGCACTCGCCTGGTCCGCAACTGACGAAGTGAGCCAGGAGGACACGATGTGAGCCAGGAGGACACGATGTGAGCCGGGAGGATCCTGAAAGAATGTCCCCAAAGAAGGCAGTCAATGCAGGCAAAACCTATCCCAAGACGTAGTCTGTCTCTCTCATTCCCTCTCTCTTTCTCTCTCTTCCCCTCTATCCCTGGCTCTCTTGTGTGGTACAGTGTGATTGAACACCATCTCTGCTGTCAGGGAAATGGTGCTGGAATTTCTGAGTACAGAAAGTCCCTGTGGAGGGAGCCTATTTAAGAATAGAGTCTTGTACTGGATGTGACCATCCCTGTGGCAGACTGGAACCGAAAAACCACACAGAGGTATATGGAGTGACTCTCTCTCTCAAACTAGACCCAGATTGCTGGCCTCCTTATTAAATCCATCAGCAAACTGTCCAGTGGTTCCTTGGATGGTACTTATAGGCAACACGTCTAATCATTCTGCTGGCCTCAGATTTGCACACTGGGGGCAGTGCAGCATAGCAATGGACTCCATTTCTCTCTCTCTCCTTCTCCCACTCCATCTTCTGGCTTCCTCCCTCCTTCCCAGCTCACAAGCACACTCCTAGACCTCCTAGTGCTAAGTCACCACCCTGCCATGACACTAAGCTGTTTCTTAACCCTGGAAAGAAGGTCTTAGCACACCACAAACCTCTATTTCATTTGCTGCTGTCTGTTAACCGTCTGCCTATTCTGAACCTAAACCCGCTTTTCACGGAACACGAGCTTTGATACCAAATTCCTAATAGCTTCATAATTAAATGTCAACACAATGTCATGTTTGGTTTTTGAGATTTTGGAATAAATCTCTTTGCTTCTTTAAAAGAGAACCCCCCCCCCCCCCCATCACATTTCACAATACAAATCATCCCAAAATGACATTGGCCAATTTTGTCTCCATTTCATTGCGTCATTCTGCATTCTAAGTAGTTATTTGTAAATAATGCATGTGTTAAACCCCTTGTAAATGCATGGATTATGACACAATAATCCAATTGTAATTAATAGATTTAGCTATTTCAACCACAAGCTAAAACAAATTATTATTATTTTTTTCCATATGCTTTCAAACTCCCTCCTTTGCTCATCATATGTACTTTCTCACACAGCTCCTGCTGTGGTCTACCTTCCTGTTGTCTGTGGTCAAACATGGTGGCTAAGAAGATAGAAGATATACCATGTGTCCTTCCTATATCTTAACTCTTCACTCGCTCTTCATTGACGGCACATGCTGTAAGGACATTAACCTTTGCCAGGTCACGTCTCCACAGGAGATTGATATTGATGTCCTCCATTGGGGTGTGACGTTGTAAGCCAACCTTTGTTTCCTTGTTTGTGCTTTGTGCACCATCGAGGCTAGCGTCATAAGTCACCTCAGTCGCCCATGACCCCTGCTGATTTCCGTGTCATGCTAGATTAAGCCTAATCCAATCCAGCCTGACGTTTCCCAAAGGATATTTCTGGTAGTAAACATATGAATAAATAATCAGAAGCTGTCTCTAGAAAGCTTTGGCTCTTGGTCCCAGTGGTTAGCAATGGATATGTCTTCAAAGGGGTCATTTGACAAAATGTTATTTTCAAGAATATCAGATAAAGTGGGTTTATGCTGGGTTTATATGGGTTTATGCTGGGTCAATAGACCATTTTTAGTTGATTTTTGCATTCAGAGTAAATGGCATTGTTTTTGTTTTTTAACATTCATTGATGATTGATAATAGGTTATGGCTTTTGTTACAATTTGATTAGAGTAATTAGATCATTGAGTTACCGTTTAATTAAAGCTATTGCATTTTAATCAGCTGTTGTCTGTGTAGTTAATTGTAGTGCATCATGTATCTTTATGCTTGCATCATAGGCCTTTAGCAGACACAAACAAGTAAGTAAGAGATCAATTCAGAGACGTAATTTTCCCTTCATATTTTTTTATTACCTTTATTTAACTAGGCAAGTCAATTAAGAACAAATTCTTATTTTCAATGTTAGCCTAGGAACAGTGAGTTAACTGCCTTGTTCAGGAGCAGCACAGCAGAATTTTACCTTGTCAGCTCGGGGATTCGATCTTTCAACCTTTATGGTTATTAGTCCAACGCTCTAACCACTAGGCTAGCTGCTGCCTAGTGTATCTGACTGCTTCATCCGATTAAATGGACGGAATCTCTTCAAGTCGGATTCCGGTCAGGGAGGAAAGGAAAATGATTAGTTTGGAACCTATTCTTCCAAACCAGGCAATGATCCACTTCCACGTAAGCAGTGTTTACTGGAGTTCATTACAATTCACCAATGGCATTACTGTTCTTAAGTGTACTCCAAAGACCACCTACCTACCATTCAGAATGACATACTCCAATATGCACTCCAACCCCCACCCCCGCCTTCTCTCCCTCTCTGAGACTTTGCTCTTGGATCTCATTCCTAGGGGATGAATTTATCCAGATTGGAGCACTCTTGGCAAAAGGGCATTATCCTGGATTACGTGTCTGCTGGGCATAATGTTAAGTAATTCAACCAGATGCTGTTGTGATCATGAGGTCACCTGTGGAGTGAGGGTTAGCACCAACCCACACTCCTCTGCCCCACCCTCTCCCCTATTCCACCTCTTTCCTTGAAGACATAGGGCAGCACCCTACTTGGCCTGTCTGCCTTTCATAAGGAGTGTTAGGATACAGGGAGATGGCAGAAGGGGGAAGACGGGCACACTGGGCGGCAGCTGCCTTCTCTGAGCACAGTCGGGATTTTTTTGACAGATTAAAGAGGGGATTAATGGGTTCTAAATTGCAGCCTAATGCACAGGAAACAACAGGCGATGTTATTCCCTCTCAGTGGGAGCCGAGTGCAGCGGCTTGGCAGGGGAGGTCAACAGAGCCGGAGTAAGGCGGGTCGTACACCACGCTTCTGTTCCGGCAGTGTTTTTCTGTCACAGCTGGTAAAAAGTGCCTACCAGTGCCTACCTCCTTGTTCCTGTGCAGGGGGTTGCCGGGCGGAGAAAAGGGGTGGGAAGGAGGTAGTATAGTGGAAGTAATGCTATAACTTTAGCTTGGTAATCAGTTGCTAATAAGGATCTGACCCTTTTTTTAAATGTTGACCTAAAATGACATGTAGGAGAAAATAACACATTAGATCTGGTAAAAGATAATACAAACAAAAAAACGTGTGTTTTCTATTTTTTTTCTCCATCATATTTGAAATGCAAGAGAAAGCCCATAATATAATATTGCAGTTTAGGCACTATTTAGATTTTGGCCACTAGATGGCAGCAGTGTGTGTGCAAAGTTTCAGATTGATCCAGTGAAGCATTGCAATACTGGACAATATTTTGTATCAAGTCTGCCCAAATGTGCCGAATTGGTCAGTTTATATATTTTCAAGTACATAACTATAGAGAACATACAAAAATTATATGGTAATACAAAATGTAAGTTTACACACTCCCAGGAATATCATACATGATGGTTAATTAGCATATACACTAACTTTCACACATCTAAATGGCCGGGCGGGGTGGGTGGGGAGCCAGAGACAGCAGGGGTTCAAACTGTAGAAGCCAGTTCCTACATTTGAATGTAAAAATAGATTTTATCAAACAAAACTATTCCACATTTTATCTCTGGGACTCTCAGGATGACAAATCAGAGCAAGACTACTGAATGTAAGTACATTATTTACCTTCAGAGGTGAATGTATCAAACCAGTTGCCGTGCTAAAAGTTTTTTGTTGTTGTGCACTCTCCTCAAACAATAGCCTGGTATTTTTTAACTGTAATAGCTACTGTAAATTGGACAGTGCAGTTAGATTAACAAGAATTGAAGCTATCTGCCCATATAAGACATGTCTATGCCCTGGAAAGTTTGCTGTTACTTACAATGTCATGCTAATCACATTAGCGCACATTAGCACAAGCATCCCTGTATAGGGACACCGATCCCGAATAGGTTATTAACTTGATTTCCTCCCCTTTAGTAAAGAGACATTTCTTTCAATTATATAGTTTAGCATGTATCGTATCGAAAATGTGTGCAGATATGATCAGCTTGACACTATACACTGCATTTTAGGATTCAGAGCACTGTTTCTATTGATTTATAAATGGCACATAATAGTGCCATTCAATCCACTTTGTAGAGTTCAAAAATGATAGTTCTAATGTGTTATAGTTGTCTTTTATGTTCTTGAGAACTCCTGATTTTGCCTCAAAATAACAATCCACATATGTATTTTCACGCCTCGGCTCCATTCGCTGCCCATTTCTATTTCAGAGTGGGAAAAAAGCTGCTCCCCGCATCAATATTGTTATCAGGGCAGATCGGGAGTCATTACCTTGGGTAAATTGCATGCCATCCTATTCACTGCCTACTGCTGCCAATATAATGTTGTGTATCCTGGAAGTGGCTGAAGCATTTGTGAGTAAGCCACCTAGCAAATACATTGACAGGATTGTTACAGGCCATGTTGGAGGGAGGATGGAAGATGCATTTGGTGTTTCGGCACAGGAGGCACTTGAGGAATTGGGTTTCTGATCTGATAACAGCTTTGTGTTTTGTGGGAAGTTTCTGGGACAACCCAATATTACACCTGGATGAACTCGGCTGTCTCTACCTCCCTCTCTTCCGCCTTCCATTTCTCTCTCTCTGTTCTCCCTCTCTCATGCCAGTGTTACCTACCAGAGATGGAAATGTCTTTTAAATTGGCCGATGCAAGTTAGCCGTATGTGTTTGTTCTGTGTGTATCGGTATGCTTGTTAGCGCATGTGTGTGTATGTGTGTCGGAGTTGCAGGTGTACGGTTGTGCAACGCCAATTACGCCTGCAAGCCTTGTGTGGCAATATATACTGAGCAAACATATAAACGCAACATGAAACATTTTTGTCCTATGTTTCATGAGCTGAAACAAAAGATCCCAGAAATGTTGCATACGCACTAAAACCTTATTTCTATCATATTTTGTGCACAAATTAGTTTACATCCCTGTTAGTGAGCATTTATCTTTGCCAGGAAGCTGATTAAACAGCATGATCATTACACAGGTGTACATTGTGCTGGGGACAATAAAAGGTCACTCTAAAATGTGCAGTTTTGTCACACGACACATTGCCATAGATGTTTCAAGTTTTGATGGAGCGTGCAATTGGCATGCTGACTGCAGGAATGTCCACCAGAGCTGTTGCCAGAGAATTGAATGTTCATTACTCTACCATAAGCCGTCTCTAACATTGATTTAGAGAATTTGGAACCAGCCTCAGAACGCAGACCGCAAACTTCTTCACCTACGGGATCGTCTGAAACCAGCCATCCGGACAGCTGATGAAACTGATAATTATTTCTGTCTGCAAAAAAGCCATTTTGTGAGATAAACTAATTCTTATTGCCTGGGCATGGCTCCACAGCGGGCGGGCCTATGCCCTCCCAGGCCCAACCATGGCTGTGCCCCTGCCCAGTCATATGAAATCCATAGACTAGGACCTAATTAATTCATTTCAATTGACTGATGTACTTAACTGTAATTTAGCTGAAATTGTTCAATGTTACGTTTATATTTTTGTTCAGTATACATGCAAATTAGCCTTTTGACTTGTATATGGGGAATCAGGAAAGAAAGGAGCGCCTTGCAAACTCAACTGTGGTTAAATATGTGTGTGCTTCCCTGCCAGTACAACACACATGCATCTATCTGGAAACAACAGAACAGCGGCAATATATAGCTCGCTTCTCCCAGTGATGCCTTGCGGCGGACAGCATTGACAGCAGGTGATGGCATCCGATAGAACATGGGGGTCATGGGGGTCTGGATATGGTTAACAGATAGAGCCCTTCTGTAATGTTCCCCTGGCACTATTGGCTCATTGGAGTATGCCCAACTCATTCCTGCTCAGTCGGGGTCAATTCAACTGGATTATACTTTTTTAAACTAGAGGCCGCTGGGAACAGAGTTGTCTGTGGGAACCAGGCATACAGTAATTGTTAAGAGAGGCTCTATTCTTTGGGCAACTATTTAATCCAGCACTGATCAAGAAAAATGTTTTATTCAGCAAAGCACATCAGACACAACAGCTTTCACTGAACTTTTTCTTCATTCTAAACTTTTTAAATCTGTGGGCTATGTAAGCTTTGTCAATCAGGAGGCCTAATAGTGTCAGGCCTCATCCCCTTCATCAGTCTGTTGATGTGGATAGTATTTCACTAGCTGCCAAACGGGGGGTTGAGCCACCTGCTTGTCCTACTAAGACAATTAGGAAATTGAGGGAGAGGCCATTCAGTAGTCATGATCAGAAGGCTGGTATTAGAGCTAGACAGAGCCGCCCATCTACCATCTCCAACTAACGGTGGCATGATGCCAGTTTTCTTCCAGCCTAATTAGCATGTTTGTTGAAGGAAATGTAGGAGCGTTTGACACCAGGCTTAGGAAACGATGGAGCGCTTGGTTGGTGCTTAGACAGAAATATCCAATTGGCCCCCAGACAAGCCTCTACTGTAAGGCCTGTGGCTCTGTGTCATTATGGAGTTGTTTACCATCCCACTCCGTCCTCATCAGTTGTTTCCTCGAGTTACCAAAGAGCAATATGCCAATGCATATGCCTCCCATTCACAATATGTCCTTTGGTGGGCGCTACTGAGTAGAACACTGCTGCTTGAATATTGTGGTTGGGGGGTGATCTTCTGGAGTATGTATCCAAGTTTGAATCCATCTCACACTGAACATTAATACAACCCATCACACTCAAGGTCCCATATCGATTGAGAGTCTCTCTGATGTCTCTGATACGAATTAGCTTGTATTCACTGAGTCCTCTCCACATGGAACAAAGAGGTCTATTTTTACATGCAGTAATAACTGGTTTTCAGACTCAGGATCAGCTATAAGTAATCAAAACATATTATGTCTCAGCCCCATCCTATACTTTATATGATTTGTCTCTCTTCATCTTCCTCTAAGTCCTTATTTTATCGCCATGCCACTTTAAGGGGGTTTCAGAAATGAGTAAGTGTAAACAATGGAAATTAAACATTGTAAACATTGTGAAAGTGTAAACATTGGAAATTAAACTGTAATTAATTAATTAATTGGAGTTGGTATTCATATTTCTTTAAGGATTTGTAGCTTCAAGAGCACTTTTCACACCACTCTCTTTTTGTATTTGGAGCTGGAGTCCAAGTGCAATTTAATATTGTGTAGATAATTTTTTGCCAGGCCCAGGCGAAAAAAATGGTTAATTCACGATCGAGCGGTTAAATGATTTGCTATCCTTTCAAATCTGTTGGCAGGGCTTTCAATCTGGCAGGCCTCCCGGGTGAATTGACAGTGGTCATTGCTCAATCCCTAGGGGACATTAGTGCAAATCACAGAGGCACACCAGAGTCATCGCAGTTCGCCCCTTTCCCTTGGCCAGCACCCAATGCTAAATAGCAGTGCTCACTCTGGCTAACAATACTGGGCAAGGAGACTACCCTTAAACCTGATTTAATTATAACGCCTCAAAACAGGCCTGGCTCTAACACTGAGCGAGACCAAACAAAACATTGAAGGAGGAAGACCTAAGCGTAGGCAGAGAGAAGGGTCGTCCATTATTATTATTTATTTTTATTTTTTTTAATATATTTTTTTACAGGGTAGATCAGCTTTAATATTGCAGATAGATTGTAGCTTCCATCAATGTAATTGTCTGCATCACTTCCAATCCCCCATATATTATTTTGCAAATATATATATATATATATATATATATATATATATATATATATATACCATATATGTAGGTATATATATATATATATATATATATATATATATATATATATATATATATATATATATATATATATATATATATATATATATACCGTATATATATATATATACCGTATATATATATATACCATATATATATATATATATATATATATATATACCTACATATATATACATACACATATAAATACATATACATATATGTATCTTTAAAAAAATAGATATTTCCTTTATTACCCTCCAACCCTACCGGGTTCGTCCATTATTTCCTGTGTAAGGGGAAGTGAAGGGACACAGAGGATGCTCCGGCAGGCCGATGATAAACAGACTCTATGTCAGAGATTGGATTAGAGGGATAGAGAAAACTTAAAAGCAGAGTGCAGTTTACTGTAGCCTTATCTAAAGTGATAATGTTACCACAGACAGATGAGTGCAATGACGGATGAGTGGATGGTAGCTCTTATACAAGATATAACAATGGGCCAGATAGCTTGGTGGATATGCAACAACTGCACTTCTGAAAGAACAGGAAGGGCTAGCATTCAAACAGCAGGGAATAGCTCCTCCGAAATTCACCATCAATTGCAAGACCTCTAGTTGGCCCGCGGTGTGATCATTATTAAACCAGGTGTAGACTTCGCTCAGAAGGGCACAGATAGAATCATGGTATGTTGCTGCCATTTGAGGGCTATTTTAGCTAAGATATGTCCAAGACAATGGAGAAGTTATTCTCAGATATGTGTACGGTATGTATTTCTGCTCTAGTTGGGGGTTGCTATGTTTGAAATGAGTGTTTGACAAAGTTGTGTGTCTGAGAGGATCACTCTCAGGGAGGGTGTAGATTGCTGTTGATGCTCACAGAATGCTGAAAAAAAATATATAACAAGAAAGAGGCATCCTAGGTTCCCCGGTAGAACAGTAAGGTAACGTTTGGAGGTATTTAGGTAAGCCAACTGTTCTAGTTTTCCACAATGACTCTTGGGGATTTTCTCTCCCTTCTGAAGTCTATGTTATCTAATTGTTGGTCTGATTAAGAACATAAGAATACAATACCTCCCAAGGTAAACAAAGCTATCTCCTGCTTGGAAGAGGGAGAGAAAAAATCTCAAAGGGAAGGGGGGATTGTTGTCACAAGTTAAACGTATCTGAAGCTTGCAGTCCTAATCCGGGCTAGGGATGTGCATGCGTGTTTTTGTGTGACTGAGAGCAAATGAGATTATTCTCCTCTTTCGTTGGATGCTAATTGTATTACTAAACATTGTTTGCGTATCTGACTCATAGCAGCGTGACTCTCACGTTGGGTTTCTGTGATGTTGGACACAATTTTGCTCATAGTTGAGGAGTAAGATCTGACTGGGAAAAAACTTGTTGAATCAACGTTGTTTCCACATCATTTCAACAACAACAACAACAACAATATATGTGATTACCTTGAATCAACTTGGAAAACCGATTGGATTAGAGAGAATTAATCAAGGAAATGTAGATTTTTTTTCACTAGACGTTGAACTGACATCTGTGCCCAGTGGGATGGGTTTTGAAATACCCTTGCATGACTTTTGAATGATGGTGCATGCCCCCAGGCCAATTCTGTGTGACACTAGCAAGGCAGGACATAAAAAACACAGAAGGGCATCTAAAGTTGATCATGGCAGTGCACTGTGGCATGTTCAGGGGTGTCACAAATCCCCCACTCACCTCCTCCGAGTGTCCTTAAACTTCTCCAGGTCTTTGTGTTCATGGGGACCGGCTTGAATTATTAACAGTCTTTCATTAAAAGGCACTTTTCAGGGCTGCAGCCAGAGAAACTCGGGCTAGTTTGACGAACTCGTTTGGATTAAGGGAGACACAGCGCCGTGGTGGAGATTTACGACGGAAAAAGTTGGATGTCCCGCAGCCCAGAGAGTCTCTTCCAGATGGGCCTGTTCCACACAGAGTGGGGAGTTAATGGCTTGGAGTCTGCCGTCACTCCTCTACTGCTGCTCTCTAACTGCCAAATGTGATCTTGTCCCCCTATTTTCTCTTTTCTTCCATGGCAGCCTATTACCTAGGATCGTTTCAACCCAAATCCTTTATGTTATTTGTAAGGAACCATAGGTATTCATAGTGTGTTCATATTCATACTGAATTCCCTACTGAAAACATACTTTGTTTTCATGAGCCAAAGTACCAGAACAACACTAATGAGCAGTGCCTGTGTGGGCCCTGGCATCATTGTAGTATGAACTGTAATTATTCTCCCAAAAGCAGCCATCATTGCTTCAACTCTGCTGTGCATCTCTTGATCACCTCCATATTGGGAGAAAATGGGGAATGAACAACCCAAAAATACAAGAAACTTTCAGTGCCTCGGCAGCTCTTTGAAGGCTGACAAACAAGTGTCTTTCATGTTAAAACCAGCAGACGTGTGGTACAGAAAGAGAATAACACAGACAGAGATCAGTATCCAGGGGTAGGAGATCAGAGATCAGTATCCAGGGGTAGGAGATCAGAGATCAGTATCCAGGGGTAGGAGATCAGAAAGGGAAGATTTTGCGGTCTCTCTTTATGTGCCTGTACTCAAGGCCTCCTCAGGAAATGGCATCTACTTCATAGTTTCTCCTCACATTTATTCTGACCCATCTCTCTCTAGCAAAGAAAGATGAAAAAAGGGAGAAACCAAACCCCATCAAAAGGCTCGAGCCCAATTAGGGTGCAAAGTGAACTGACCATTTACTAAACTGGAAAGTCACCCTGATGCTTTCCACAGTTAATGAGGTGGGATGATGAATTGGAACATGTAACTGATGCTCTGATTTCATCAGCCACAGCAGGTAACAGGCAAAGGGTATCAGAGACATAGAGCGAGTATACACTAGATCTGTCTCTGTATTGTTGTGAAATGAGGAGGGTGTTAAACCAAAGGAGACATTGTGTGTTTCACATCCTGGATTTCTTGGGGCTAGTGTGTCAATAAGGTTTAGAGATGGTTACACATAATATTTTTCCCCGTCCACAACACACACACATGCACACACACAAGCACGCATACACCTCTGTGAGAGAGAGTGGGCTGTTGCTTCAAGAATCTGTTATCTCTGCATTAATGATGGAGCGGGAGCTGTGGTGGCCCTCACCGAGACATGAACTAGATTTTAACCTGGGGTCCCATGGGTTGAGGGCTGCATGTCTCCAACATGTCACAACTCTATCGCTGCTGGGAGGGGGCTGTATGTCATCATTGTAATACCCCCCCCCCCCCCCCCCCCCCCCCCCCCCCCCCCCCTCCCCCATCTCTAAAAGTAAGGCAGCTTTCAATGGAAGAGGAAGGAGGGTGGAGGGGGTTGGATGTGGGGGCTGTTTGCCTGGCTGAGATGGCTTGCCGCAACAGTTAGACCGACAGCTCTAATCAATTACAGGGACAGACCGCTGTGAACAAACAGCCTAATGGAAATAAAGTGGAAATTATCAACCCAGGAATGAGAGGAAAGAAGGAGGAGAGAGGATGAAAAAGATGCAGGCTCAGACTTGGTCGTTACAAAGGCAAATTGCCACTTTGAGAAAGGAAAATATGTTTTCATTTACATCATTATTTATAATGAAAATGGAGAAAGAAAGAGAATCAATCCGCAGACCGTCAAATGCCCCTTTCTGACTTCTTGTTCTCTAACAGCATCACCACCTCAGATCCCCCTCCCTCCCTCCCTCCCTCCCTCCCTCCCTCCCTCCCTCCCTCCCTCCCTCCAACACACACACACACAAGCACACCATGTTGCTCTGAGGAAGCCACGCTCCACTAATACAGCTCGGCTGGAGAAAGCCTGTGAGCATATGTCATTAAAATGCTTAGACATGTGGAAGGGAGTGTCGAGAGATGGAGAGGAAAGGAGAAACATCTGGGGAAGAGTTTGTCAGTTGCAATCAGCATGATATCTACCCACCTATAGACCCCTGCCAGACAGGTAGGTCAAGGGGGAGCCAAAATAGGACACCCCACCATTCTCCTCGACTTCTCAGAGAGAGAGAGAGAGGTGTGTGACTCATATGAGAGAGACAGTTGTTTGTGTGAGAAAACAGAGTGTAATGAAGGACGGTGAAGGGGAAGAGAAGAGTATTTCTTCTTAAGACAGCATGAGATGTAGAGGATTCAAGAAAATCTCAGATGGCTCCGTCTTCAAGAATATGAACTGACAGGTGGGAGTGTTGTTTCACCTAATTTTATAAGAAAAGGGCTTGGGGCGAAGCCGAATGAAGATGTATCAGAGATTTCAGACTAACTCAGCGTGGAGACAGAGGTCAAACGGCTGAGCTGGTGTAACAAGAGAACAAGTCAGGTGAAGCCGATTAACAGAAGACTGAATTTCAAATAAGCTCTATTGGCCTCAGCCGTCAAATTTAAATTTGAGACCTTGTCGTCTGCTTTTCAAAGTGCGCCCATGCTGTTAGAGAGAATAGCCAGCCTTTTAACGGCAGGGATTGTGACGTTGTATCAGGTCAGGCAGGTGGAAGACAAAAAAAGTAAGAAGACAAGTGATGAAGAAGCAGAAACAGTTTGTTCCTAAAGGGCCAGGGAAAGTTTCAGTGTTGTGCAGTTTCCCAGTAAGTGTTGCAAGGGCTAAAGACACCACCGGGGCAATGTTGTGTTACTGAATTAAATTGCTGAGGAACTGACCCTGTGGGGAGGCTCGCAACAGTCCGCTGAAGTTCTGCCCAGTTACCTTTCTTAACCAGACTGTGCGGCTCTGGTCCAAGGTTAACCAACGCTGCTCTCTGTCCTGCTGCTTTTATTATGAGTCTGAAAAGGACTGATGTAAAAGAGGTCAGGCTCAATGAGACACAGCAGTGAAAGTTGATTTGAGTGTCACCCAATAACAAATGGTTGAATAGCTGCATTCCACAAAAGACTGCTACTGTACAGTTTGTGCATGCAAGCTGTTTTCATAAGCACGTTAAGTGAAAGCAGGGCAGGAACAGAGGGAGAAGGATGTTTGGTTACGTGTGTGCATGTGTATGTGTGTGTGTGCATGTGTATGTGTGTGTGATGGAACCACAGAGGCTGTGTGGAGGCGCTGTACTGCGAAAGGTGCCAGAGTGTGTTTGTCATAGGCAGCGTAATGTCGAGGAGAAAGGGGACTGCAGAGAGAGACTTTCCCTAGGCACACAGAGTCTGTCAGACTGATTAAGTCATACGGGCTGAGTGAGAGCTGGGAAATTGAATCAGTGCATGCTGGGGTAGTATGTCATGAAGGAAAAATAAATAAATAAATAAATACAAACAAAAAAGTATTAACATGATGGTACATCAGATATGCACTTATACCTGTTCCCAAAGGCCCTGGCGCACCAGTGTGCTCTCATTCCCCCTCCTCAGGCAATGTAAAGCAGGTCAAGACATCTTAAAGTTCACCGAACGCAACATGACAGGACAACTCCAACATACGGCCTGTGTGACAGCTAGTGTTGTGGAGAGATGAGTGATGCTGGCCTGTGTCTTGTAGTAGGGGGAGGAATATGAAAGCCTGCTGGTGAGATAGGTACTTATCTATTTTAGCTTCAACTCACAGCTAAGAGACATGATGAAAAAACGGATTTGAACCACAAGAGAGTTTCACGTAGGAAGTACAAGTACAAGATTAACTTTTTAAAATTCTAAGTATGAGAGAGGCATATAGTTTCACAGCTATCCACCCAGTCCGTCTCTAGGCTGAGGCTGTCTATCACGTTATGGGGTGTGGTACAGGAGTGAAGACATCTGATGGAACACCGGTCTCCACTGCCACTGGCACTCTCACCCTCCATACGAACACGCTCCCTCTCCACCTCTCTTAACACGCTCCCTCTCCACCTCTTTTAACACGCTACCTCTCCACCTCTTTAAACACGCTCCCTCTCCACCTCTCTGTCTTTGTTCTGGGGACCTCGCCTGCTATCAGTGCCCTGGTCATCCTCTTTCATCTATCTATCTATCTATCTATCTATCTATCTATCTATCTATCTATCTATCTATCTATCTATCTATCTATCTATCTATCTATCTTGTTCTCTTTCTCTCCATCTTTCCTTCCCTATCTTACTCGCGCAATGTTGGAACACAGCATGCTGGTCAGCGGAGGACTACACAAGGGGAGCATCATTAACGCCACAGACAAGCCTCCCAGCAGTGAAGCCAGGATGAGCTAGTGAACGAGGGACAGAAAGACGTGGAGATGTGAAAGGGCCTCTTGCCTCTGCCTCCCTCCCACGACTAGCCTACCTCCCCCACACTACAGCACATGGGAAACACTGGACCCTGTCACAACCCCCATACACCACATTTCTATCTATAGCACTGCCAGCGCTAAATGGTAAACGTCTCGGTACTCTGCAAGTGAAAAGGGCACATTGAATTAAGAGTAATTTAGCTGGAGATTGAGTTCGCTTTCGTAGCACAATGCCTAGCAGCTAATTCACTCGCCTACTGAACCTGGCCTCACACAGAGCAGAGCAGAGCACAGAAGCTGCTTTTCACAGCTCAGCTGATGCTTACAATATTCACAATACAAAATGTCAGTATACTACTGTAGCTCGGGGCTGACTGGGACCAAAAATCAAACCTGACATTTCTAAAACAGGAAACCATTTTTTCCCTTGAATTCGCCACATTGGCCCATTTTATTTCCTTGTGACCCCCATTATCAGTCAGATAATGATCATTTAGCGTAAAAACTATTTAGACAGGCCCACCAGGCTAAAAATAAACCAGCCCATTTGTCATTTGCCCAAAATGCCAGATGCCCAATCTGCCCCTGACTTTTGCCATTACCTTTGAATATAAATAGTTTCCCTTCCAAACAATTACTGTAGTGAAACAAAAGGTTTAAGTAAGCTTCAAGGGTACCTTTGATACAAAATGTTTCTTTTTTGGGAGGGAACACATCCTCTATTCAAGTTCCGACGCCTCTTTGGTCTGTACATTGGTTTTAATTTGTCAGACAAGGAGTTGTTTCAACAACATCTCTTTCAAAGGGAATTGAAACAGCAATGAATAGACAAGTGCACAGCAGTACTTCGCCTTCACAGAGAGGAAAGTATCCCCCCATTAAACCAGGACAAGAAGTGGGGAAGAGTGTATCTTTGATCAAGGGCATGTCACTATTTGATCACAATGAGAAGTCTACTGGCTGTCCCAAGAGTGGCATAACCTCACCTTCAAAGTACTCTTTGTTTTTCCTCTCAAACATCCTATTTTCTGTGGGTTTCATCAACATGTTCAGAGAACACTCACGGCAGCGAGAACAGTCAACAACAAACACAAAGCGATGTGCAGTTGACAGAAAACAAAAATCAATAACGTATTCTGATGGTATTCCAGTCCAAAAAGCGTTCTAAAGAGAAATAATCAAGGGGACCAATTTATTTGTTTCTGTCTGTCTGTCGTGACTCAGGTACAGCAATCAAAATGGACCCACAGCTATAGAATTTAATTGAACCACAAAGGAATGTATTCTGTCACGGGTAACTTGGTGCGTGAGGGAAGAATCAGGCGCAGAGAGCATATAGTTCCACAGGAAGACGTGCACTTTTAATATCGCACTGAAATTAATGCCCAACAACACAGGACGCAGAAAAATTTGGACCAACCCAACACACAGGGTATCAGGTCCAGAGCACGAACACCAAAAAACATAAACACGTAGAGGAGACCTGCATGGAGGAATGGGCCTAAATACCAGCAACAGTGTGTGAAAACCTTGTGAAGACTTACAGAAAACGTTTGACCTCTCTCATTGCCAACAAAGGGTATATAACAAAGTATTGAGATAAACTTTTGTTATTGACCAAATACTTATTTTCCACCATAATTTGCAAATGAATTCATAAAAAATCCTACAATTTGATTTTCTGGAATTTTTTTCTCATTTTGTCTGTCATAGTTGAAGTGTACCTATGATGAAAATTACAGGCCTCTCTCATATTTTTAAGTGGGAGAACTTGCACAATTGGTAGCTGACTAAATACTTTTTTGCCCCACTGTATGAGTAATCCCGCATGAAACAAGGGCGGGTAAACGTACTTTAAATAAAGAAGCCCATCAAGCACACAAATAGACACAGGTGCAACTAATAAGACAAAACAAACCTACAACGAAAAAGGGATCGGTGGTGGCTAGTAGGCCGGTGACGACGACCGCCGAGCACTGCCCGAACAGGCAGGGGAGCCAACGTGACATTACCCCCCTCAATATGACTGCAGAAACCTGCCCACATCTAAGTTTACACGCTCCACCTGCCCATTACTCTCGGGGTGAAAACCTGAGGTCAAGCTGATCGAGACCCCCAGTCTCTCCATAAACACCCTCCAAACTCTGGACGTGAATTGGGGGCCCCGATCAGAAACAATGTCCTCAGGCACCCCATAGTGCCAGAAGACATGGGTAAACAGGGCCTCTGCAGGGCCGTAGGGAGACCGGGCAAAGGGATGAGACGGCAGGACTTAGAAAACCGATCCACAACGACCAGGATCGTAGTACTTCCCTGGGACGGGGGAAGGTCGGTAAGAAAGTCCCCCGATAAGTGTGTCCACGGCCGTTGTGGAATGGGGAGGGGTTGTAACTTCCCTCTAGGCAAGTGTCGAGGAGCCTTGCTCTGAGCGCACACCGAGCAGGAGGAGACATAAAATCTCATGTCCTTAGACTCCGCATTGTCCTCTCGATGCCAGGATGACCCGAGGAGGTTAGAGTATGAGCCCAACGGATTAGTTTATCATGCACCCCCCTCGGCACATATTGAGCCCCTGCTGGACACTGAGGGGGGGCTGTTTCTAACCGTGATGCCCTCTCTATCTCTGCGTCCAACTCCCATACTAACTGTGCCATGAGACATGATGGTGGAATGATGTGGGTCGGCTCAACAGACCACTCCTCGGTATCATAGAGGCGGGACAGTGCGTCGGCTTTGGTGTTTTGGGAGCCTGGTCGGTACGAGATGATGAAACGAAACCGGGTAAAAAACATGGCCCATCTAGCCGGACGCGGATTTAGTCTCCTCGCTGTATATCCGCGGTCACCGGATATACTCAAGATTACGATGGTCAGTCCAGATGAGAAAAGGGTGTTTAGCCCCCTCAAGCCAATGTCTCTACACCTTCAGAGCCTTGACTACAGCTAACAACTCCCAGTCCCCCACGTCATGGTTTCGCTCTTCCTCGAAAATAAGTCACAAGGGCGCAGCTTTGGTGGCACGCACGGTCCCGACCCCAGCCTCGGATGCGTCCACCTCCACTATGAACGCTAAAGAGGGGTCATGATGCGCCAACATGGGCACATTGGTGAACAGCTCCTTCAGACGACTGAAAGCTCTGCCCACCTCTGCTGACCAACGCAAGCGCACCGGTCCTCCCTTCAGCAGTGAGGTAATGGGAGCAGCCACCTGGCCAAAACCCCGGATAAACCTCCGGTAGTAATTGGCAAACCCTAAAAAACGCTGCACCTCTTGGTGGTCGGAGTCGGCCAATTACACGTGGCTATAACGCGGTCACACTCCATTACCACCCCGGAGGTGGAATTACGATAACCCAGGAAGATTTCTCGGCCTTGCAATACAGGTCATGCTCCAGCCGTCGCCCAAGTACCTTACGCACCAGAGACACGTGCGCCGCGCGTGTGGCAGAATAGATCAAGATGTCATTGATGTACACTACCACTACCTGCCAGATCAGGTCTCAGAGAATCTCGTCTACGAAGAATTGGAAGACGGCTGGAGCATTCTTCAACCCATATGGCATGACGCGGTACTCATAATGGCCAGATGTAGTACTAAATGCGGTTTTCCACTCATCTCCTCCTTGGATACTCCTCAGGTCCAGTTTTGTGAAGAAGCGCGCCCCGTCAAATGATTCCACCGCCGTAGCGATGAGCGGTAGTGGGTAACTAAACCCCACTGTGATGAAATTTAGACCTCGATAATCAATGCACGGACGCAGAGTTCCCCCCTTCTTCTTCACAAAAAAGAAGCTTGAGGAGACGGGTGATGCGGAGGGCCGAATGTACCCCTGTCCCAGCGATTCAGCAACATATGTCTCCGTAGCTACTGTCTCCTCCTGGGACAATGGGTACCAGTGACTCCTAGGAAGTGCAGCATTCTCCAGGAGGTCTATCGCCCAGTCCCCTCGACGATGGGGTGGTAATTGGGTCGCCTTCTTTTTACTGAAGGCGATAGCCAAATCGTCATATTCAGAGGGAATGCGCACGGTGGAAACCTGGTCTGGACTCTCCACCGTAGTCGCACCAACGGCAACTCCTATACACCTGCCTGAACAGTTCATTCTGCCATCTCCATTCTCAGTCAACTAAGGGGCTTGCACTGAATGTCACTGACTCCCTCTCCTCTGCCCTGCTAGCTCTAAGTTGTGTCTGTGAGACGGGCACACGGAGCAATCCTCTGTGAATGGCATAGACCCTGTACTGCGGCTGGGTCAGGGTCCAGGGCCAGTAGTGCCAGATGGGTCCCTCTGTGACTCACAGTGCCCAGGCAGCGTCACACAGACAGACAACAGAGAGGGTCAGAGGAAGAGTGACAGGAGCTAGTGTCTCTGGAGTTTCTGCAGTGTCACTGTCCCTCTCCAGCATCATTGACACTGTTATTACGTAAAAGGGAACGTTTCAGAAATTTCACCAATCACACTGACAGGCCCCACAGCAGTGGAACTTCTGTCCCTCTCCTCATCCAGGCCATACAGTGTAGAATAGGAAGTATGTGTACATACTGTACAAAACAATGGTGAACAGAAAATCAATGTAAACATGCAGAATGATATAATGAGGGAGCTAAGGGAAAGAGAAGCTATGATATTGTTCTTTATATTCAGGCTGTGTCATTTGGTCAGTAAAATCCAAGAATGAACTGAAAGGAATCGGAACGCTGGGCTAGACACAGCCATACAGCCTGCTCAGACGCTCTTTAATCCAATGTTGTTTTTTTTCCTTTCCGCACATAAAATGCTCTGAACCTGCTGGGAAATTGAATTTTCCACCCATGTGTGTGTATGTGAATCAACCGAGCACAGCGTTGTCAGAGTACTCAATTAGCTCCCAATGCAGGAGCCAAAATGTTTCTCAACAGCGTGTCTTGAAATATATTCTTTACAAGGAAAGCACTCTTTTACATAATACTATATCCTATACAAGAAATATATTCATGGTCCCCTTCCAAAGGCTAGAACTATAACGACCAAAACAGCCCAAAGCTCAGTACTACTGAGTACCTGTGCCACATCATCATCCTAATAATAATTTGGTGGGTGCTTATACTTGCCCAATTTCACACATGTACAAGTGTGTATAAAGCGTGTATGAATATGCATTTGTGAATTGGATTATTGTAATAATTTATTTCATATCCTAACTCTATCAAATGCGATGTAACGTAGATGCTGGAAGTCGAGAAGCAGGTGGTAAGTTTAATAAAACAAGAAACATGGAACGATACAACGTAGGAGTAGTGTCTAGACATGAACAACAGAAACAATAATGCCTGGGGAAAGAACCTATGGGAGTGCCAGATAAAGCGAAGGTAATAGAGTCCAGGTGTGCCTAATGATGAAGCGCAGATGCTCGTAATGGTCCCCTGGACCGGTGGTTAGTAAACCAGCGATATCTAACGCCGGAGTGGAGGAGCAGGACTAGACATGACAGTACCCCACTCCAGACGCAGGACGACACTGGCCAGAAGGACGGCCCCGAGGACGAGGAGCGGGACGGTCGGCGAAGATGGAAATCACAGATGATGTTGAGTTCCAGAATATCCTTCATTGGAACCCAACACCGCTCCTCTGGGCCGTACCCCTTGCAGGCCACCAGGTACTGGAGCCGACCTGGGAGTCCAGTTGGCATAGGTGGGAGATCCCTCGACCTCCATGGGGGACAGAGGGATGTTGTGGGGGACAGCATCAGCCAGGGGATGAGGAACCACCGGCCTGAGAAGGGAGACATGAAAAGAAGGTGAGATCCAGTAGTCACTGGGAAGCTGTAACCTGTTCATCACCTCTGGGGGCTCAGCTTCTTGCAGGGCAGGTGGAGTGGGAGGTTCCTGGTAGAGAGCCTGACACGAACCCTGGATGGAACACGGGAGTCTTAATGCAATGGTGGTCTGCCTGCTCCTTCTGACGGTAGACAGTGTGTTGGAGTCTCATGTGAGACTCGCTCCACACCTCGTCTGCGTGCCTGAACCACTCATCAACCGTAGGAGCTTCAGCTGACCCAGTCTGAAACCAGAGCCAGCTGAAATCCAAGGACACACTGGAACTCCCTTCAGCCCTGTGGAGGAGTGATGTAATGAATTCTGGGTATACGCCGCCAATGGAAGGAATTGGGTCCACTCTCCCTGCCGGTCTTGGTAGTGACTCCTCAGGAACCTCCCCAGCTCCTGGTTCACCCTCTCCACCTGCCCGTTGGACTGAGGTCTATACCTGGAAGTGAGGCTGACCGTGACCCCGAGCTTTTCCATAAAGGCTCTCCATACCCGTGATGTGAATTGGGGGCCACAGTCAGAGACAATGTCCTTCGGGAAGGCCATATTGCCGGTAGACCTGATGGAATAGTGCCTCCGCGACCTGGAGAGCAGTAGGGAGAACAGAGAGGGATGAACTGACAGGATTTAGAGAATCTATCCACAACCACCAAAATGGTGGTGAAACCATCAGAGGAGGGGAGATCAGTGACAAAGACAATGGATAGATGAGACCAGGGATGCTGAGGCATGGTTAAGGGGAAGGAGTTTCCCTGCTGGAGCATGCCGGGAGAATTTGGTTTGAGCACATACAGAACATGAGTTGACGTAGCGACTAACGTTCTGCGACAAGGTAGGCCACCAATACTTCTCGGAGATAGACTGGGTAGTGCGAGAAATACCTAGATGTCCAGCGACGACAGCTGTGTGCGCCCAGGTCAGCAGCCGATCCCTTATCCCTGTGGGATCGCTCAGGAGGACAGTTAGTGGGTGAGGGCTCACTATCCAATGAGCCTGGTGGATGTCCAGATCTACGTTCGAGACCACAGGGGCTACAACTCAAGAGGAAGGGATTATGGATACATTCTGGACAGGACCATCTCCAGAATCGTAGAGACGGGACAGGGCTTTGGTGTTCTTTTAAACTGGGCAATAGATCAGCATGAAGTAAAATCTTGTGAAGAAAAGGGCCCAACTTGCTTGGCGCGGATTCAGCCTCCTCGCTGTCTGTATGTTCTCCAGGTTCCAATTGTTGGTGAGGATGATAAATTGGTCCTTGGCGCCCTCCAGCCAGTGTCTCCACTCCTCTAATGCCAACTTCATGGCCAGGAGCTCTCGATCACTGACGTTGTAATTCCTGTCTGCAGAGGGCAGTTTCTTAGAGTAATATGCACACGGATACAATTTCTGTGGGTTACCTTGTTGTTGAGACAGAACATCCTCCATGCCCACCTCTGAATTGTCCACCTCCACCACAAAGTATATTGTGGGCAGAGGTGAACGTCCCTTAAGTAGGCAAAAGGCCTCGTCAGCTGCTGGACTCCACATCAACCTACGGGGACCACCCTTGAGGAGAGAGGTGAGAGGAGCGGCGATGTTGCTGAAGCTCCTGTTGAAACGTTGTTAGAAGTTGGCAAACCCCAAAAACTGTTGTAAACCCTTTATGGTGGTTGGAACTGAACATGACCTGACCACATCTAATTTCTTGACGTCCATCTTCACTCCTTGCTGGCTGATTTGGTAGCCTAGGAAGGAGACAGCCTCCTGATGAAACTGGCACTTCTTAGCCGTGACAAACAGGTGGTTAGCAAGGAGGTGTTCCAGGACTACTCAGACGTGAGCGATGTGATCCTCCAAGGTTGCTGAGTAAACCAGAATGTCGTCAATATACACCACCACTTGGCATCTGAGCATGTCCCAGAACACCTTGTTGACAAATGCCTGGAAAACTGACGGAGCATTGGCATCACCAAGTACTCATAGTGTCCAGACATCGTGCTAAAAGCTGTCTTCCATTCATCCCCCTCCCAGATGCGGATGAGATTGTATGCACTCCGCAGGTCCAATTTGGCAAAGAACCAGGCCCCGTGGCTGCAGGCATCAAGGGGGTAACGGTACTTCGTGGTGATTTCATTGAGTCGTCTGTAATCAATACATCCATCTTGGCCACAAAGAAGAAACCTTCCGACGCAGGAGAAGTGAGGATGAAACCTTGTTGGAGAACCTCATGGATGTACTCCTCCATGGCCTGGGTTTCAGCCACTGACAGATGGTCAATGTGTCTGTGCGGGGCGCTGAGCCAGGTGGCACGGGTTTGGAAAATACCTCCCGCAGGTACTGGTATAAGTCTGGGATGTTGGGCTGAAGGGCAACCACAGGACTCAACCGACATGGAACCACGGGGACGGGGAAGCAGGTCCTCCGGCATTCGGGTGAGATGGTGGGGTTGTGGTGTTAAAGCCAAGGGAGGCTGATCTTGTGAGCTGGTGCACTGGTGAAGGGGATGTTCCCCTGATGGATGGACACCACAGTGAGGGTGAGTGGTTTGGTGATGTGTGATGGTCCCGGAACATAATGGCCGATTATCAAGGGCTTAAACCAGGAAGGAGAGGACAGCGGGTATGAGGTGATGTTGAGAGAGAGGAGGCAAGGGTCTGGTCAATAAAGTTCTCTGCAGCACCAGAATTTAGTAATGCTGTAGAAACAGTACACGAGGGACAGTCAACTAGCGCGATCGCCACCAAAAAGGGTTGTCAGAAAGTGATGAAGAGGGGATACTCACACCTGCCCCAGGAGGTGGAAGATCACGTGACCATCCCTCTGCTCTTGTGGATCCCGAGTTGAGACGTATCGTACACTGCTGTAGCTGGTGCCCTCCTTGACCACAATAGAGACAGAGCCGCAGCTGTCTCCATCTGTGTCGCTCCGCCACAGGGAGGCGTGTGACCCCTACCTCCATGGATTTAGGCTCTGGTCCAAACTGTTCACTGAGGCAGAGAGAGAAGCAATGAGAGTGCCGACGATCCCAAAGAAGGTTATCCAGATGGATGGCCATCGCGGTGAGTGCGTCCAAGGACAGGTTGTCATCTCGATAGGCCGGTTCCATCTGAACCTCCTCACTCATTCCGGCTGCTGGGTACTGCAACTGTCCAGAAGGTGAGCGGATACTCGACAGCAGTCTGGTCCTCCTGCCGTAGTTGGAGTAGGAGCTCACCTCCCTCTCTGCTCTCTGGTGGATGATTGAAGATACCTCTGAACTGAGCCATGAACCCCTCATATGAATCCAGCTCCTCCTCTACTCTCTCCCAGGAGCCATGGCCCATTCCAACACTCGCCTAGCAAGCAGAGAAATAACCATGGCAACCTTGGACCTCTGTGGTAGGAGGTCCAATCTGGTACGAAAAGTAGAGGGAGAACTGTAGTAGGAGGCCAAGGCATTTAGATGAGGTGCCGTCATATTTAACCAGGAGGGACAAACGAGCATCGCTGACCTGGGCAGGTTGCTGAATCGGCTGGTGTGCTGGCTCGCTGGGTCGACTGGTGGTAGAGTATCCTTTGCTAGTTGAAGGCAATGCCTCTCGGGTATGTTTGAGATGTTGAACACTGCGATGAACCTCTTCCATAGCCGTCTCCAGTTATGCCAGCTGGTCGTGGTAACGAAGTAGGTATCCCTGTTCGTCTACTGTCTCGGAGATGTTCTGATTTCCTGCTGCTTCCACTTGTGAGGCAGTATTCTATAATGTAGATGCTGGGAGTCGAGAAGCAGTTGGTATGTTTAATATAACAAGTAACAAGTAACATGGAATGTTACAACGTAGGCGCAGCGTCTAGACATGAACAACAGAAACAATACTGCCTGGAGAAAGAACCTAAGGGAGTGCCAGATAAAGGGAAGGTACTGAGTGAGGTAATGGAGTCCAGGTGTGCCTAATGATGAAGCGCAGGTGCGTGTAATGATGAATGCCAGGTGCGTGTAATGATGGTTCCCAGAACCGGTGGTTAGTAAACCGGCGACGTCGAAGCCGGAGAGGAGGAGCGGGAGTAGACGTGACAGGCGACCCTGGAAAAGGTTTAGGATTCTTGCTCAAGGGCACAGCGACAGAATTTTCACCATGTTGGATCAGTGACTTGAGCTAGTGACCTGTCAGTTACTGGCCCAACATTCTATCTGCAAGGCTACCTGCTGCCCATCATCTCATTTCGTTATGGCACTTACAGTAACACTCAGCACTCCCGTGGAGGAATGTTTAACATGTGCTGTGGGTGACTCATCAACATTAATATGGCCACTTAAGTTCTACTTGCACCACTTGGCTTCTTAGATATTAAGCAAATAGGAATGTGTTACCCTTTCTCTTCAGTCCTTATACATACACTTTAGTATGACCCTTTCAGGCTGCACTTTCTCTGTTGACATGTACTCAAGTGTACTCCCAACATGAAGACAACAAGAGTCCTCAGAGTGTGTCATTACTCATGCGCACCAATGGGAAAACCTTGCTCTTGTAGTGCTTGTTCACAAGAGACATTCTCTGAAGCACAACGAGTTCAATCGATACATAAAATAGGAGCAAAGCTCTCCAGTTAGTTTTTTCATGATCTATAAGTCTTTGGTCCTTCAAAGTTTTAGTGAGATTGAATCATGTTATTTACTGAACAGACATGACTGGCATTGACGAAGTTGACCAAATGACAGTAAGATTCCACATTTTTTACAGAATTTTCAATTAAAAAAACAATTATTTCAATCAATACAATACAGATTAGACGCAACACTCAGTTTTGTTACTTAATGACCTTGTATTGCCATTCTGCAAGCAAAGGTCCTTCAAAGTCGATTGAAATCTTCACAAAATGCTTCAACAAGCATATGTATGTTCTATGTATATTCCATAAGGTCCAGATGCATGTAAAAAGAGATTAGAGACTGAATAGGAGATGAAGGAGAAAACAAAATGACGTAAGAGCTCCATATGTGTATGAGTCACCTACAGCTAAACAACCCATTGCACAATGGTGAGTGACTGGGGCATGTGGGGAGCATACCGCAGAGTTCATCTCCAGTGTTCCATCACAGTGTCACAAAGATACAGCTTGCATGGTCGTCCAATCATGGGCTTCCAATATTGCCCCTATCTCGTCCCATTACCAAGGTGCCACCACCTCCAAATTTAGAGCTCCTGTGCTAGCCACCTGCCCTAGGACCTGTACACCAACCCCCTCCACCCCCTGACAGGGCCCACTAGCCAGACTGGGGTTGGCTCAGAGACAGAGGGGAAGAGGGCATCTCCACACCATGCCCCAGTGTAAATCCTCTGGCTTGTTTCCTTACAGAGGTCCTGTCAGGAAGATTGGACACAGATCAATCATACACTGTCTGTACATGTCACTGTGCCAAAATAGACTGCGTGCGTTTAGAAATGTAGGGACAATAGGTGTTGATAATGGGATTTTCTTATTCTTACTCTGTATTTTTGATTGAATATTGCTTACCTGATTGAACTTGGCATTACCTTAGTTTCTATTGGGATTGTGTTTTTATTAAAATAAATAAAACATGAACTCAAATGGAGTGAACAATTGCTGTGAGGGAGAAGGCATGCCTGTGCTTATTTTGTCATCAGGCATATGATAGCTGTCCTGACTGCTTGACGTGATTGACAGGTCAAAATGTGTGAAATAACCCTAAAGACATGACAAAATTGTATTAGTAACATCAAAATATTTATTAGATCTTTACCTACATGAAACACAACAATGATTATCAGAAGTTATACTTGCAATTCAAGAATCATATAATATTGTTTATATGTGGACTAAAATGCACAAACAGGAATTTGTTGTAGAAAACAGTGCTCTCAGAATTTGAATAGAATGGACTGACCAATGGCTTTTCTCAAAGGAAAGTGAGCACTGAACTGGCAAGGAAATCTCATGAACTGTAAGAACCAAGTGGACAAAACCATGTCCGTTACTGTAAATGCCCATTGTATTGTAACTGCACAATTGTATCATGGCTCACAAACCTGTTAGGGTCTCCACATGGGAGTGTGTGTGTGTGTGTGTGTGTGTGTGTGTGTGTGTGTGTGTGTGTGTGTGTGTGTGTGTGTGTGTGTGTGTGTGTGTGTGTGTGTGTGTGTGCGTGTGCGTGTGAGTGTGTGAGTGTGCGTGTGTGTTTGAGTGAGTGGGTGAGGGTGTGTGTGTGTGTGTGTGTGTCAATACACATTTGTGTGTGTTTGTGATTCAAAAGTGGCCATTTGTAAGTGTCTGTTCTGAATCTTTTGAGTTAACCTCTCTGAGCTTTTAAATGTCGCACTCAGATTAGTGTACCCTATATAAGGTGCAGACAGACAAAGGATTAACCTTGTTTTAAAGATGCATTGTGTAGAGATTGGTTGACCTTAGGATGACTGGGGTGTGGGGCGAAATATCGCAGATGAACCCCTGGCTGCTACCGGACCTCACTGTGCAAAAAATTGAGAAGTCATACATACATTTTTGAGGTAAACAATGTTGTACAATAGCACTCAACTGCTCTCTTTCTCTCTCGCTCGCTCTCTCTCTCTCTCTCTCTCTCTCTCTCTCTTACTCTCATTTTAAGCGAACACATTTCAAAGTACATTTGCTATAACAAAGTTCCTAAATGACTGTGCTCTAATGATTTGATTAGTATCCATATCACATGCATTGCCTAATGCTCTAATTGGCTTAAAACTGCAGGTAAAAAGTCAGACCCATCACCTTGTTTGCCATCTTATTTTTAACATACAAATTACAGGTGGTAATGAGAGGAGTGGAAACAAAGACCCGTACAAAAGGTACTGTACATAAGGACA